>NC_045154.1:4578430-4953430 GCF_900700415.2 Clupea harengus | reverse complement strand
TGTGGGGGTAGAGAGAGCCAAGGGGGTGTGGGGGGGGGGGGGGGGGGGGGGGGGAATGTTGGGGCAAAGCCTGGCTCTGAGGCCAATAGAGTATCGAGGCTGTGTCTTATCTTCATCCAAGAAGGCACCTCTTATGGTCATGTACTAGCCAAATACGGTGTTTTTTAATTCCACAAGATCATTTAAGTCGTCTTCCTCCTCTTCTGCCTGGTGGGCTGTTTGGCAGTCGGCACCGTGTGACTGAAGATCTCTGTGGGTCTCCTGGGTGTTTCTATCTCAGCTTCTTCTCATCTTAAAAAAAAAGGTAAAAGTTTCCTCTCCTGGGTTTAACTCTTAACTCTTATAGTACTGAAAGTCATCTGCCTGTTGACTGCTTTTGCCTTGTGGATCTTCCATCAAAGCACAGGCAGTTGATGATTGTGTTTGTAATTGCCATCATGTTTGTTTAGTTTGTTTCAGTTACACATCCGAATAGATTGATGCGGTCGAGATGAACCAAAGCTCGTCACCTTAAATCCTCTTTGATTCAGAACATGTTGTCAGCCCAGCAATAAAATAAACACATTTTGGAAATAAATAAGCACATAAAGGTGTACTGCATGTGTACAGAGTGGCTGTGTGCTCACGGCAAAGCAGGCTGCTCAAGTCTTTCCACGGTTTCCATCGCTCTCTGGTAACGTTTAAAGAGTGTCAGCTAGACTGAGGAGAATGCCTGTGGCTGGCTCATTTCCTCTCTTGGTGCCTATAAGTCATTGCTGATTGGAAGGGCTGCTTTTATCTGCCTGTGCCGCCAAATCACTGAGGACGGGTTTTTGTTGATGTGTTTATTGGTTTATAGTCACTGGTTCTGCCCTCTATCCTAAATCCTAAGCCCACAAACAAAACTGAGCCAAACCAAGATACTGCAAATGAGAACGCAGACTGGGTGTGAATGGTCATGGATTGACAAAGCATACCGACATGGCCAGGTAGAGTATAGCTGATTGTAGTAGGTAAAGTAAGGCTTGTCCAGAATCATCCACTATACTGGTCACAGTGTTAACCTTTGTACGAATCAAAAGACACTCTAAAGGCAGTGATCCCACAGGTAAATGTTTTGAGATGTAAACATTGATGATTCAGCAGGCAAGACCAGACACTGGCTGTGTATAGACTGTATTTCTTGTGTTAGATAGATAGCTAATATTTGCAAATGAATTAGCATGGCATCAAGATACAGTATGTATCACCATTCTAGACACTGCTGCCCCTTTCGTATGTAAATTAAAGCTTACTTTTAACAAAGTACACTCTAGGGGTCCATTTACACGGAGCCTGGATTGCCTGAATCCGGAAAGAAATGTTGTCGGATCGGCCTCTTGTCCACACGAACCCGGCGGATTGGGTCACTGAATCCGCAACCTTTTGAATCCGGTCTCCAGAGTGGGTAGATTCGAACCCGCCTTCTTACTAACCCGATGATGTCATTCTAACTAGTCCTGTTTGAGTGCTGTGGTAACAGGGATTTCAGGTGGTATCTAAGTTGTTCAGCAATCGGAAGATTGCTAATTGGATCACTACTTCTGTCTTGTCACTTTATGCGCATGCTCCATGACGTCTTTATAGCAGATTCAACCACTCCGCTCCAGAGTCTCCGTATGAACGCGATAAAAAAATTCCGGAGTCAGGCAATCCAGGCTCCGTGTAAATGTAGTCTAAAAGATGATGCAGGAGGACTGAAAACACTGGAAGGCAGGTGACTTACCACCTGAACTGGATAAATAAAATCTCCCTTGTACTTATTAGCCTCTTGTCCTGTTTTAATTGGTGCATTATCTCTTTCTTCCATCTGATTTTCTATGGTGTGCCCCAGGGCTTGATTTTGGGTCCACTATTGTTGCTGTTACTATCAGTGGATGTATTATATGTGCATGATATGTATTTTCACTGTTATGCTGACATTACACAGCTGTATCTTTTTGAGAGTTTGTTCAACTTGGCCCACTGTACACATAAAAAGATTGAATGTACTTGGCCCACTGTACACATAAAAAGATTGGATGTCCAGAAACTGAAGCTGAACTCTGTTGAGGCATAGTTATATATTTTTTAAATAACTGCTTCAAAATGATTTTGGTGGTACACTGACTTGTACTATGGAGAATGGCACCTGTGCCACCGCCACAGCACACCAGGTACACCTGTAACTTTGGGGGACAGGGCACGATACCTCTTGCGAGAACTACGTTAAGCTTTATGGCACCACCTTACGCAACAACAACTACACTACATCTGCTAGCTATAAGATGAAGCTAGCGCAGTGTTCTCTGTATGGACATCATGGCAGAGGCGACAAAGAAACCAAGGAAGACGTTGTCGGAGGAAGCAAGGAAGAGGAACTGGACTGGCTTTTACTCGTTGGCTAAAAGAGACAGAAGGATGCAAGTCAGATGCCGAGCTGGCCTTCTTTCTGTTGGACTAGTCAGTAATGATGTATTAACTGTCTTCCTATGTCTTGTGTTGCGCTTTTTTTCATGTTTGTCTGTGTTGGTAAAGTTGTTGACTGCCAATGTTGTTTCTGAAAGAATGTGACATAGGTTGTAACGTTATCTGTGTCATCCCTGTCTCACAGAGATTTTAAGTTTTCGACCTCAGTCCCGTCTCAGGCTAACATCCAAATAAATGTATCTTGCACCAAAAGGTTTGATCAGTCTTCATCAATCTCACGCCATTTACTGATCATGTTTTCTCTATGGTTCAGCTGCTAGCTGAATTTCGGATTTCTTAAATCCCACCAGTGTTTCAGGTTTGCCATGTTTCTCCTCTCCTTGCCCTAGACTCTGCAGTTTATTGGTTCCACCCGTTCCTGTTCACCTTGTTCTTTGTCTGTACTGATTTCACCTACCCCTTGCTGCTTTCATCCAATGATCTTTTTTACCTGGATCATTTCCCTGTGTATTCCTCAGTTCTTCTGTCAATGTTTGTGTTCATGTCAGATGCATATGTCCACGCTGTCTTCGCTGTTTATCCTGTTCTTGTATGAAGCCTACGTTGTAAGAATCCTAGGTTTGATTTGAACCGGTGTTGGAATCGAGTGTTTGGGTCTTCCCTAAACTAATGTGTGACACAGTGGTGAATTCTTCACTTGTCTCTTGACTCAAGTGTGCTATTGCTTTTAAAAGTTAATACGATTTACCCACAGTGGCTAAATGTTTTTTTTCCCCATTCATGCCTATGGTTGCTAAAGAGAAACTCTGATCGTTAGTCCCAATTTATCCCATGCCACTTTGCTGTTAGTTCCACTGACATTTTGCTAGTGGGTCATTAGGTCCAGACGTCTGCAATGCCAAACACAAGGGTATAAAGCACAATGGTACAACTGAACAAATTCATCCAGTAACAATGGAACACAGAGCAGTGGTGATGATGCATCTGTATTGGAACAGGGAGATCCAATCATGTCATAATTGTACAAACACTTTTTATGATTTTTCAGCAAACCCACTCTTCATCCCCCTATGTACTCTGACCTACTGGAAAGATTTTAAGTATGAACACATTTTTGAATATGGCAACCATATTTTTATTAGATAGTTGAATGACACCCGTAAAGGCGTTTGGGGACATTATCTAAATTTGACATTATCAGGCAACTTTTATAACACTGAAATTCATTATCAAAATACAGTCAAGTTTTTTTTTTTTTATTGGTAAATAAATATTTCTGCTTGCTTGTATCTTTTACTATTTCTTTGTTATTTATTCAGAGGTCATCGTCATTCATCAGCTTTGGGGACACCCCTAATACATACATGCATGTACACAGACATGTTTAAATGCATAGGCCTACAGACAGCATACAGCATATGTATGCTTCGCAGATGGCGTCCACTTTCCTGGTCATATGTATTAACTCTCCACCTGTTATGCTAAGGCCAAAGGCACAAAGGTCAAGCCCGGGGAAGACCCTACCCAGACATTATTAGCTTTAAGCTCCAACTGTCCCATGTGTCCGGCAAAAAAAATAAAAATTACAGGCCCCACAAAGGAGTAACATAATGAGGCTAATTCATAATGCTAATCCCATGCTATTGATTTATTTTGTTTCTCTTTGACTTTCAAGCAAACACCCTTGGGAGGATTAGGGCACCCTCTGCCCAAGGTTAGATCCTTTTGCCAATCCTCATACAGGGATGCTCATATCTCAAATCTAATTAATATGTAATCAGCATTGCAGCAAAGCTAATAAAAACATTTCTGATTTACCTGAACCAGAGACCTTGGTGGTGCAGCACCAGACTGGGAATGGTTTATTGAGTTGCTGGTCGAACTTGATGTTGAACTTCTGTGAAAACTGTTAACGAGGGACATAAATCTGAGATGGTGCCGTTTATTGTTCAAAACCCAGGGTCTGAGTGTCTCAGCTGTAGACTCTCAGGCCATCCGTGATCTGGTCCCTTGCTGCAAATCATTCATTCTCTCTCCTCAAAAATGTGAGGAGAAGATGGATGAAAAGAATGAAAAAGTAAAGTTGGCCTGGCCATTTGTTAACCTAAGACTTCTTCCCCTCGATAACATTGCTTTGGCAGGTTTGCCCCGGCTCTATTGTTGGACCTTTCTCAAAGGCTTTGGTCAGTGCTGCGTGACCTCTGACCCCGTGGTCTTTGTACCACTGGACGGTGTTTATGGCCTCAAATCCTCTGAACTTTTACTTTCTTTATGGCAAACTTTCCCAGTTTGCAGATGACAAAAAAAGTGGGAAGAGACAATCCATGTCCCCCCCTCGACTACCTCCTGGGTTTTCTATGTCTCTTTAAGGCTCCTTTACAAAGACAGTTCCTTTGAGGGACAAAACAAGCCCCTGCACCCACCCAGAGATGCCCTACAAAAATCAAATGTTCCAAGGAAGGTTCTTCAGTGGGCCCACACATTATCCAAGCTCTGTCTTGAAGAAAATAGAAAGTGAAGCATCAAAGTGACGCCATGTCTAAGATCTTGAGGGCTTTAGTCTGATTTCTACGCTTGGAATTTAGTTGAGATGGAAAATACTTTTTTGTGGATCTTGACCGTTTGCATGCTATTGTAGTATAGTATAGTTTAATATTAAAATTTGATATTAAGAGCCAGGTTCCCCTATTATAATGCAACGTAACAACTGAGTGCTAAGGTATCATAGATTAACATTATTAAAAACAACAACAAAAAAATCAGTAACAACACCAGAGTATATTTGTATTGGGTATAGACGGTGCACATTACAAATTCTATATACTGGTAATGCTTCAAACACCAGGAAGACTTAGTGGCTGTGCTATGTTGGAGTATACAGCATGACGTAGGCTATTATTATGCAGTTGTGCAATGTAGCCTCTACCACGAGTTACATTCATAACATACATGCTTTAGTATGCATGCTTGATAGGTCCTGAATGAATGGGATTTGACCCAAGAGGATGTGATCTGTCCATCCTGATTTGACCTCAGTGTGCCCATTACAATTTCTGCATTGCACTGCTGGCTTTTTAAGCAAAGCATGACACAGTAACCAAGGACCTTAGGAGACATGTCCATACAATGCTTAATTCAAGCCACAATGCCCCCATACACATTGGAGCACTCTGCAAAACCGGAGGCCATTGGGCAACGAGCTGCAAATTTGCAAAACAGCAGAGAGATCTTTAAAGGCCCGAGCTGAGCAATGTAGTTCCTCATTCAGACCCAGCCGACAGTAATGGTTCTCACTTAAGGGCAAGCTCCCAGCATACTGCTTGCATTCCAGTGGCCTACACCACATAGGCAAACAATACATGGCCTTTTTCTCCACAGCCTCAGTCCCAGTGAGCACTGAACAGGCTTCTGTTGACAATGCCTGTGCTCTCACATCACAGGAATTCCAAACACGAAACATACAGCTCAAAAAAAAAGAGAGGAGACAGCGAGAGAAAGAGAGAAGAGCCAGAAAGACTAGTAGGGTGAGACATGGGTTCGTTGGGAGATTTCTCAGTAAGTAGATTGCGGTTGTTGGCACCCCCGCACTCAGGGTGGCACTTTTGAGACATTTGCATTGTTACCATGCAAAGCTAGAATACTTCATTAACTGTGTGATAGAACTGATGGGTGCATGTTTTTTTATGTTTGTGTGTTTGTGTTTGTGTGTTTGTGCGTGTGTGTGCGTGTGTGTGTGTGTGTGTGTGTGTGTGTGTGTGTGTGTGTGTGTGTGACAGAGAGAGGGAGAGAGAGAGAGAGAGAGAGAGAGAGAGAGAGAAATAGTTTATTTCAGCTAATGCCTCAGTTACAATTTGTTGGGCAATATTGTGCTGTTGTCATGATAGATCATGGTATTTCCCCAAAGACTCTTAAAGGTTAACACAAGGACAACCATAGCCCTTAGACAAGGGTACTTAATACATTGATTTTCAAATTAGGCCCATCATTATTCATAAGTTGCGTCTGTACTGTCACAATTGCGAAAGATCAATAAAATGAACACACTTCCCGAGACAAACGCAGATGCTTTTCCAATTGATTATCACATGTATTTTTTCTCTCATATTGGCTTCCTTTCAGTGAGAAAATTGTCTGTGCCCTTAGAAACTATGAAGCTTTTTGAAGCTAATTAAAAACATTTGGAATACACAGAACTGAAGAATGCACATAGCCAACTCAGGGAAAAGTTGAAGTTAAAAAGCATGTTGTTGTCAGTTAGGAGCAAGCTAGGATGAGTATCTTTTTCATTCTTATAGATGCAAGAATTGGAAGGCCAAGCAACAAAAGAGTTCTTTGGCTTTTTTTTTTTTACAGGGAGGCTGAAGACCACAGGCCATGGCACAAACCTAAGCTCCACGACTTCCCACGGTGACCAGGGAGGGAGCATAGGGCCAGGGGAGAAGGGCCTCATTCATAGCCGAAAGTAAACAGAGACCTGGAAAATAAGTACAAATAGTAAACACACTCATACTGAGAGATGTATGTGGTCGTTTGCATCTTTGTGATCCAGTCCAGTTCCAAGAGGGCAAGGAGTCAAGGAAAATATACACAGACTTTTGGGTTTTTCGATTCTCTATGACAAACTTTGATTCTTCCACTCAACTGCAGTGAAGAATGTTACTGGAAAGGCCTGGCCCCAACCTGCACAAACTCCACAGATTCTTTGGTTTGACATGTATCCATGGAGACACACCTTGTTTTGTTCTAATGTTGATTACAGCAAGCAATGATCAGGAAGTTCGGAATGCAATAAATTCACCAACATACCTGCATAATTGAAATAGTTTGCCTTCTGTATTTAGAAAAGTTTTATATTATACTTTTGTCCAGATGCCATAGCACAGGATTAATTTAGAACCTTACAAAAAGAAAACATACAACATAAACCATGTGACATCAAAATAATGGCTGAGACTACTCCTTTTATACATATATATATGTCTTTTATGTGTCATATGAACAAGACAAAATAAAACGCTCAAAGCCTAAGTAAGCAGTAAAAGATGACGGACATTGGGTTCGCTAGTCTGCATTGAAAGTAGGTTGAACTGTTCTTTAATGTTGCCTCCACCACTACTTCTAGTGTTGCTGATGCTGTTACAAATAGCAAGAAACACAGTGGCTTCAGTCCAGTGGTCTGAAATCACAAGCAACTTTGAAACTGTTTTCCTTACTTCCATACAAAGCATACAAAGAAAGCTTTAAAAACATACTGAAATCATTAGTGTTGCAGACTAAGCAAACATTGTATTATGTAGATGAGGACTTAGCCTGATTATAAACCTTGGCTGAGTAATTATAGATAATGTAGAGAGATAAGATGGGGGTGGCCAATAATGGCTTTCAGCAACTCTAGATAGACAAACATAAGATCAAAGTAGACCATTTGAGTGGCTATTTTTTGCTAAATTGCCATGTGATGCATTCATTTTTGCGACGCACGTAGCATTCAGGTCTTCTTGCTTTTTCTCTCATTGTCAAGTCAAGTTAAGTTACATAACACAACCATATGCTCAACGTCCCTAATTAGACATCAAGGCGAGCGGGGACCTGACCAGATTACCTACTAATGATTTTAATCTGAAAAATTCTCATAATCATCAGTCGCGTTGCCCCCTCCTTGCCCTAATCGATTGGCAGCCGATTAGGAGCCTTCCTTGACCTAGTTCTAGCAGAACAATAGACAAGGGACACAAATGTATAACCGTGTGGGAAGCAGGAGAGGAGATAGGAGCAGCGCATGGGTGGGAGGGTGTGGGTCCCGACAGCGTGTGGTTCCCCCCACGTCTTGGCGGGGTCCTTTGCACCAACAGAGTGTTCCACTGTGTCTGCACATTCCCAGCCTGTTTAGCTGCGGCTAGCGAAGGGGCTAGGCCTCCCTGTCGTCACCACTCTGCCCACTGAAACAATCTGACAGGTGGATGGCCCTGGAGTGTATGTAACAATGTCAACGGCAGGCAAGAGCCCTGCTAATGAGCACAAGGCCTGAGAGAGTTCGCTGAAGCTTCTCAGGAAGCGGACAGCCTGTTTGTTCTGGAGGGGCCAACGTGGAGCTTGGTGTAGCTTCGGGAGGGGCGGGGTGGGGTGTTGGGGTTTTTTGGGGGTGGGTTTGAGGAGATGCCTCCCTGTGGGGGGTGTGGGACAGATGAAATGGGTGGGTGGGTTGTGGCTGCGTCGAAGGAGTGGTCTTTTTCTCTCTCTAATTCTCAACAGATGCACTGGGGGGTTTATTCATGATTGTCTGCGGACAGTAGTTACACCACACAAGTCGGTCACCTCTTTTATGCCTCTGCCACATTAGCAGCATAATTTGCGGCTGAGACAATAAGCACAGTTATTGTTTCTGGCTTTTTTTTTTGTCCAGTCACAAAAAAATAAGGGGGCAGTTTGTGACAAAGGAGGAAAGTGCCCATTATGTCACGGCAAAATACGGAGTTGATATGGTAAACAGAGATACAGCAGAGCTTTTCCTCTGACCTCCATTCCCTGTAGATGATTGAAAGATATACAGAAAGCCTCCAGTTTGATTCTCCATTCAGCATTGTGTACTTTAATGTGATTTTTTTTGGAAGCAGTCAACTGTATATATGGTGAAATAATGACAGTCAGCTTTAGTTGTAAAATAAATCCCAAGATGTTATCTTCTGCATGTTCGTCTGTGGAATCTCGAGGTTTCAATGTTTACATTGCATGTGCTAAACTGTCATCTTTTATAAGAACTTTTCCAGGATTGCACGTCATTAGAGCGTTTGCAAGGCACATGCTATGTGGAAAAATACGTTTCTTAGCCATCTTAGCCTAACAAATGAAAAAAAACCTGCTGTAATGGACACATACTGGAGGACTGGTGACAATGCTATAGCTTGTTTCCTAGAATTGAGGTTTTAAATGCATTGAACATGAAGGGTTCTGTGTCATGGTTTACTGTGTCATTCTCTATGAAAACTCTTGGTGAAGCCCAGACAATACCCCTCCTCTCCCAGGCCCTCTTTCAATAGGACATTAACCTAAGATAGTACAGATATGTCTGCTAAATGATGCTGCAATACCACAACAAGCATGAAAAAAAATAGGCCTCTGTTTGTGGAGTTAATCATGAGCTGCATTTAGATGTTTGAGATGTTTTTAATTCCTCTGACCTCTATCACACCCCTCTACAGAGGCACTTCTCATGGAGGCGGAAATCGCCTCTCCCCACCCTATCTAAATTCAAAATTGCGCTATGAAGATATTTTTGTTTGCAGTCACCACAGTTGGCCAATTCTCTACCTCTTTTTCTCTCACTCCCTCCATCTCTTATCTACAGGAAACTGTCTCAGAGCTCTTGTGTCTGTGCTATGGCGAGGAGAGAGTAGTGGGAAACAATGAGTCATTGTTGGGCACCATCTCTCCAGCGAGGGTGAGGAGGCACCATTAGGCACTGCTCATGAGCGGCAACACATCCCCAGGATTTCCCGGGTGGAACTCCCGAGTCACTCTATTAGGGGCAGGGGGACAGAGGGGTGAGATCGGAAGGGGGTTGGCAAAGATAGCATTCCGCATAAGAAAGGAGATGGAACAGGAAAACGCAAAAAGAAAGATTCAGGTGATTTGAGGACACTGACAATAAACCACATCTGACCTGTTTTTTTTTCTCCCCTTACAGTGTCATTTCGAAAAATAACATTGTAGTCAGTAGGCGTACGATTTCTATGTGGTTACTCTTTCACAGCTGCCTAATTGGGTTGTGCACTGGTCTGTGAAAGTGCACCTAAACGTTCTTTGCAGTTAAGCAATACGTTTTCTTAACTTTTCACATGTTGCTTAAGTCTTTATCATTGCTCATCATCGTTGTCTAAGGACGATGTCTTATGAAAGCAGCGTTAGACAATGGTCTTCAAGCTAACTGCAAGTGTATGAGTTGGAAAGCAAGTTAAGTTCGTATCGTTTTAAAATACTTTGTAGAGGTTGATTCAACGTGATTTCTGGCATGAATGTTACGGAAGTGGAATTTATTGTCAAAAAACATAAAGAATGTTAAAAAGGCTAATTTGATTCAAGTTCAAGCAGTAGTTGGAGAGAACAGGCTTGGATGTGTACTGATAACACATACTTATTTTAGCCCATTTCAACAATGAGCTCTCACAGGATCCAAGTGTTAACAATCAACCATTCCACAGGCCTCAGCCCATATACCCCAACTATTTTCAGTCCTTTTCATCAGCACTTTCATACATTCTCTCACTTCCTCCAAGAAAAAAATCCTACAACCCCACAAAACAAATAGATGCTTTTGCAGGATACTCTTGAGCCACCCCCTAGCTCCACACACACACACCCCTTCCCCTTCAGCTTGCCCTAAATGAAGCTGTTTGCATGATTTCAGCAGTTCATTAGCACTGAATGGCTCTCCTTTTTTTCACCCGGGAGCTGGTTGGGTTGGGATAATGGAGGAAGGGGAGCAGTGGGAGCAGGGAAGAGACCCACGGGGGTGAATGGAGATGGCCAAGTGGGTGGCTTATCAGATTCCACAGATTCCTTACTCCCAGAACAGGGAGACGGAAAGAGCCCTGGGAGCATCTGTTTGGGGAAGTCACATTGTTTAGCGTGCTGTGGAGGAAAAAAGTTTGTTTGAATGTATGTTTTAATAAGCCCTGGAGAACGCAAGGGGCACTTTGTGGATTGTTTTGTCCGAGGCACATGATTCGAGTCACACCAACACTGCGAGGCCAGATAAAAATCAAGACATCCTCAGGCCTCACATGTCTGCAAACTCGCGCGCTCTGAAGGGAAGCTAGCTGTCTCTCACTGCTTGTCTATTATGACTACGACTCACCAACCCCCACCCCAATACGATAGAGCAGGAAATCACCTCTCAGTTGCAATATGGGTGTTTAACTCCAGAGCTCAAGCTGGATTTGAGAGTCTCTGATGATGCGGTACATTTCCACTCTCGGAAGGAGGAGTCAAGACAACTGTCTAACACCTAAGTAATCCTCCAGATAACCAGATTGACTCTGCTGGAACCCCCGCAGAGGAACACAGGGAGAGATAACATCAGGAACCTGCATTCCTGCCCTGGTTCATTGATACACAAGGGAGTTGTTTTAACTGCTGGCCATGGCGGAAACTCCTTTCTAATGAGAGTGTAAACCCATTTCACTATTTGCAGTCTGGTATCTTAAGCTCCTCCCAGTTGGCATGGGTATTGTCAGTGAATGGTGAAGGCTATGGAAATGATGGCGGTCAAGGAATGGCTTGTAGATAAATCAATCCACCTTATCAGCAACTGTCCTTTCACCCATGAACTTTTAACAGTGAGGACTTTCTCTCTCTCAAGCACGCACACGCACAGAGACACACACACGGACATATCACATCCTAACACTCGCGTACACACACACACACACACGCACACTTGTCCTTGTTATTCAACAATGCATACATTTGAAAAAGGACAGATTGAGGGCTACAGGTGCTGCGTGCGCTCCTGCTCTGGCTGCACTTCTGATGGGCTGCGCGGGGAGAGTGACCGGCCAGCAGAGAGGCAGCTGGGGCCCTGTGGCAGATTAAATATCACCGCAGGTCAGGTTCTCATGGCCTAGGCACAAGAGGCAGCATTCCTCCAATTATTCAAGGCTGGGCAGCGTGCATCCCGCCTGCCATGAGCAGCGACACGGCCTGATGAGATTGGGCTCAGGATGCATGCCAAGCAGGAGATAGCCCGCTGTTTGAAGGTGCTCGCTCCCCCTCCAACCCCCCCCCAAAAACCTCCCATTCACACCAGCTACTGGCTGTCGGGACGGCCCCTCCTCTCGTCTGCCACCAACCAAAAGGATGAGACTGTCATTTACCACTAATGGGCCACAGGCCACAGCGAGAGGTTTTTCTTTTACGTTTCTGTGAAGCGACTCGACACTCTTGACTTTGTTTATTTGTGTTGCCACCTGACGACACGTTTGTGTTGTCACTATGGTTTTGATGGTTTGGCTGTGTGTGAAACCAACATAATCGTGCTGAATTCCTCATGAAGTGGGGAATGGATATGTCTTGGCACGTTTTCAACACATGCATTCTTTGTAGTGTTGCTGCCTCTCACATCATTTTAACCTCCCTTTGCTGATTTGATTTGACAAACCATTCACAAAAGGTGAAAAATAGGAATGAAGAACAACAGTAGCCGTGTAAGACTAGAGGCCTCAGTCAGGTTGAGTACAGCGTTCTATTGTAAGCACCAACATTGAATAATATGATCCTTAATGTACAACAAATCATTTATGTAGCATAACATCTGAACTTCATACTGAATAACATAAAATTGATTAAATGCCTTGTGCATTGACTTCTTGTAGTAGATGCATACTAATATTTGGACGAAGTACATGTTATGGTATGATTTGAACACAGAATAATACTCAGAGACACTCCATAAAAACCATCACCTGTCAACTTAGAAGATATTTACCCATATGAAGCCTGTTTGACTGAAATCAAAGACAAAGACAACTCAATTATTAAACATAACAATTTTATTAGTAAGAAGCAGTTAGCAAATATTCCCTTAAACTAAATGAAAGTTGTCCCTGAATGTTAACTACAGTAATACCAAAGCCCTCTTGGTGAGACATATTCATCTGCTTCAGGGCTCTCCAAAACATTTAGTAGGTCTCTACAAATGTAATGATTGTTTACCAGCTGTTTTCATTAACCACAGGCTTGTACCTATCTTGTCACCGGTCCGACCAGGAGTCTCTGCCGGTAAAACTAGCTATTCCACCAAAGCACTCCCACTGCCCTGTTCTTGAGCATTAAAGCAACACCTCGTAACACTGAGAGCAGTGCGCCCTCTTCACGCTGGTGAGGGGGGTCAGTGACAGGCGATGTGAGCGTGTTTTGCCAAAACTCTAATCATGTTTTACACTTGTCTGTGTTCAATGAGAGGCCTGCTTCTGTCTAGTGAGGCAGGTCAGTGGATTCTCCCCCTGCATAAAACGACCCATGATTTACACGCTCCCTCATGTTTTAATGAACTTTGTAGCTGGGCGTCAAAGAACAAGAGACAAGAATAAGAGTTTCCATTTCACAAGGGAGTTTAGCACCATTGCCTGAAATCCTATTAAGAGGAAGAAGATGGCTGGACCTCAAAGTATTCTGGGAAATGTCGCCGGTGCCAGCGAGTGAGTGTGTAGAGTACAATAAGACCAGATGCAGGGGACTGTGTTTACTTTTCATTCAACACAAATAAATCAGTATGTTGATATTCCCCACACACTGTTTGTGATTGTAATGGTCCACTGGTAGTTGACAAGAGCGACTTGTTAAGGTTTGTGCTTAACAAGTCACTGCAGGAGCCATTGAACTGAAGTCCTCCTCCCGCTAGTGATTTACTGTAAAGTGTTGGTCCCTTTCAAGGAAATCATGTGATTGAACTCTTCACACTCTTCAGTATTGATTAACTAAGGTATTCTGAGACATTCTGAAACACCGCTTACTTTTGGTTTCACCTCAGCATCAACCATTCATGTACAAAGGTGATAGTGGCCAATATGATGAACATGTAGTTTATAACAGTACACTGAGTCAAAAGTAGCGTCATAAATAGCATGTCAATATCAGCCTGTTGAATGAAATAGGCGGTAGCATGTTGATTACAAGGCTGGCATTTCTTCTTGGCATTTTATCAGCTTGGACCATTTCTTGCCACAAAGTACAAAATGTAACACTGGACAAAACCTTTATCAGCTCTATTATGAAACCGGAGATAAGCGTTTCAGTCATTCTGAACGATTCCTAGTATAAACATTACCTGTACTTTTTTTAGCCCCTTGGAAACAAAGAACCTTGCACTTCCCACTGCACCTTTCTCATGAGTTTCAGTTGTTGGGAACAGCGGCGCAGCCTGCAGATATTTGTCTTAAGCTGGCACCTCCATCAATAGCCCCCCACCCTCTCCCTAAAACAAGAGTCTCTGCTTTCAGTCCTTAGGCTAAGCACTAACAAAGATGCACCCCCTCTCCCCACACCACTCCTGTTACCACATTCCCCTCCTCAATAAATTCCAAACTCTGAAGCTTTTCAGTTATTGAGGGGGGGTGGGGGTGGGGGCAAGTTTCCATTTTCCTCTGTACATATGGGGAAATATGTACACCATGGAGAGGCCTTTCTTGTCTGCTGAGCGATTTGACAAGATGGCCATTTGGGTGTAAAGATCTCCAAACTCACTGTGTCATTGATACTACACAGGCACCTATACCCCCACTTTATGGCATTTCTTACACCCTCATCCTCACTACCCCCACTCACTCAGACCTGCTTGCCATCCCAAAAGCTTAGTGAGTCACTGGGCATCCCCTTCGGAAACTGCAACTTTATTATTTAATAAGGCAGCAAGTTCCATTACAAGAGGGAACATTGTGAATGAGGTCAAGTTACCTTACTAATACCACAAGATCAGGCCAACCTTTTTGCAGTTTCATTCTTTGAGGGATGGTATTGGCATCATGTCAGTTTATTGTTGTCTGTTCTATGATTAGATACGTATATCCGATATTGAATCCTAAGGAAAATGCCATGTGACCAGATAGTATGTCCATCACATTAGTCCACCAGTCTGCTTCAACTATTTGTCATACACATGTGCACTGAAATGTGTTACGGTGCTGGGTCAAGACAGCACTGTGTTTACATAGGTGTGTTATATACAGAATATACATGCACATCTTCAAAATGCAAAACTGTAATGTAAATATGATTGCAAAGTAAGCAGGGGTAGAATCGATGTTAATAGATAGCATGTGTACGTCTACATGAATAGACACAAATAACAGGAACGCTTCATTATAGTATAAGTATAATCAATATCTGCCAGAAACATTAAACATAAAATATCATAAATCAAAATATAATACCTAAACAAAGACTACTTATTTATTAATGAGCATTTCTGCTGCTCTTTATCTGCTTAACAATAGAGTTCAGCGCACCATCACTGTGACGGGAGGCGGCTGAACAATATGCAGGTGCCTGCTGCTTGCCAACCAAAGGAGTCTTCCCACAGTTCCAGCCCTCCAAAGTCTGTGAAGACGGAATGGAATAGATCACCATATCAAAAGTGCATCCTCCCCTGACCTTCTTCCCATCACCATGACCCCAGCTTTCATGGCCATTTCCCCATGAACACTGGCGACATGGTCAGGCTAGAGGCCCCTGGGTCTATGAAGGCCCTCTATCCCGTCCCTTCCCTTTCCCCGGTGACAATCAGGACGCCTCAGACGCTTTCATCTGAGTGATGGCGGCGGCGGCGGCAGCTCACACCCTGGTGCTGGGTTTCGGGGGGCCAGGAGAAGGTGCAGACTTCACTCAGGGTGTCTGCATCTATTGGGCTTGCTGTTTGTGTTCGGGCCCCAGTTGGGGAAATACACACTGACTTGTTGAATCAGTCCAATTCATTTTCAAGTGGATCATAAAGTAAAGATTCGTAGTATAGTATATGCATAGTTTTCTTTTGTGGGTGGTTCTTTGGTCTGATGTGTTTTGGGAGAGCTTAAGGGACACTTAAAATAGGATTCTTGGGGAGACAGGTGACCGGGGCAATAGTACAAGGGGGTGATAAATGTCATATGTCATGAAGGAACAATCTCCCCTGGCCTTCCTTTTTATCCCAAAGGGTCAGAGGGTTGAGATGCTTTCTATGTCGGATCTATTGATTATCCATCTTTCTTTCTTTCTCCCTCTGATCCAGATATGTGTGTGTGTGTGTGTGTGTGTGTGTGTGTGTGTGTGTGTGTGTGCACGCACGCTAGTGTGTATGTGTGTGTGTGCATGCATGTGTATGTGCATGTGCATGCATTTATGTGTGTGTGCGTGCATGTATGTGTGTGCATGTGGGTGGTGTGTATCTTTAGGCAGATGTTTGAAATAATCACTGTGTGTGTTTGGCTTTGTGTATTAATGTGTGAATTTGAAACATCTGAAATGGGAATAAATATGAGAAACTTGGTGTGTGTGTCTGTGTGTGTGGGCATACATGCGTACGTGTGTGTGTGTGTGTGCTTGTAGTGTGTGTGTGTGTGTGTGTGTGTGTGGAGGGGGGTCTCTTTCAGTCTTTCAGTGCAGAGTTCTGGGGGGTTGGGGGGACCACTCAATCTCTCCCCAGCTCCCCACACACCCAACAACCCAATTCAGCAACTTTTTTTTCCTTTCTCTCCTTTTTTTAAGGCAGCCTGTCAGATTAGTGACGTTTTAGCGGAGCCATTCAGATGCAAACGAGGCCCCTGTGCTCTGTCTGTTTCACCTGTGGCCCTCAACCACATGTGACCCACATCTGCCTAGCCCCCGCTGGCTGCCCATTTGTAAAAGAAAGGAGGTGGTCAGCCAGCCACCATTGAGAAAAATCTTACCTCAAAGATTTCCACACTCAACAAGTAGTGAAACTCTCAAAGATGTAAAAGTTGGTCCGTTCTGGACGGGAGAGAGGGGTTCCATTGCCCCCGTCCCACCTTGGGGAAGCACAGCATCTACTTCATTAAATATTAAAAGTGGATTGATTAGCTGGACTAAGGACAAAAGGATGATAAACTCACGGCTGCCACTTCGAACCACAGGAATTAAACTCAGAGCACCTCCCCTTTGAAAACATTTATCTCTTTAATTATACGCCGTCTCTGTTTTGTTCACATCTGTTGTGGTATAGGGTTGATACTCCCAGATACTAAATGTTAGAATTATGTGAGGAGGATAGAGAGATGGAGAGACACAGAGAAAGAAAGAAAGAAAGAAGAGAGAGAGGAGAGAGAGAGAGAGAGAGAGAGAGAGAGAGAGAGAGAGTGGGCGTGTGGGAGCAAATCTGCCTAGCGATACAGAGGCGACGAGAAGGGCTTGGGCAGGGGGGTGGGGTGGGGGGCTGAGAAAGAGATGGTGGTGAAAATCTCCTTTGTTGGCCACTGGAGACACTGGTCTTTGGTTGGGGTCACTCTTCCCCAGAGAGTGGGTCAGACAGAGTCCTGCTGAGAAGTTTGCAGGCCCTGATTGTCAGGCTCTCAGAGTGGCGTGGCACCTCCACCACCCCCAGCCCTAACCCCCCTGCCCCTGCCCCAGCCCTCCCACTGCTACCCCATGGCAGTGGGCCTGCTCTGAGGCTTGCTCTGGCCCACACAGCGCTGTTACAGTGGCCCGTCAGCGCTCCTGAAAGGCACCTCTGCAGAAGTGACGATGACAACCCAATGCTTCCCCTCTTCCGATATTATACCCTCCACAACTTATAACAAGACACTTGCTGAAGTGGGGTTGGCAATTAGAGAGAGAGAGAGTGTGTGTGTGTGTGTGTGTGTGTGTGTGTGTGTGTGTGTGTGTGTGTGTGTGTGTGTGTGTGTGTGTGTGTGTTTGTGTGTGTGTGTGTGTGTGTGTGTGTTTGGGTGGTCGGACTGGATGGAGTGGAACAACCCCTTTATCCTTTGTGGTTGTTTCCCAGGGGCTATATTTGACATATCCTTGCCAAGTGGTTGAATTCCAGAGATAAAATACAGTTACGTTTATCACTTCCAGTGTTATGACACCCCCACCGTTCTCTTCCTCTGAGCTCATGCATGTTCATGAGAACAAGCCTCTAACTTCTCAACACATCTACACTCAGGCCTTTTAAACCGTATCATCAGTATAAAACACAATCACAGGCTGCTGATACAATAACCCGCAACTCAGGCCTTTAAAACAGCACAACACAATCACAGGCTGCTAATGCATTAACCCACAAAGATGATGGAGGTATTGGAGATGAACAGACAGCCTTTGGATTATTTTCATGTCAATCAAAGGATCTAAATTATACTATAGTTATATACTTTTTAGTTTGGACATCTTAAAATCTTGGTCAGCTGAAAATGCCAAATCTGGACTTTGTAAACTTTGAATTCAACAAATTTCTCCTCACAATTTTATATTTTACAAAAAGCAACCATTTTACACACATGCATCCTTAAATGAGAATTTTTCTCAGACAATGTAACAAGTGGTCAATGAGCAATGTATACTTTGCGCCCGATGGATCACATTATCAGGCTTCCTGTTTAATAGTTATGTCATGTTAATGTGCATGGCTTCATCTCTGAGCAGATCAACAATGCTCTGGGAGACAATGATCTGGAGCACTGCCAAGAGGAATTGAGGACAGTCTCATGCACATCTGCTCCTCAACATCCTCTGGCATTTTAACCCCTCAAACCCTCCAACCTCAACAGACATGTGCAAATCGAATAAAACAGAGCCCTGACTGAACATTAATAAATCAAGAATGTGGTTAAAAAGGAGTGACACACTATTTTTTTTTTTTAGATTTATGGTGAACAAAGGTTGGCTAGTGGTTAATTATTGGTGGTGCACTGTACAAGACCATAGCTTTGATTGGTTTGAGAAACGCTTATGTGAGAGAAAGTCTGCGGTAGAGCCAGTACCTGAGGGTGTCTGGCCCCATCTGTCCATTCATCCACATGAGTGTATATTTGGGGTAAACAGAGACAAATCTGATATTGTGCTTCTCAATGTTTCCTAATGGAAACTGTCTGATGAAGCTTTTTCTTTTACTCGACACCATTGCCAACCGCAACTGGTATGGCCTTGCAAATACCAGTCGTCTCATGTTTACACCCATGCCAATTCTACGTTCAACTGGAGGATCCTGTTTACTAAACAGAGCTAATCTTGTTTTGGTTGTTTTACACACTAGCTTTGTGAGCCATGCTCTACAAAATTCAGGTATACAGGTCAGCTCACGTCCCTTCACTTTCATTCTCCGGGGTTCTTCCTGCAGCTGTTCTGTCTAAATCATGAGTAACTGAAGAACAACAGAAGGGGTCTCAGAGGAAAGAGGCCTGCAGAGGGCCAAATGATATTGCTGTGCTGATCAGAGAGACCGAAACCTCACAACTGGAAGCAGCACTGCATAGCAGCAGAGGTGTAAAGTAACGAATTACATTTACTCACGTTACTGTAATTGAGTAGTTTTTTTGTGTACTTTGTAATTTTTAAGTAGTTTTTGAAATCGGTAATTTTACTTTTACTTAAGTAGATTTTGACTGAAGTATTGTACTTCGCTACATTGGAAATTACATCCGTTACTGAGTAAAAAAAAAAAACATCCGTTCAAGAAAGGAAACCGAAAGGCGGGAATCGCGCACGACATTTCTCATTGCAGTGGTGGATGCTGCATAGAGTGGATGATTGAGTCGATGCAAGCCCGCCGGTGTCGAGTCACAAGAGATAGAGATGGAGAAAGATGATAGTGCGGACTACCAACAAGCTGCGGACGACCAACAAGCTGAAGCACCGAACTTTCCGCAAGTTAAAATTAAAGAAGATGAAGAAACCCCGTATCCACAACTTAGCAAGCAGTTTGCCTTCCAACCTAAAAGAGGCAACAGCTATATAATGCTGTGTAAGCTGTGCCTGCCCGCCAGACAGAACTTTCTGCTTGTAAAAATGAATCTTCAAATCTGCACAAGCATGTGTTGGTAAGTACAGTATTTGTCCCTTTCCATTAGTAGTTCAGACAGCGTTTTTGTTGTTTATTAGCTTTGCTACAATAAGCAAAATATGCGTGTCATGGCACTTGTAGCCTCATTTTGGCTAGCACTTGCAACCACCCTGAGTATGCTAACGTCAACTAGCTAGCTAGGCTAGCTATATACTCATGTACCCATCCTTCTGTACCCATCCTTCTGTTAACAGCCGTCATCCAATAGACTAATAATAATTCCATTCCTGTCTTCCATTCGTTTCAGTTCATAGCATTATTATGTTCAGTCTCTCATATTGTGTTAAAAACTGCAGATCAGTCATCAGCAATAAGATACACCGCATAAACTGATATTAGGCTAATCATTTGGCTGCCTCCCATGCCCTGAAACAGGAACGATGTAAATGCGCACACCATCGTTGTCAGACAGTTGGACAAGTCAATGTGAACGTGTATGTCGTTATCTCGAATTTATCACGATGTGGTGGCTTTGCAACGTGCACGTCTTTCATGTTCATGCTCAGGGGTCTCGGTTAGCAAGAATTTAGGATTATGAATTGTGATGCATGTAGAAATAGAAAATAATGTTATCATTCTGTATATATACTGTAGGTCTGTCATCTCACGTAGCTATTTATAGCTATTTCTGTGTTAAGATGCACTCTTGATGGCAGCTCAATACTTAATTGTCAGAATTGTTGTTTGTCATTCTACAGGTCTAGTCTATGTCAGACAACATCTTGACCGGATGGTAGGGGCTGAAGCAAGTTGGACAACATTCATCAGATGAAGATGATTTATTTTCCTCAATGAAGTCCAGAAGGTACAGGGGAGTTAGAAGGGAACCTAGCCTGTGTCTCAGTCAATATGGATCTGCTGAATCCTTTCAGAATATCAAAAAACTGTCCCTGAAACTCAATACTGGCCTACCTGCCTCGGCCGCCTGCGAGTGACTCTTCGGCTGTGCTGGATTGCCGTTTACTGCAAAGCGAGCCCGGATGAACTCTTCACACCTTGAAAATCAGCTGCTGCTCTAACTCAACAAGAAGTTTGTAGACTAATGTTCTAAAGGTGGACACAAGTAAAGTAACCAAAGTTTTAATATAGTGGGGCAGCGGCATTTTAACTTTTTTATTTTAGCTGTCATGTGGTTCATGTCTTGACATGTCCTCCCAAAAGTTCTTAAATGTTGTGTTGACAGTTTAATGTTTAATGTTTGACATGTTTAATGTCATTGCACTTATATTTCTAAAGATTTCCTTTAATTAAAAATAACTAGTTTTTGTATTGGACTTATGACCCCTTGTCCTTTTTTGCACTAAATAGGAGCGGCCCCGATCAAGTTGTTGAAAGTAACTAAGTAACTTTTACTTAAAGTACATTTTAAATTAACTACTTTTTACTTTTACTTGAGTACATTTTTAGATGGGTAATTTTACTTGTACTTAAGTAAAATTTCATCAAAGTAATTGTACTTTTACTTGAGTACAACATTTCAGTACTTTTTACACCTCTGCATAGCAGTAATTCAAACATAATGGTTAACATTCGTGTGCGTGGGTGTGTGCGTGTGTGTGTGGGTGGATGGGTGTGGGTAAGATAAAGGGAGAACCATAAGGGGTAGGGTTAACATTGCTGGGGAAACCAAATGGTCAAGGTTCTCTATTGCCATTCCCATTTAGCCATCCTTACCAGGAAATTCACAGTGTCAATCATATGTTGTAACAGGTTTAAGGGTTGGGCAGTGCAGTTAACTGAGGAATCAGTCACAATGGGAGGTTAAAAGAAGGTTTTTAATTTGTTACTCCACTCAAAAAGGTACAACTCAGGTATTTCTTCACACAAAGGCATATTCAGCACTGCCAGCAGCAAAGGGGAGTAGGGGAGAGTGGGATACGGTCAGACTGACCTGAGCCAGAGCCTAAGGGGCCGTTGTTGTTTACCTCCTTGAGGATGACGTAGAAACATCACTCTTGCTTTGCCATTTTGAATAGCATTTTCCGTACATGTGGCACAGTAGTGTTTATGTTACCAGCTACAAAGATTGTGAATACACGCAATAATGCCATTATGTCACACAAATTATTATTAGCAAAATTACTTGTAATATGTATTCAATGAACACCAATAAAATCAGCAGAATAAGGGGTTTATCTATTAATAATTATATTTAGAATTATACTTTAAAATCAGGGCATACTTTAAAATCTCATAGCATTTTACAAAGACCTGAAATTTATACTTTACTAAAGTTGTTTACTTTTCTGCGTGTTCCCCAAAACATCTCTTAAGAGGTCCCCTAAGAGAAACCTTCCCACATATACCTTTAGAGGCTGAATCAGGCAACGTTTCTGGCATTGATTATTGTCATTCATGTGAGTTTGAGCATATGTGAGATGAGTATGATGGGTATGACTCAGATTGACTCAGAAGCACAAAATGTAATGCAACACATCTCTTGGTCTTACATCACAGTCAGTGCATATGTCCAAACACTAACACAACATTATTATGCTCTAAAACATTTGTTTTATCTAAAGACTGTGTTAAGGAACATCTAAAGGCCGATATATGCTTCTACGACTGCGTTACTGCGTGGTCACGCAGTTGCTTCGACGGACTCGTGAATATTTATAGTAAAATACGTCTGAGGGGATTTGCGAGGTGTCTGAGCCAGCTATTTAATGTTAGCATGCTACTGCCCAAAAGGTAAACAGCGATGGGTTGGACCAATCACAGCCCTGCGGCTAGCGTAGCCGTGTCGGATAGTTACAAAATTTGGGAGACGCACGCAAGCATGCAAGAGGTGCTCGGAGGGGGTTTGCGACAACGCAAGGGGCTCTTGTGTGTCTTGCATGCTTGCATGACTGCGTAAAAGGCCGGCCATAAATTAAGCTTAAGAGTGGTCCAGACCAACCTTACGAAAGTATCTTTTACAGAAGGTATACTTAAGGATAGGGATGCTAAGGATGTTTCTGGAAACGCCTCAAAACGCCCTCGAAACGTTAAGGTACATCTTATCCAGTTTATCCTGTCCTGGTTAATTCCACGTTGGTGGAACGAGCTGCCTAGCACGACCAGAGCAGGGGCGTCCCTCTCTACCCTTTAAGAAGCTCTAGCACGACCAGAGCAGGGGCGTCCCTCTCTACCCTTTAAGAAGCTCTAGCACGACCAGAGCAGGGGCGTCCCTCTCTACCCCTTAAGAAGCTCTTGAAGACCCAACTCTTCAGACAGCACCTCCCTTCCTAATTTGCACTTCTACTAGTACTTAACTTGCACTTACAGTAGTTACATTCCTGCACTTATTTCTTATGTAAAATAGTATTTATTGTTACACTAGGTCTCTATTGCTCGTAGCTTGATTGTTCTATCCTTTGTACGTCGCTTTAGATAAAAGCGTCTGCTAAATGTAAATGTAACAATAGTTTTTCTCAGATGGCTCAACTTACCCGGAAGAATATTTGTTGTTTATATATATGCATCTGTGTGTGTGTGTGTGTCTGTGTGGTGTACAGTTGTATATTTGTGTGAGCCTTGTAAGTTTGTTCATGTGTGTGTCTCTGTGTGTGGTGGGGGTGGGGACTGTGGGGGTAGAGACAACTGTGGAAAATCACCACAGTCTTACGCATTCCTGAGTGTGGCCATCACGTATTGGTCAAGAGCTGGTGTGGAGAACGCGCCTGTTACATTAGATAGGTGTCAAAAGGACTGCAGATCAAACAACCCATTAGGCACTACTAAAACTGTGTGCTGAAAAAGTGAAGTGCTATGCTAATAACTTAAAATACATCTTACACTTCCTGTGAAATGAAAAGAAGCCACAGGTTTTCCTCACAGGACTCTGGCAGCATCAGAGATCTGACATTAATCAATGCATCATTCAAGTTGTGTTCCGAGGCACAAGCCTGTTGTTTCACTAAACTGAAGACACCATCCCAAAGGCCCTAATAATGCAGGGAGACTGTAAGGGTCCTTAGTGAGGTCCCCCAGTAACACTTCATCAGACACTTAGATGGCCTTTCAAGGGGGTGAAATAAATAGCAACATCTACAGGTACACAAAAGAAAGTCGTTGTCAGTGAAGAGCAGCGTTTAGCAGACTATGCGTCAGTGGATGGCAGCAGGGGCCTGAAAAGCTGCCTTTGCTTTACACAGTTGGCATCAGGCTGCAGGGGCGAGAGCACAGTGTTCTTTTTGGACTGTCACCTTACTCTGGTCACCCCACCACACACACACACACACACACACCTCCCTTCATCACTCTCCCCCTCCCCGCGCACCCCCTCCCCCCCGAAACGTGGGCCCATCGCTCCTCAAAAGTGAGACTGTCTCCTCCAGGGCTGTCACTGGCTCCGTTGCCCTCTTAGTGCTGGGCGACCGACAAGGCTGTGTGAATTAATATACATGCCTGCGTCTTGGGGACTGCATGAGGCCTCAATCGGCTCTCACTGTTGCCCCCTCCTTCCGTGCTCACTCCACAGAGCGAGGCCTCATCTTCACAACAATGCCCTTTAAAAGTCCCCAGTGCCACTCCAAGGCCCCAGTACATGAAAGGGGGGCCTTTGCTTGGGAGGGATGTGTCTTAAAGGAGGGATGGGGTGCGTTTGGCAGGAGGCCACTAGTGGCTATTCATGCAGAAAGCGGGCAGTGGGGAGATGGGGGTTGGGGGGGGGGGGGGGGGGGGGGGGGGGGGTGTGGAGGGGTTGTGGGGGTGAGTAGACAGACAGAAAAGGGAGAGAAAGAGAAAAATATGCCTGAAGTAAGTCACTTTCAGGGGTGGCAATGCCCCAGGAAGAAAGGCCACATAACGTGGATGGCTGCTGCTAGGAGACTCAGCAAAGAGGCATGCCGCAGGCAGGCCCCCCACACCAAAAACATCAATGGGCTCATCCAATCTCCATTAGGCGTGTGGAATGATAGAGATATACATTACAAAAAAGCTTATGGGGACGTGAGTCAAACACGGCATAAAATCTACGGGAGACATGTGACAAAGATAAACTGATAACATTGAAGAGGAATTTTAAATGTGCTTGTGTGTATTGCTGTGTGTCCTGGACTCCCAGGGGGATTTCAGATGCTCCTGTTAGCAAATTGG
Organism: Clupea harengus; assembly: GCF_900700415.2. NCBI lineage: Eukaryota > Metazoa > Chordata > Actinopteri > Clupeiformes > Clupeidae > Clupea > Clupea harengus. The sequence continues at coordinate 4,928,379 of NC_045154.1, read as the reverse complement.
GTCTGATAATTGCTGTCACATGATTACAGGTTTACATGAAAACCTCCTCAACCCACACTAGAATTCCAAGTTTTTCAGGTTTTTTTGAGCAGTTAAACAAGCTTTCACTCACAAGCAATGGCGAACAGGGCCTGGGAAGCATCATATATGCCATTTTGAGGATGGTAACTCATCATTGCCAGGAAACAGTTAAATGTCAGCAATGGTGGTTTGTTTTCCAGTACATGGAATCACACTGCCATATGTCTGTTTGGGCGTCACACTGTAGTTATTTTTTCACATGCTCAAGTAGCTCTGGCACTCATGGGTGTCACCCCAGTCTGCTGCTGTGTGTATTCCTCAGTGGCGACAGATGAATCCACATGACTCGGTTTGTGTCAGGTCTGAGACCATCGTGAGTGGTGGTGATGGCTTTGCCAGGAGTTGTGGTCGTCCTCTTTCTCTCTCTCTCTCCCACTCCCTTAGCCACCCGTTACCCTCCTCACATTTTTGTATCCCTTTCCTGGAGGATTAATTCGGCCTCTGTCTCAGATGTGCTGACAGCTCGGCCACACTCTCTGGAGCCTCATCTGTCCAGGGCGGAGGCTGGGAAAGCTCTCAAAGAGAGAGAAAAGAGAGAGCGACAGAGAGAGAGAGAGAGAGATGGGAGCTTGGGGGTTGGGGGCTCTTCCTGAAAGCCCCTTAGGAATCTGCACCCACAGGATGACTGAAAGGGTCAATCATCCCAAACGTGGCCCCAGAAAAACGTGCCCCCCTACTCCATTCACAAACCTGAAAGTAGGAGAGCGGGCAGCAACCACACTCAGACCTGTATAATTGTGATCCGTGCTTAGATCTGTGAGGTCCAGTGATCCTGGGTTTGCCCTGGAGGCGATTCTCCACAGGGAAATGGTGTCATGAGGAAGCCTGGGAAGCCTTCTAGAGATTACATGCTGGCATGCACATGCCATTACTCATAGGAAGTTATATTGGAAGAAGGAAAACATGCTTATTGCTCCTATGTAAATACTTAACATAACTGCTACCACCTAAGAGAAACAAAATCAAAGTATATTGATGTATCCAAAGATACTACCATCTATGTATTTCTGACAAAACAAAAACATTGATCCAGACCCCCCAGGATTTCGCGATGTTGCGATCAAGACTATAAACGCAAATTCAACCAATCCCCGTGAATTCAGCGTGGCGTTGCAATTTCAACCTATCACCGCAACTTTCCCGCAAATTTGACCAATCATCGTCGTCGCCCACAACTCCCTAGATCCGCGGCTACCCCAAGGGCGTAAATTCTGCCTTGAGGATGCGGTGCGTACACTAGCAGAGTGGTAATCCGTTGTAAACAATAAGAATGGCTACACCAGACGTGGAAATGGAACGTACGCACCAAAAAATTCAGAAATAGACCTGGCTTCTATTTTTATTATTTTACGCGAGGTGTGCGTGGCCCTTTTTACATAGAGTCTGGTAATAAATCTATGAAATGTGATGAAAATTATTTATTTTGCGGTGAATAATGAAGGAAGCAATACATCCAATTATTTCCCAAACCCTCGAGAGCTGTTACCATGGAGATATAACATTACTTTCTGTTTGAAGATAAGGTAGCAGCTAGTGTTGAAGAATGGATGACTTGAAATTGGACGACTTGAAATTAATATATGAAATTGAACAACATAAACACCTATACGGATAAAATAAATCAACAAGGATAGCAAAACAGATTGATAAGCACTTTAAAACTGCAAAACATAGAATGAGAACGGCAGAAACGCAGGCAGGACATCAGACGACGAGACAGATCACAGTGACACAGGCTGTTTTTTTTTTCTTGTCATATGTGAAGGCTGAGACATTCATAACATTTTATTCAGTCTTATTGATGATCCTTTTGTAATACCAACAGGTGCACTTCGTTGTGGATAAGTAAAGCCTATTTTGCTACATTTTTGGCATGTTGGTAAGGTTACTTAGAGGACCATTTCTCAGTGGTTTTGTTCTTTAATGAATGTTTGTTTATTAATTACTTATTTATCAACAAATAACTCAATTATAATTACAAAGAGGCAATTTCATCACAACAAACAGCTAAAAAAACACCGCAAATGTCATCGCAACCTTTTGGAAAAGCTCCCGCGAAATCCTGGGGGGACTGTTTAGCCATAGATACATTATATATACCACATGCATTGTACCACATGCCGATCTCTCGTCCCATTTATGCGTGTTTTCTCAAAAATGAAGGAAGGCTTTGCATGTACGTCAGTTGCCATACCAGACTCAGGCAAATATTAGGCTCTCAAAGTCACTTCTAAGAGCCACTGGAGATTCCTTCAAATATAGTTTTAAAAACAAGAGATTGTTTCATGGTAAATGAAAAATGTGCTATGAGAAATGTGAAAAAATCAACCTTGTGATTAGTTTCACACAGGATACCCATTCTTTTGTCACTCACTGCCAAAGAGGACATTTTGGACATGTGCGAATTAGACTACCAACACATCAGTATGACCACCAACCCCAATCTCTGCATCCATCCTGCTTTCTCTCTCTTTCTTTTTGTCGTTCTCTTTCACCCTGGTCCCTGCATGTCCCTCCACCTCAGACCATTCTTGAATTCCCCTTTTCACACAATTCATGTCCCTTTTAGAGGGCCCTGGTCCCCTTCCACTGAGCTATGAGGCAAAGTCGCCACAGTCTTCTCAATAGATAATCCCCAAACACTGGGAACACATTGTGTCCGGCAGCCTGGGGAAGGAAGGTCAGAGGAATGCTGGGTCCTGCAGGCAGAGAGAGAGAGGGGGGAGAGAGAGAAAGAGAGAGAGAGAGGAAGACACAGGGAACGTACTGAAGAATTCGGCATAATGGGGTGGAGAGAGAACAGAAAAGGGGGAACGTAAAAAAGGGGAAACCGGGAGAAGAGAAAAAAAGTCAAACCCGTAAATGAGAACAAGTGAAAAAAGGGATTATAGCACAATATCCGACTGCACTGAGGGGTCAGGAGAATTAAGGCTCCGAGCAGCTTGCTCAGTGTGTGGACAAATAAAAGGAGGGCGTCCACTGAATGGCCGTGGTTCAAGTGTGGACCCTTTGGGCAGGCTGCACCCCTGTTCTTTAAGGACCAGGCATCACTTTCATGTGCAGGCATGCATTGTTGGGTGGCTTCATAGAAACGTGCATCTGTAATGGGCCACAGGCAGAATGGCCTTGTTCCATTGAGATTATTATGGGCTGAGGAGGCTGAGGTGGAAGGGAAGGGGCCTTTTTTAACCACTCATTCCAATGGCTGAGCCCCTTCTCTCAGTATGTGCAGAGCACCAGAAGGCCCACGCCACTCTGCAGCTGCTCGCAGAGTTAACCCTTAAACACATGGGCTCACCGTGGCGGTGGGAGACTGGGAGTGCTGTTACCAAAGATGGCGGAGGAACTTCCCCGGGGTTTACTGAACATGACAAGAAACAACTACCCACTGAACCTGCATTGAGGAACTATGGAACTCTCAATTCGAGTAAGACTGTAGAGAACTTAAGAGAAAAGGAAACAGGCTTTCAATGATATCAAATTATATCAATTATATTTTGGGCTTTCAATGATATCAAATGATTTCAATCTTAATAAACATGACCTTATAGAGCTAATGTGAGGTACTTAACTCAAGCCTGTTTAGAATGTATTACAATGTTATAAAGAAACAGGCAAGTATGTGGAATATAAGGCTATTGTAAATGACAGTAAAATGGCTAATGGTTAATGGTTAAAATTGGTTAATACTGGTTTAATAATGTGTTATGTGTTGTACTAGTTCTGTTTCCATACAGTTCATATTTCTAGAACAAACAGAATCAATCCCTCATGGTGTGAACATTGAGAGGCAGCTATGATGCTTTTCCACAGTCAAACATTCTTTCAGTGGCTTAACACAACTGTGAAGAGGATATGATCTGAAGGTTGTCAAAACAAACAGCAGCAGGCAGGTTTCAACCAACCTGCCAATGCAAAAGACAGGATTTTAGGCAATGTCGGGAGAAGTCCCCCTACCTTGGAACCCTGGGTAAGTCAGGCTCATCTGAGCACATTGTCATGGCTCCCCTGTCCGCTGCACAGAAGCCTCTTCCTTCCGCAGTCACCACGGAGTTAACAGACAAAGTGCAGGCTAAATATAAACTGCCTTCCCCTGCGTCTGCAAGGCCCATCTGAACAGACACTTCCACAAATGGAAGACGTGGCTTTTCTGTTTTTACATTACACTCTGTTAGGATAAACAGAAGAAGGGGGATTTTTTTTTTTTCCCTTTCTGTCCTGGCTGCCTCATCTTATGGGAGTCATGGCCTTGATTAAATTTTTCGGGAGCAGGAGGGAATGTGGGGACATGAAGTTCACTTTGCCCCACTTATGAGGAAGGAATTACAGGAGCATGGCTGTTGATGCCAGAGAGGTCATGTTGTAATCTGTGGAACTCAGTGCTTTCTCAAGGCTGCAAAAAAAATTGCTGCTGCTGTTCTGCATGTTATCCTTCAAATTGAAACTATGGATATGTATTGCCATTGTCCAGGGGTGACCCTGAGTCATTTTTGTAGACCACCGTGACAAGCCATATTTTCCTACAGACACATGACTTAGCTTTTTAGCTCTCAGCAATGGCCAGAAGTGTGGATACCTACATGCACTGCAGTCAGACTTAGAAGGCATGCAGCCCTTTGGCACACATGTTAGGAGTTCATTACACGGAGGGTCAGAGGTTAGAATTCTGTTTCCTGTTCACACAGAACATGATTTCATCTGTTTTGAAGTATCAGCTTGCTGTTTCCAACAATGGCAGCCTTTCATTAAAGGCTGTCTGCCACAGATCCAGGGGCCAAAATAGAGGCACAATTGATGTATGCATTTCCTCTCATGATTTCACACTAATTTCTCTCTGCTGGGTAATGTATAGCTCTAGTCGCCGGCTGTCTTTCATCCTGTTTCGTCCTCTAGAACTGGTAGATAAAAAAAAAAACACTTATGATCATTATTTCTAACTTCAACCTAAAAATGCCTCCATTTTCAATGACCTCTAGTCCAGCATTTCCCAGTGAAAAGGTCCACAATCACCATAACCACCCTTACACTGGTATTAGTTTTATATGACAGTGAATCTTTCATTGCACCATATCAAATTTCATCTCTGAAATGCTTTTTGTGAATGAACGTGGTGTCTACTTCCCCATTCAAGGTCACTGACCTTCAGACGTGTCAAATGTGGGGTTAGCAGGAAAAGATGGTTTTCCTGTTCAACCGGGGAGATGCTTGTACTGCAGGCTGCTGTATGGGCTTAATGAACAGCATCTTGTTGACAGTCTGTCAAACCATGCAGCCTCCCCCCACAACACACACACACACACACACAACAGTTTCTTTCACAACCAGTTTGTGTGTGTGCAAGGGGTGCAGGGTTGGGGTTGACTCGGTGGCGTGTGTGGCCTCCTCCTTCCGATTCCGCCCTCACTACGTCTGGCCCTATAGAATGAGGATGTCCCTGAAACCAAACCACATCCTACCAGTCTGGACAATTGCAGATGTTATGCACAAACTAGCTCACACTTGAACTGTCCAAACTGGCAACATGACATTCACAAATAAATATCCCTCTATTCACTGTACAAACTGCTGTATGTGAGAATAATGCACTGTTGTATACACCCAGTTCATTCCAGAGAAAAGAATGCACTATTTCATAATGTTATGATATATAATTTTGATATGTAACCATGGTGTGTGTATCTGATATGTAAGTGTATACCATGCAACCGGCTCTGAAACCAGCATGTTTTACTTGTCTTTTTTTTGTGCATTTCCGTGAGTGCAAGTCAGTGAGTGTGACTGGTATTTGTGTTTCCTTCTTTAACTTTCCTTTGGTGAAAATGCCCTTCATAACGTTTATATTTTACAATTGGAATAAAATAAATAAATAAGTACTTCTGACGTAGATTAACATTTGGTAATCTTTAAATAGTTAGTGGTTTAAATGCATAGGGAACCAATTCATTGAAAAAAACAAGTTGAAATGCCCGAGAAGCAGTGAAATACCTCAGAATTACAATGTTGGATTGATGCATCATTCAGAAATAGTGTATTTTTGAAGAGAAGCTCCGAAATGAGGGGGAGAACAATGAAGTTTTGTTAAAGGCAATGGAAAAGGGAACGTAATTTGTTGGTCTGCATTTGACTGGTTTTGATGTCATATGTTTTCAAATGGGTTAATCACTTAAAAGTACCGTTATTGTTACAGAATGAACAGCAACCTTTAAACACTGCTTTATCGTGTGCTTTTTTAGTGGGTGAAATGGTCTTCATCACCAGTTTTTGGCTCAGGCTAAAGTCAGAAGTGGAGACTGTGTACATATGTGAACCATTACCGCAGCTATTATGTCTGACCCCAGACCAGTTTATTGACTTTTATAAACCTGATTGCTGCACAAAGGCAATAGATCATGATAGGCTATTGGATATTGAAAGATCAGGAAAAAAGATTTTGTTTATTTCCTACTGTCTCTAGATAAGCCTGTCTACTGTTTTGATACCTCGATTTCCATGAAAGCATCTAAGACAAGAAATCTGCAAAGAGTGAAAAAAACAAAACAGGAAAGAAAAACAATTCATCAATTAATATATTTACGTATTTAGTCATCCAAACCCAATCTCTGTTCCGTAACCCCAATCCCCTTCAGCCTAAAGAAGTGGTTGCAACTCTAATAATCTTTCACACCTGCATGCTCTTAAGAGTTAAAACGCTGCCCCTGTGTTCCAATAGATTATTAACCGACATCAAAAAGCAAAAGGCTGCCAACCTGACCCTACCTGGGAAAGCTTAGCTCCATAAACCTGCCAAGCTCCTGTGCTCATTTGTGCAGAGTTGCACCTTGTGAACCTTTCTTCTGAGAAGGCCTCTCCCAGACTCCAGTGGAGTCACAGTTTCTCCTGTGTTATCCTGGGCCTCATTAGGGTCCAATGTGAAAATGAGAGCATTGTTGGAATGAATAAAAAGGAGCATGGAAGGAATTTACAAGGTCCCCCGGCAATGAATTATAGACTTTTAGCTGCAACGTTTTGCTTTTGTTTAACATGATAGTTTAGAGGTTTCGCAGTATGCAAAGAGTTCCTTGCAGGAACTGTAACTTCCATTGAATAGTTCCCCGGTGCAGGTGAGAACTAGTTCTGAACTGAGTCACTAGTGAGAAAGTTGAGATACTCAATAAACGACTTCAACATGTCAGTGTACTGTCACTCCACTCCCCCACAGAAAAGAGAGTCGGCAAAGCCCAGGAGCAACACTGTTTAGCTCCTGGTTCTGAATTTGAGAGTTTCAGTGCCAGTGGCACACTGATTGACTTCTACTTTCCACTCTGGAGTGATCTCAGCATGTCGCTCGGCATCTCAAACATCCTTGAGAATGGAGACGCGCCAGCTGTGCTTACCAAGACAGTGCAGACATGTCTGAAGCGGCTTTCAACACCGTGGCCCTATGGCATTTAGCCCCACCCATTTTGAAGAGCTTTTAAAAGTTTGTGAATGCCATTTGAAAAAGGGCTTAACCTTGTTTCAGGCTACTCTGAGTCACCTCCTCCGCATCGTGGCCTTTCATTCTTTTCAAATAGAATAACATCACCCAACAAGTCAGCATAAGTGGAGGTGGAAACAACCCACCCACGACACGAGGGGTGAACTGTGCACTGTGGAGTGAAGTCTCAAGGTTGAATGTTTGTACCTGCCCATCACCTGGCTCATGTTCCTTATGACTCAGAAAGATAAATGTTCATTTGAACAGAGCAATGTTAACCAAACAGAGTAAACATACAGTATACAGCCCATTGTTTCCTGTCATAAAATACCTCTGTAAATACACAGTACGCCAGCTAATTTAAAGGGTTAATCGATGACCAGAGTGACAGGCATGGTTGCAGTTCCTTATTCAAAGTTTAACTCTGTGGAATGCAGCTAATTATCTCTGCAGCGATGAATAGGTTCATCACCAGAGCACATGGAATCTGGCGCTGATCATGTTCATACACTCACTGCACATGAATGCATGCTCTGATCTGAGCCGCTGATTTAATATGCAGAGGAGGAAGGGAGTTCTGCTAAATTCTTTCAGTTTGTCAAGTTATTCGTTCGTTACACGGATGTTCACCTGTCCCGGCTTCTTTCAGTTTGTCAAGTTATTCGTTCGTTAAAACGGATGTTCACCTGTCCCGGCTTTGGAATGCAGACAAAGTCTAAATACGACTGCACCTTTGCTGCCGACTATTGTCATTCCAGGCGGATGGGGCTCAAGAATGTGTTGCACAGCTTCACACAATCACTTATGTGGGCTCTTCCGACTAACAAACACGTGCAGCCTCTTTGAAAGCAGACACCAGGCCTGAGAGATGTTTTAAAAGTCACCCATTTCACTCACTGCTATCATTTATTTTCTGAGATTTTCCTACACTCTTATGAAGGTTTATAAGTTAGTCATGCATTGTGCTGGATTAAGCTTAACCCACACACACACACTTCCAGTGAACATGGGAGTGAAAAGAATGCTTGGGAGGTGATGCGACTTGCGTGGGTGTACTTTGGTATGACCGTGCTCGTGTGAACTTATTCAGTGGAACCACAGGATCAGGTAACCCATAGGAGAGAAGGGCGTGTCTTTATGCCGTACATTTACTCAGCTTCACAGAGCTCTGCCTGCAAATAAAGTCAGTTCCTGAAGGGACAAACCCATGTTGATAAATCTTTCAGTGTCGATTTAGACCGTTTGAAGTCTACCAGACAGTTTAACTTGTACATTTTTTTTTTATTTGGGTACGAGCATTAGCATCTGTGCCATTGATCCTGGGTTGTTTAAAGCTGGCCAATGTTATCCCTGGCAGTTGGACTTAAAGAACATTTCCAAAACTAGAGATGCATTTCCACAAGAAAATGCAAGTGTGATTGCATCGCAGCCACAGTCAGCCATAAACTATGCAGGTTGCATACCTCCCACCTGTTGGATAATTATCATCTAACAAGGATCAGGGTAGGGATTCTAACACCTATGACTCACTGACATTCTAGCGCACAAAAATGCAGAAAACACACACTCTGCTCTCAAAATATCAACCAGTCAATGTTCCAAATGAGTTGATGGTGTGTGCAATGCACCTTATCAAGATCTAGGAAGAACTTGACCACTTCGTTGCTCCAAAGAATGTCTTTTGTCTTTGCCTTCTCTCCACAGAAAGAGACGGCAATCGAGACTCTTTTCATTAGTGGTACCTCCGTGATGGAATGACCTACCTAGTGCTATCCAATCAAATGACAGCCATGGTAGCCGACATTCAGAGAGCACCCAAGTCAGAGGCCTGTCAAGTACCTTTGAGGTAGTTTCACATGCCTTGAAATATATTGACTTCAAATATATATTTTTTCACCATGTAAACGTTGATCAAAAAGTGCTACATATGCTATTATTTAACAATAGTCTGAGGGCAGTAAGAAAGTCATTGTTTTTGGTTAATTCAACTGTAAACACACAGTTTTCAAAGACCTATTTTCAGAGGTACTGAGGAAAGAAAAAAGACACTTAGTTTTTGGCCAAGGTGTTTGAGCTCTGAACATTGTAGGCACACGTGTTACCTACATAGATGTTATTAAAGCATTCTTCAGTTTCATGTAGTTTGGTTACTAAACTTTTATAAGTTTGGAGTGACACTGTCTCTTCTGAAGCAGACTATATAATGCATATGGATGAGATAGGTGTTAGTCACAGGTAAGTCTCCACTTCGCACTGTCAAAGGTAATGGCCCATGAAATGTCGCTGAAATGTCATTGTGGCGCTCTCTCCCCCATTTAGTGTGAATTGTACAAAAAGAAGAGGAAAGTTTACAAAAGAAGTTAGCACATCTTTATAATGAGTTCCTTTTGTCTGATATTGCTAGCTGCAACATGCAGGCTAGAGTTGTGTCATAGTTTTATTATACGATGATCCAAGAGAGCAGAACTCAATATAGACTACTCTGAATGTGCAGGCCGTGCATCACTTTAGATAGAAAAAAACGTTGTATCTAACTACCTTAGGTAGGCTTTTTGAGTTGCAAAGCTGAACCACATAGCCTATTTACGGGCTAATACATCAAACACATGGGTCACTATAAAAGCTAAGCACCTGAGCTTTGTTTGGAATGCTCAATGGGATAACGCATATGAAATTAGTTGCTTTGATCCAGTATAATAAACATTAATTATACAGTTTTTATTATATTATACTGATAGCCTACTGATATTTACTGAGCCAACAGAAATGTTGATGAAGCCTAAATTCAGAATGTCTCTGTTAGATATTTTTATGATGGTTTTTATAGCCATAAATGAGATATGCTGTAATGACAATTAAGGGAGATACGAGTAAACAGTTTGCAAGTAGAACATGAGTTGCTGTGTCCAACACAGCTGGCTGCAAAAGGATCTCCGACAGAGATTTAGTCTTACCAATAGAGATGATATGCTACCATAGTTGACAAAGCTAAATCTATTCTCTTGCCTATATAAAGTTGACCATGCTAAAATAATCCAGATTACTCTAAACATGTATGCCCTGTCACACTTTGGAGAGAGAAAAAACTTGTATTACTTAAACGTTTAACTTTAGCCTGTGTGTAGTCTACCAATCAGTTGGAGAGCTGAGATAAGCTACCTAGCCTATCCTATCTTTGGGCTAATTGCATAGCACCGGCCACTATCAAAACGTTTGTGAGTTAACCAATCACACTTGCTAGTCAGTTAAAAAAAAAGACAACATTATTCCTTACTGTCCTCACACTTTCATCTGACAAGAAAACATAATAACAAAAAGAAGTACAAGGGTTGTGTACCGAAGGTCTCCATATCTGACAAAACCAGAGGGTTTGCGGGCACAGCCACTGAAGTCCATGGGCAGCAAAGCTGAACTATGTAGCCAATGTAGCTAGCTGCTTATGTACCTTATGTGTTAGCCCAAAGCTACCGCGAGTTGACTATGTAGCTATATTTACACATACCTTGTATGTAATCTATCTGTGTGTATGTTCACAGGTGTCTGCATTGTAGTTTGTGAACAAGTGTCATTTGAGGGTATTTATCTTATGTTAGTCTACATTGACTTTGAACGGAACATTTGACAAATGTGGTGATGCAGCTTACTTATGTTTTTGTAGTTGTGGGACATGAAGACAGGTAACTGGATATGGTAAGTGATGATACAGATTCTCTAAGCTCTTCTCCCCAACGTTGGACGCTCTCTCTCTCTCTCTCTCTCTCATGGTGTCAGGCATTGCACGTTCGTATATTTTGGGGGAGTGGCTTTGGAGGGGTCTGAAGGAAGAGGCTGGGATTTCTTCGTTTTAATACTTTCCAAATCTATTTTACTCTTGCTGATTTCTCCTAAATGGCCACCCTACCTTTAAAAATACCAATATGTGATTCAGCGCAATAAACACTTGTTGCCAGAGAGAAACATAAGCTGATTAAGCAACCTGTATAGAATATTTGCCTGATTCACTTAACTGAATCACAACTGTAAATTCTAAAAGTCTGACTCAAGATTGGGAGTTGAGAGTCAAAGAGCAGCCATATGCTCCTGATAATCTCTAAAAGACTCAATACAGTATCCCGAAAGCGGAGGCACATGTCTCTCTCTCTCTCTCAGATGTGTCATGCACATGAGTGTTAGTGTTGAAGGTTTCTGCCATTGTCTGGAGGGCATGAGAGTGAACAGGAGTCCACAGTCTCCTGGTGGCCTGGGCCTGGCTGAGAGGCAGAGGGGAGCCAGGCTGCCACGGGCCACACTCAGACATGTGACTTTGACCTCTGCGGAGTGTCCGGGGTTCAGGCTGCACATGTGGGAGTCCTCACCGCGTTGTCACACATCCATCTGCCTCAAATCAAATCAGAGATCAGAGCAGTAATTTCTACTGCCACCCCCCACACAGATTCAAAGTCAAATAAGCAAGAGCAGCTCAGGGGGATCAGATTTCCAGCCACCATTACTGCAGAAAGCCTCCAAAGCAGCAGAAACAGACCACTGATGGGTTTCACATTTTTGGCCTACCATAAATCATGTGGTATGTCAACGTGGGAGAAGTTTGACAAAGTATATAATTTTTAGACAAAATATTAACAAATACTAACTAGAAAGGCACTTGGAGAGCGCAGACCTCCGCCAAGGCCAAAGCCCTATCTCACAATGTTACAGAAAGTGGAAACAAATCCTGGATCAGACCCTTGAACCGGATCCGCCACAAAATTGAATGGGTTTTTCTTTTGCCCATGCTCCACCCCTCCACCAATGAATTTCAGGAGAATTGGCCTGGTAGTTTCTGCGTAATCCTGCTGACTGCCGAACAAACAGACAGACAAACAAATTGAACCAAAAACATAACCTCCTTGGCAGAGGTAATCATCAAGTTGCACGCCGATAAGCAGAATTCTGCTGTTGCGGTTTAAATCCTGGCTTTCGCAGAAGGCAATCCTAGCCAGCTAGTTCTCCAGTTCTTACCAGTTACGTGTCGGCAAATCGTGAAACACTGTCCTCAATGCAGTACAGCACTGATCAGACCTCATTCATTTAATCAATAACTTGATAACTTATTTATATATTTATATGTGGTGCAAATGTACTGCACTAGGTGATTGAAACAGTTCAGCACAGAGAGGAAGTGAGAGCCCCTGTGCCCTATGTTTCACATTCATCCCGGATGATGAAGCAACAATTGGCATGAGGCGCTGTCCTTAAAAAAGAGGAACCACTGGTCTAAGCAGTCAAGAGGAACCCAATGGGATGCAGTCGCCTGTGATGAGAGGGTGGGGGAGTCCTGAGTGCCACCCCCCCCCCCCCCCCCCCCCCCCCCCCCCCCCCCCCCCCCCTTCCTCTGTAGAGGCCTGGCTTCTGCTTTGGTGTTTTGGCTGTGGCTGGTGAGCACGAGCCCTGGCAAGGCCTCTGGTCCCTCTGGCAGGCCGCACTCAGACGTGTCTTGGCTGGGATCCTCCTCTGTGGAGCTTCGGGAGCCTGAGCGCATGCTGCCCCTGATGAGGTGAGGGCCAGAGAGCAGCCTCATACTCCTCCGTTATCCTTGGAGTGAGCACCACATCGCCAGAGCCCAATCTGGGAATGTCAGGGTTGGTGTTTTTAATCTGTCGTTTTGGCGGCACTCACCTTCGTTCATAAAATATGTTTCCACATTAACAGCCTGAGAACTCACAGTGAAAGTGAAACTGCACAAAAAGGTGATAAAAAACAGAGTGCACTGTAAATAAATTAACAACCACCTGTTGCAATACAGCAAACAAATATTAACTGAGGACAAAGGTCTCGGCGGCATGTTTTTCAAGGATGAGTCACATTTGATTAATATATGCTTAAACTTCAAAAGGTATTCTTCCAAACACAAGCCATGTGCACCACAAAGAATGGGACACTGCATTGCTTCTGCATTGATCGCACAATATTCGCTACAAAAAATGAATACAGTAGTCCAGACAATAAAGCACAAGCAGGGATAGGATTCAATCAATCATCACTTGCACAAAAAGTTCAGCCCGGAAGGAAAAAAAAACAATCCCTCCACACAATCAACCCAGACATCACCCCATCCCAGTCAAAGGAGAGCTCTGCACCCGTTTGATGTTGCTGTGGTTAAGGAGAGGGGGCCCCTAATGTCAACCTGGGGCCCTCTGGGCAAACACAGGCAGTCAGGGGACGCAGCTCCTCCATGGCTGAAGAAAAAAAAAATCCCTCCTCTTTTTTTTTTTAAACAAGTCAGCTTGTGCTATTTGTTTCTGTGCATTGTGTGGCACTGAATGCGTTACGTAAGCGCGCAGCTCTCTTCTGGCATGAGAGCGGCTGAATTACTGCAGCAGATGGCAAGGCCCCCATTCAGCGCTGCACCGTGCCAACATTCCAGGTCACATGCCCCCCGCTCCACACAAAGGCCCCAGGAAGTAGCGATGAATGCCCCCCTAGTGTGGCGCGGGGAGCACCGAGCCACAATCTAAACTATCAATCACACGTACTTGTTGATGCCTGGCCATCCTGCAGTTGCCTGCCGGCTTGCCTGCCTGCCTGCCGGCCTGCTGGCCTGCCGGCCCGTTTTCTTTTTTTTTTTTTTTCTTCTTCTTTTTTTTCCTCCTATTTTCATCTGAAATTTGCCTTGCCCCCCTTGCACCCCTTTGTTCCAAAAGTGTGAGCCCCTAAATCCCTGAGGAGAAAAGAACATTTGAAAAGTTGTTTTCTTTTCAAGGAGGCTGTGTGCCGGCTATTCTCTCTCACCCATTCACTTTACAGGTCAATATAGAAATGATTTTACGGTAGAAAACGTAAAACTTATTCTTCAGTTTCTCACATATACTCGACACACATATTTACTTCATTGAATTGCCAAACTGACTAAACCAATTCAGTGGATAGATTTGAAATATCACCTGGCAAGATGAAATTCACAAACCATAGATCAAGTTTTTTTGGCATAAACTAACAATGACCGGCATGTTTGCCGCATATTGCAATGACGAAAGGATTTTCCAAATTGCTAATTCTTAAAACCGAAATTTCAAGTTCACAACTTCAATAACAACAGAAAAATATATAAACAAAACCTGAAATATGTAAAGGTAAACATAATTATTATGTTACAGTCTTTACAGACATTCCTGAAACCTACTGAGAATTTTTTTTTTTATCGTCAGCATCTTAGATAGTACAGCTCTATTTATCAACTAGAATCATGCATGGCAAGAATTTGGTTTTATTTAGCTATTGTGTGCAAGGACTGAATGTACCCTCTCACAGCACACTCAATTATTAATGGAGGAAATAGACACACAGTAACCTGGAATGAGGTGCGACTATTTACTAATGAGCCTGTGACCCACATGTAGAGGAGCATTTCCTTTCCAGCACCAAATAAGTCTCTTGGATTTCTTCTGAATGGAATTTTGAATGACAGGCAGGAGATAACTTGTGTGCTGTGTTATGGGAAAAAAAATGGAGTCCAGCGCTGGCCCAATGGATTGTTCCCTTATCGTTCCTCACACCATGACTCCATTATCAGGAATTAAGTGGGCTGGTGCCATTCACACACAGACACGAGGGCCACGCACATCATTGTAGTCAACGCATGACAACCCACACCTATACACACACAGCACATTCTTCTGCTCTACACAACGAGGCTGGCGGCCCCCACGCCTGAAGTTGGGTAGAGCCCCAATAATTGATTGGTTCTTCTTTTTTTATCGTAATGTTTATGGAACAGATTACACCAGCGTGTAGAGCCTTTACTCATCTGAGGGTGCCGGACCCAACCAGGCCCAAAAATCATCCTTAATCAAATGTTCATGACCATCCACTGGTTGGTTGACAATAGCCCGTCATACTGCAAACCCTGTGCCTTTATTGCCACTGAGAGGAAATGCCATGACTGCACCTCGGATGACCTAACAAATCTTTACTCATGCACACACCCTAGCAAACGTTTCAGTGTGCAGCTGTCTGTTTGTACAAAGCTCAGCCTGTTAGATAAGGAAGAGCCAGCTGGACCCAAATGTACCCCATCAACCCCCACCACCAACATCCCACCCACCCACCCACCCCCCCCGACACACTCTCCCTCCCTTGCTCTGTCTCCCTCTCCCTCTCACTCTGTGCCCTTCACTCATTACCCACATGCCAAAGCATTTGCCAAGTGGGCAGCTGTCGGCATGGGTGGTAGAGAGTGATCGCTTGTGAGGGGAATTCACTTTTCTTTCTGTTCTTCGTCTCCCCTCTAAGCCCTTCACACTGAACAAGGCCTCGGCTTATCCAACATGGAAATCAGCATCATAAAAGCATTTTTGTTATTTTAATATCCTATGAATTTATCTATATCATGTCATTACCAAAGGAAAAGGGCTGTGGCATTTTATTGGGGATTGTATAGAGTTAGCTCTGCATGGATCTTAGCTTACTTACATACTTTTGGTGATGCACTGTAGAAATAAAATGAATCTTTGATTCATCACACCTTATAACTTCTTTACTTTTCTTCAAATAAAAAAAGGTTGGTTGATAGAAGTAGCTCAACATATTTAAACTCATCTCAGATCAACAACATGACACTTTCCATTTCACAGTACAGAGCCATGTTTGGCATTGTCGATGAGAATGTTTGTTTAAAGAATCTCTATAAAAGTGATTTAAGTATGTAACATAGCTCTCAGTGGCACGTATGAATATTTAAAGATCTGTTATATGGAAACAGACCACACAGACAGAACAGAGTTGCAACTCATGGCCTTGCTTTTTAATATATGGCTGCAGTGTATACATTCACTGAGGAGGATTTTTAAAAGGTGTTGTCGACATTAATCAACTTATTATGTGTTTTATGATGTATTTTATAATACAATGATAAGAAAGACATTACTGTAATTTGGGCTAATCTCATCAATGACTAACAGTTAGTCAAATAATTTAGTAAAATGAAAGTCATATGCTTCGCTCAAATGTTTTCTGAATGCTTTATATGATGCTTATCTTAGGTCACTAGTGACTTTGTTGACCATGACTGTAACGAAGGTTAATATATCATGAGACAAAGATTTATGAGGTTATCATATAAGATAGTGAAGGTGGTAAAAAAAACATCAATCAATTCTTTATGAGAAGTGGTATGGCGACCTAGTCTCTGTTCACGACTTCATGCCCTTTTAGCACAGGGTTTTGCTGTGATTAGTAGATTTGTGATTACAACAGGCCGGAAACAATTCTGTCGGATGTGAAATCTTTATGACAAAACACATATAAGATACTGCAGGAACATGTTAGACAGAGTAGTTTTGTATCTGTTACCTTTGAGGTGTAATAACAGGTTGATTAATAAGCCACTGGCATTGTTCTGAACTATAATTGACACACTTTAGTCATAAAAAAAAAATTCTACGACATGGGTATGGAAATACCATGACTGTAACATCCAGTCACAGATTTATGTTGACATCCATCCAGGAGGTTCTGAATTTTCCATGTTCCTTTCTTTGTTGGTAAGACATCACAAAGACAGGTGTAACAACCTTTTCATTAACATTTTAAATAAATCAGTCATATACTGTAACTGAAATGACAAATGTATGTTTTAAAAGTCATACATTTCAGTGCGGTGCCTGTTCCCAGAGCTGTTGGCATAGCTTCCTACTACCTGTGCCTGAGGACAGAGAAAGGCATGGATCAAAACATGCAACATAAATAATAGCCTTTGACATGTGGTATTGTCAGTGTCGACTTTAAATACTTTTTTGGGTGCATTTTCCAAATACACAAGGTTTTTCTTGTATGTACTGATGCGGCCATCTTGTTTGTCTTGTTTGTCAGAAGCCTAGTCTGATCAGACTGCTACGAGTAGATACCAGGCTACTACAGAGAATGAACGTGTCTATAAATTAAACCAGATCAAATCTGTACCTCAGTCTACACTTCCTAAGCTAGAGGGCATGAACACATGAACCAACTTCACTGCTGTTCTTTCAATGCAAATATTGAATGATATGATTCAGTGAGTGAGACATATGGGGTGCATTTCCCCCCCTCTCTGGTAACTGCAAATATGTCTGCAGATACTTTCGAGGTCTTGGCACAAACATTGTATGCATTCACATGCCCACTGCAAGAGCCAGATCTATGTGCAATAAAGGTTATTTCCATTACTATTTAGAAAGGTAGTTTTAACAGTGAGTCCAAACCCAGATTTAGAGACCTTGATCCTAATGCTCAGATTCACTTTTTTTCTGCATTCTGTGGTATTCTTAGAAGTTCATATGTGCGGGTAACATGTATGACTGGTGTAACACGTATGAGTTGGCCACTGTGGTCAGAGAGGGAGGCAAATACTGATGCTTAACCTTAGTGTGTGCACATAAACACGCTTTGCTCTTGTTACAACGAGAAAAGAAGGGGGGCATTTTAAAAGCAATCTACACCCGCAAGTGGGGCAAAAGTACCACAAGGATGCACAAGGCTCTTAACAGGTTTCCCCTTTGTCGTATTAGCGGAGAACAGCCAAGTATACATTTTATTTTGGCCTACACGATTTACAAGACCTATGAGAATCCCAATGATCTGAATTATAAATTGAGATCTGCCAAGCATCAGGCTGTTGTTGTACATGTAAATGCACTGACTCATCTTTCCTTTTTTTTGACAACGAGGGGGGGAAAGGGGGAAAAACTACCACCTTGCTTCAATGAACTCCAAAAGCATTATTTCTCACATGCTCAGTATCCTGTCTCTAGCAGGGCAGATCATACTGAAGCTCAGGAAATGTCCAACTGCTGTTGTCAGACATAAATCATTCAGAGGCATGTGGAAGTTCTCCGCTGGCCTTGTTAACTCTTCCCTCACGTCTGGCTTTGCACAGAGCAATCTACAGACTCAACTCACCAGCATCTGGATACCTTCTAGGCACTGCACCAGTTTGCCAGGTTCCCTCTTGCCTGATGATTGGAATTCTTTGAGTGGATTAAGACAAAACCCTGTCTCTAGCCCTCAACTCAATGATCTCATTGCGCCATATTACAGGAAGAAAGACACTTTTGTAGTTTTTTGGTGGTAATCTGTCATGGAAATATTATAGCATGTGATCACACACCACAGCTGTGTGGTTCCGTTGATATAGAAGCACTGGTAGATTACCTAACTTTTTTTCTGTAGCAAATGTCTGTATAACTCTGAGCTCTGCCTGTGGCTCTGGGGAAATCAAATCCAATCAAGGGCAGCACGAGGCATTTACTTTGATGATCTAGTGTGTGTGTGTGTGTGTGTGTGTGTGTGTTGTGTGTGTGTGTGTGTGTGTGTGTGTGTGTGTGTGTGTGTGTGTGTGTGTGTGTGTGTGTGTGTGTGTGTGTGTGTGTGTGTGTGTGTGTGTGTGTGTGTGTGTGTGTGTCATTTCAAATGACTGTTCACTTAAACCCCATGTGCTGGCTTGCAATCAAAAAAGAAGCCCAGCAAATGGTGGAATGTGGGCCCCTGTCACAAGAACTGGTCTGCTCAGGCTCCTCTCAAAGCCAGCACTCTGTGTGTCGTCTGACCTCGGAGTTTACCAAAGTAACATGCCTACCAATCGGGCTTTGTCTACACTCCTAGCCATTCTGCTGGCAGGTCCTTTCGTGACATCAGATGTTTACTTAAGGTGGTTTGGGCTTTCTCCAGAGAGAATATCAAGTATCCAATAAACACTTAAGGATTAAGATAGTTTGTATGATGACATTCAAAATTCAAATTTCCCTACAATCAAAATAAACACGCCAACTGACAAAACCTCCTCTTCTTCTGCTCGTTCAAAACACTGAGGCTGCGAAACTATGTGTCTTGCACAAGCTGTCTTGGACTTCCCATTGTCTGGAAATGGAAGATTTGTAAGTATGTTGACTGCCAATGTGGCCATATATGCGAGGTCTTGGTGATCAAGAGAATGTGACACTCATGTTATCAGTGTGTAACAAACTCTGCTCAACCCTGCCTTTAATACTCACTTTACATAGGTCAAAATGACTTGTTTGCTGTGGGATTTATAGATTAAATGAGTATAGACTGTTTGGAATATGGCGAAGGATGGGGAAATGAAATGCAAACCCTGCTGAGAAGCAGAGCCCAGCACAAATCTAAATGTTTATCTCATGCCGCACTGAAAGGCTTACAGACAGTTCCAGACTTGTTGTCATGTTTGCCTGCAAGCTAGTTCAACAAGGGGGAAATGCTTTTGTCATGAAAACAGAAAAGTTGTTTTTGTTGGTTCCTGGGAAGGAACTAATGGCTGTTTTTTTTTTTTACAAAGGGCATACTCATATGAACATTGTGATCGTGGTTAAGCATGGAAGCCCTGTTTGATGTGGAAGTACATGGGAGTGATAGCAAAATCCATCTTCACCTAAACTCATACATACAATTGTTTGAAGAATGTGCTGTAACCATGACCACATAAAAGCCTTAGATGCGTTTGATGAACGGAAGTGGCCTCGTTAAACAAAAACATGAAGTATGAAAGCTGCTATTGTTTGTCATATCACAAGTTTACAACTCCCTCCAGGCAGACATTTTTATGTGTTGAATCTGCTACTTGTATCTCTTTGATAATACAGCCTTCGGAATTTTCTAGAAAACTTCATGTCATGGTACATGAGAATGACTACACAGTTCTAAAGTGTATGTTCTTCAACCTAGCCAGCAAGTTAATGCGAACTGCACAATCGATGTTAGTAGCTGATCAGACAATGTCCCTTAACCACTATAGCATAATCAAAACAAAACAGAAGTGAAACAAGTTAACAAGTTAAAATCACATAATAGTCATGTGCCTTATTTGCACAACAGTGACGGGTATTAGAAGTGAAGATTCCAAAAAAGCTCACTCAGCAGTGCCTTCCATTCATTTAGTGTGCATCATGAATGGTTAGAGACCTCAAGATCAAGGTCTCAAGATCAAGGTCTATCAGTGCCAAAATGAACCATCTCTCCAACCCCAGCTCCCCTTGCCTCAGTGCAGAGGAACAGTGCCGTGCACACCGTGCCCCAACTCATTTGGGCCCTACAGAATCTGGAAACGATGAAAATGACTTCCTTGAAAATGGGGCCTTTTTATACATCAGAACCCCACAGGTTGACCTCAGTTCAAATGGAATTCCCTTCCCCCGCTCCTTTTTTTTTTCCCCCACTGTCTGGCCTTCTTATGTAATGGCCCCTTCTGGAGCTACCACCATGCAGCAGAGCAGTGAAGGGAGAGGAGGTGTATGGGATTGATGTGGGTGGAGACAAAATAAAACTGTACAAAGGAGACAAGCTGATGGAGGAAGTCACACAGAGCCCATGACCCGAGCCTGTAGGAGCTGTCTGAGCTTGCTTTGCAGAGAGGGATCTGATCAGCGGGATTTGATGTAGAGATATCAACATGGAGAGGAGTAGGGAAACAGGGGGGCTGTTGTCCTAAACAAGACTTGGTGCAGTGAAACCAAATGCTAGCGAGACCAGCAAAACAAGACAAGTCATGTGTGTTAGAGTGTCTATCACTGGTGAGGGGAATGTGGAAGGTTTGGGATGTCTGATTCAACTGTCAAATTCAACTTGTTACAAAATACAATATGGAAAAAAAGTACACATAGTATTAAAGGCAAATCCTGTCAGACGAGGTAAAGACATGTCATTGAAAACCTTCCATGTTGATGCTAACTACAAGTTTTTAAGAACCCAAATAAGTCACAAAAAAGCAAAGATGATAAAATGAGAGGAACAGTCCCATTACTTTGGGTCTGTGCAATAGAGGAACACTTTCTAAAAGAGGTTGCACAAGGTGCAACTGAAGTGCTTTGTAATGTGTGTATTAAAAGCAGCACTCTGCCTGGTGTGTGGGCCTGCTAGGGCTTTGTTGTAGATTACCATTCCAAGACAACCCAGGGCAACAGGCAGCCAAGGGGTGAGGGGGACATGAGACAGACAAGGGCTGGCTCCTTTCTTTCTTTCTTTCTTTCTTTCTCTCCCTCTCTTCTCTCCCTTTCCCCATTTCTCAGCCAAACACACACACACAACAACAACAAAAACAGCAACAACAAACACAATATACAGAACCTCACACAGACACCCACACACAAATACACACTTTTTTGCACTTCTATGCAAACAGACACTCAGAGAAACCAACCCTTTCACAGACACACAAGATGTAATATAATTGCCTGCTTGTCACACTCTGTAACACATAAACAAATTCAGTCATATAAATACAGTGCAATAATACATCAAATACTTTTTCCAAACATGCACGTTGACAATCGCATTCGGGATAAAGCATTTAGCTATGGCTGTGCACTTTGTCTTTATGATCCAAACAAATCTATGTTTTCAATGTTTGTATGAATTCACAATATGGTCAAATCTGTAGTTGATTAACTTAAAGACTCTTCCGGTCCTGTACCACACAGCCTCCATGTTTTAATGGTAAAGAGAACACAGGGGAAGGGTTAGGGAAATACCCTCATTGCCCGCAATCTGATCCAGGAAGACAATCCCTCCTTCCCAGTCTGAATAACCCCCCATATGCTCTGCCAAATCATCCCGCGCAGCCTGCCCAGCAACTGCTCTGCAGACTGCCGGAACAACCTAAAGGTACAGAACCTCCCTACCCCCCTCCTCAGACGGTTTAGCCAGAGGCATCCTCTCCCTCGGAGGAGGCCACTGGGGCACATGCGCCCCCTACAGACGCACCTCCTCTACTGAGGCTTTGTTCTCTGCTAGCAACTCGTGCCTCAGAGTTTCCTTTCAGCACAGAGTACAGAGTTCAGCCTCAGTCCATGCCTTTCCAATAAAATGACTGTTGTATGACATTGCAGAGGTAATTATTTTGAAATGGACAGCACTATTTGGCTCTCACAGCTGCAGTGTAGTGTGCATCTACTTTATTTAGGTATTTATTTGTTATCAGTCTGTTTATTTGTTCTTTATATGCCTATTTCTTTTGTCTTTGAAAATGCCTTAAACTCTAAAACTAGTACTATGCTGTTTGTTTAGATCATTTTGGTTAATTGATCACACTCTGTTTGATTGCAAGTTAACAGTTATCGATGGATAAATAGACCACATGGTGTTATACAATGGTGGTTCACCACTGATGCTGAAGTTCTGTGTAGTACTTATATGGAACAAACAAGACAAAATGTACTTTAAAAAAGGAAGTGTGCAACATCAATAGAGAGGAACAGCAGTGATGTTATTTCTCCAAAAGTGCTGACACAACCAACGAAATGAACATGTCACATGCTATGAGAAATTGTTCATAGTGTATCAGCAGCTTTTAGCGGTCAGATTGTGTTTCCCATTTAGCCACACACATATAGACAAAATAAAACACTGGGGGATCAAGTACAATTCTTTTTAACCTTTTTGGGATTCCCCCTATAAATCTTGTCTTTTGTTATCATACTCTTTGTAGCGTCCATCAGAACATGCCAACAGGATTGTGTTCTAATTGTGAGCAGGTGTATTGGGCTACAGGTTTGGTCAGCTCCCACCGGTGTTAAGTTGCATCATATCTCATGTTAGGAAATTGTGGCACTCAAAAATGACAAAAAGAAAATGAAACCATCTTACAGCAGGAGTCTTATCATTTCAAACACATACCTCGAGGAGGATTTCTCACCCATACAGTATAATAGGTTGGAAAACAGACCATTATAGCTTTATCTTTTCACTGAGACCCTCCAGGACAGGACTCCACGGGGATCTCCACACAGAAAGCCTTTGAGCAGATGCAAGCGGACCTCTGATTTATCATGTGTCGCTGCACTGCCACAGTGTAACAAAGTCTTTCCTGTTAGATATGGATCCCTTCGGAGAAGGGGCTGTGCGGGCTGGGCTGGTTGAGAGGAGAACTATGTCATCTGGTCTTTTTTTTTTTACACAGGACACAGTCCGTCAGGAGTATTCCCTCCCCGTAGACTCCAATTTGTGCGAGGTTTGTCAAGCCCTTTACGCTTTTGGAAGTTGTTCTTCCTGGTGCATGACCAAAATTCAGGCACCATATCACAAGGACAGAAAGGGACAGAGGAGTACAAAATGCCTTCCTTCTGAGGACTTATGTTGCTATAGGTCAGATAGATCCCACAAAGATGCCATTGTTTTCTGATTTAGCATGTTAGCTGGGTCAAATATGCTCCAACTTTATAGCTCCAGCAGTGCTCAGGAGGGAATAGCATTTGAAAATGATATAAGTACGATGATGATCAAAAACATTTCACTTGTGGTGATATATGCCTCTTGACTATCAATAATGTTTTAAACCACTGCCTGGCTGGAATTAAAGTGCTGTTAAGAAAATGTATTTGAATAGCCCCTGGCGAGCGGTGTACTGCTAAGGTCACATGTCATTGCGTAAATATTTGTGAATGGGGGGTGACTGATATGGAGAAGGCACCAGACTCGCCCATTCACAAATTCCAACTGTTGTTGAGACTGGGAGAAACCAGAGATACAAGGGACAGGCTGCTTATGTGCTTTATTTGCTCATATTTCTGTGAAAAGAAAAGGAAAGAAAGAACAAACAAATGAATGAAAGAAAGTAAGAAAGAGAGAGAGAGACATTTAAACACACAGGTCGGCTGAACACTGAAATATCAAGAGCTCCTATGTTATTCATTTCCACACACTGGGCAAGACTATTTGCGCGACATGTATTGAAATCATTATGTTACAAAAGAGACTTTTTAATTCATTTGTTTCCAACTTATGTTCCCATTCCCAGTGCTTTCTCCTCTCATCATAGAAACAGGTTCTTGTACATACAACACTGCTGTTCATTGTACTACACCAATTCAAAACACTTACTCTCTCTCACACACACACACACACACACACACACACACACACACACACACACACACACACACAAACATAATTACACACAATCCTCAAGGTACAAGTCACAACTAAGCTAAACTGGTCATGAGGAATCTCTGTGTTGGGACGAATCCTAGCCATGAGTTCCTAATAAGTGGTGAAACTGTGTCCAGCCAGTGGAGGAGACCTGTGTCGTGTTTCTTTGGAGGCCTGCCAGAGGTGGATAAAACATACCAGGGGGTCTTTCCTCCACTGCCCAGCCAGAGAAAACATTACCTTGTGATGTAGATGTAAAAGTCTCCCTGAACCAGATTTATGGCGCAGCACTGAAAACCTTTATGATTATGACTTCCATTGATCTCACCCCTGTGTAATGAACAGGCCCAGTTTATTTGATGACTTTGGGGTGCCATTGGAAGGTTTTGGTTCGTTAAAAAAAGATTTTCATGAACAGTCTCCTTCTGTCTGAAATCATACCATATGTGTATATGGCTGTGAAGTTACACAGGTTTTTACCGTTTGTTCACTCGAGTCTAACTATTAAATCTATCTGTTTTCGTATTTTCATTTATATGAATACAAGGTGTTTTTAGTCGTGCTTGAATTGTTCGAGACTTCAGCCAGCATGGTTCTGTTTTGTTGCAGTTGGTGGTTGTGTTTGCTCTCCTCGTAGTGAACGCACTTATGAAACGTTAATGTTTCTGTCCTGACTCGCATGTGTTCAGGTCGGTACAGTGAGTCGGCGCACCGTGGCTGTCCTGCCCCCGGTGAATTCTCCAGGCCCCTGTGCCATTCATCTTCACTATCTCTCTGTCTTTTCAGAGACTTCAGAGATTTGGCAGCATGAATGGAGGGTCCAGCATTGTCTTGGCTGAGCAGCTCATTCCAGCACTTCTCTCTGACCTTTCCACATTTAACCTCTCACCCGGAAGGGCAATATTAACTCTTCACTGGTTTTTGGAGCAGGGCTCCCCAGCCTGGCCCCCATACATTCCGTGAGAACATTCCTGAGGTGTTGCCATTTAAGATCAACCATTCTAGCATTGACCTCTGTCCTGGGCCCCCTTGATCTCCACTCTCTTGTTTCCCCAGCCCTGTGAGTTCTCTGCACAGAGAGGAAGAGGCCTTGGGGTGGGGGAGGAGGAGGAGGAGGAGGAGAGGGAGGGGGGAGTTATACTGCACCCTCTCAAGAGGCAGCCCACCCAGCCTGTCAGGGGGGCTGCCAGCCCTGCCCCCCACCCCTTCCAACTTCCTTTCCTCCTCTGTCTCCTCACCTTCTCCGCTTAACACAGAACACCTGGGGACGTTTGAGCTATGTACATAGGTTTTTTTTTTTCCTGGTCACACAAGGCAATGTTACTTCAGTCATGCTAACTGAAGCATACCCTCTGAGCAAAGAGGCATTCCAAATGGTGACAGTGCAAAATTAGCATCTCAATCAGCAAAGCCCAGCATTCATCACCTTAATGATGAAATCTGGACAGGGGACTGAATAAGTCTTTCTTTTGGAGGGTTCACAAGGTTTGTCCCAAAGAGTTTACCGACAATTAATCATGTAAAGCAGATTTGTAGGTTGACCACGGCATGATCATTATGAATTGCAGTTGTCCTAGTCTTGTCTGTGTCCTCGTCACAGACACTTCTAACACTTATTTAATGCTATCATTCAATGCACTGGTTGCAATACATTTGTCTCCTGCTCAAACTCAACAGGATTGGTACAGCAGTATTTTCAGACACTTATTTAAACCAGTTACAAAGCCACCACTTGGAACTATCCATGGATATGATTAATAGCAATAGATGTTGTAATACTAATAATAACCGGATCAAATAGATCTCATTCTTTCCATTAAGAGCATTTCATTATCACATGGTGTGGAGATAATGTAGTTTAATCATGTTATACTTTAGTCTGTGACATTCCAGTCCAATGGAAAAATGGGCAGGAACAGGATGATTGTGAAGGAAGCCTTCCACAGAAAAGAGTTTTAAATAGCCTCACTCTCGTTGCTAAATTGAGTCCTCTCTACAAAAACAGAAGACAATAACCTCTACTTCTTGGATCATTGTTGAATCTAAATATGCTGAGCAGTCTGCCAAGCATTAACATCAGCTGAGGTAAACTGCTGCGCCTGTGCTTTGTTTTGTGTGGCAAGTCATTGCCGGGTCACTCCAAAGGGCACTTTGTGTGACAGCCCACCTGTAAATGGCAGCTCTGCATTATCTTGGCGGCGGATGAAAAGAGCACACTATCAGGGGCCTTGATTGCAGCAGCTTGGCCCGACTGACACAAATAGGCCGAAAACCTGCTGAACTGCCTCGAACATCTGCTGTCACTCACAACCTGATCAGCATTAGCACACACAAACATGATTTTATGTTTACATCTAAATTCTAAATCTAAATCATACTTCTCCTATACCAAATACTGCAGCCAATAGTCGTTAAAATATATACACTCATAAAAAACACATATGCCACTAGCTGTCATAAGGCTGTTTGAAAAGCAGAGAACTACCCGACACTGGTGACCAATTTGTCTTGCAGAAGGTTTACACAGTGTGAGTCACAGGATCGCAGGCTTTGTAGTGAAACTAAAAGTAAGATATGCTATCACAGAGTTGATCACCTCCGGATGTTGACATTTTTCCATTTACTTACGCCTAACCTGATGGGTGGATGTCCTTGAACAGTCAGCTTAGATTCCTGCTCACTCCAGGGGAAAAGGGAAGTGAAGGTACCAAATTAGCTTTGCTTATCATTTACCATTCATGAAGGACATGATGCAGTACCTGTATGTGCCTATTGTATGGACAATTCTTCTCATGAACAGATACTGCAGTACAAAGCAATGGTACAGTTTTACCCTGACACCACTGGGGCATAACTAAGGCTGTTTTTACTAATATGATTCATTTCTGCTATTAATAACACATTAACACTTTCCTTTATGACTCATGGAAGTTCTCAGGAATTCAAACAATAGAACACAAAGAGCCATCTAAAATCAACTCAGCGTATTTGTCTCGAGCTTGGGAAAGTATGTACACCCAGCTCTTTAACGTACTTATCAAACTCTCTTTTCAGGTCAACACACTGGGGAGAATAGTTCACCAAGCACAACTATTCCCATTCTGTTTGTCTCCACGCCAAACTATTCCCATTCTGTTTGTGTCTCCAACATGTCAAACTAATTGTCCATGTGCCACATCTGCAGGAGAGAGGAAACAAATATAAACATGACTTCATGCGGGATTGTGTCAACCAAAGTTAACTCAGAATTCATCATACCAATAGGATTTATTTTTGAGCACAGATATGACTCACTGTATTACATAGCAATGCAACCCAGGACACAGTGAGCATACTGTGTTCTACCAAAAAGAAATGTGGGTCCTTTTCTCAGTTTCCTGAATTTGAAATGTAAAAAAAAAAAAGTTTTATGGGGTAGTGGGATAATCTTAGGACTCAGAAAGTATCAGTGGTGACAAAGGAGTAAGAGCATGATGAAACCCTCCTGCTGGTACATGCAAAAGACCTGGCCTTGTTATTAAACGTAATACATCATTATAACGATTATAACGAACTTGTTTGTGAATTTTCAACAGTTTTTAAGAGTTTGGGACTAGAATTATTGATGAGCAGACAACAATATTTGTATCATTATTTTTGGGGGACTTGGAGAGTACAAATGAGAAAGGGCACACCAACATCATTGTTAGGAGAGTGTCAGCTGGTGATTATCATGACACTGTCATTAAATAGTATTTCTTCCCTCACCTGTCCTTACCTTCAAGAAAACTTTTCTAAAGTGTCCCAGTACATATTTTATAGTGCATTTACAAGATCACTCTAAACAGATTAGTTACAGTACGATTAGAATCAGGGTATAGACACTTTTTTCAGAGTGGGTTTTAAATAGTCCCATGAGCTCCCATGGCATGAGGTACCATGTGGAAGCAAGGGGCGATGTAGGCATCACTGACTGGACCAAATGTAGAGGAGGGGGCAGGCCATTTTCTTCACAAAAGTCCAATTTGGCTACAAGTTTTCATTTCAGCCGCACATTGGCATACCTGATTCTACTGGTATCTGTTGTGCTCCTTATAACAAGGACTGAAAACGTGTGGCTACAGCCTGGCCACAAAAGAAAAGACTGACCATACTTGCTGTCACAAGGCATGGCCAGTTAACTTTGGCCAGTGAGCTCATGTTTAATTAAAACATCAAGCCCATGGAGGATATTTGAGGAAACAAAGGATGATGTGTGTTGGCGTGATTCAGAAGAAGAAAAGACAGAATGGAGGACACCAGCGCCATACGTAAAAAGTGGGATGTTCAAACAAAAGAAAGTGTCCTTGATCAGATAGAGCCGTGTTGTTTTGAACAAACACGTCACTCCCTGGCCGCTGTCCAACATAGATTGTAGTCCCAGATACGTAGTGGAGAGGGCTTTATTGTTATTTGGTGGTGTTGAACTGCTTTGTGTCTGTAGAGGTAGGGCTTCCTCTGAGGCCCCAGGGCTAATGGGTTTCCTGTGAGGGCCAACTTTAGTAGCAGCCTGTCTGAAGTCATCATGGCTTCTTCCACTCTGGTCTGCCCCCTCTTCTCCCCCGAGGAGGACTGGGACACGTGTGCGTTATACAGGATCCGTGACCTGTGACCGCACGGCTCAGAATGTGCCGTGTGTTTCAGCATTTCATGCCATTTGCCAAACTGTGTAAGCGAGCAGACTTTGTTGCTTACTGTTTGGTGTTATGGGTAAATGGTCATCACTTGTATGAGAATGTGGACAGTTCTACCGTCGAAAGCCAAGTTACAGCACACAAGAGAGAGAGGGTTGTTTCCGGACCAAGGATTGATTGGCCAGGCATCAGACATGTTCTCAGCATCAGCCTGACCCTTTGATAGAAGCATCGGGGATCAGGTTTCTAGTGTGAGAAGGTAGAAAAGTTGCTCTGTGCACTGTGTCTAACGGAGCGTGCCTTTCTACCTCTGGCGTACCTTAGACCATACAGCAGTGAAAAGGGAAGTGGAGAGCGGAAGAGCTGAACAATAAATTATGATATAGAGTGCTTCAATAAAGTTTAAAAGTCAATGCCGTTTCCACTGTTTTCTGTTACTTTGATTTTACATTTTAAGCTCAGATTGTTGTTCACAAGCACAGATTGTTGCAGCTGAAACTTGTTACATACAACCAAACCAAAACAAGATAGAATGCATTTGTTCACCTAATGATAATCATAATATATAATGAAAGAAATGATTAAAATCAAATATTATTACCCATCCACATCAACTAAACTCACATAAGATTCACCAGGTGTGAAACTAGCTCTATTTTATGGCAGGCACATGAAAGAACGGCAAGAAGAGTGATTTGTTCAAATGTGTACATTTAGCTAGTTACAGACCTCAACATCACATTTAGCTAGTTACAGACCTCAACATCACATTTTGAAACAGCTGAAATTGAGACAATTACACTGACTTTAATGACAGATATTGTATCAAATGAATTAATGAAAGTAATCTTTACAAGAATGAAATTAAGTCTGACCTGTTGAAAAGGAATGGCTGAGAAAATCCAACCTGTAGGGTAAGATTGTAAAATGACCCTTAAACCTGGTTTAAGTGTTGAAAACATTCAATCTATCTATCTAGCTGTCTGTCTGTCTGTCTGTCTATCTGTCTGTCTATTTATCTTATTTTATTTTATTCATCTTAATATCTTACTTCCCCATATCTTCATATCTTTAATTTCCCTGTCTCTTTCACTTTCAATCCGCAATCAATTCATCCACCCATCTATCTATCTATCCATTTTTTTCTTAATTTCTTTCTGTATGTTTATCTTAATATCTTTATCAACTTCCCCATAACGACCTTAGTTTCTTTGTGTCTAAACTCTGCCCATTCCCTCTTTCTTTCATTCAGTCTCTCATTCCCTCCATCTCCCACTCTCTTTCTACATTTCTTTATTTCTTAGTCTATCTCTCTGTCTTTATCACCTTCCCCAACTCAACTGCCCTCGCATGGATTTGATTTTCTCTACCTCCCCCTAACCTTTGTTTTAAACAATTTCAGGAAATGCAAATCTAGCTCTTAGTATTCTTTGTACCGCTTTCCGCAGATAATTCACTTCAGACATGACATTTTCTTTTTTCTGCACTTTATACTTTTTAAGATATTTAAGATAAAAGATTTCAAACATTCCTATTGAAATGAACAGTGGAATCTTTGTGACTTTGAAATTCTACACACATCCCCCCATCCACCCTCTCTTACTCCCCATCTGTCTATCTATTTCTTTCTTTCTCTCTTAATATATAACTTCCCCACATCTTTCATTTATCTCCCTCCTTCACTTTCTCTCTCTCTCTCACTTTCAATCCATCCATCCATCCACCCAACTATCTATCCATGTATCTCTTAATTTTTGTTCTTCTTCTTAATCTAACTTCCCTGTATCTTTAATTTATCTTTCTCTGTCCTTCACTCTCTCTTTCTCACTTTCAATCCATCCATCCATCCATCCATCTATCTATTTATTTTTCGATCTTAAGGTAATATCATATCCTAACATTCTCTGTCTTACTCCTCTCTGTCACTTTCCTTAAATTCACCCATCTACCTATTTATCTATCTATCTATCAATCTATCCATCCACCTACTGTATGTATTTCTTCATTCATTTATTTCTGTCTATTTCAACTTTCCCATCTCTTAATGTGTTTCTTTGTGTCTAAACTTTGTATAACTCTCTCTTTCACCCAGTCTCTCATTCCCTCCCTTTCTTTATCTATCGATCTATCTATCTGTCCATCTATCCATCTTTCTACATATCTTTATTTCCGTTGTCTCTTTTACCTCAACCTACCTCACACTGCTTTGCTTTTCTCTACCTCCCCTTCTCTTTCTCTCTCTCTCTGTGCATGCATTAATAATTAAGACCTTTGTCAGGTTTTTAATGGCACACACGACACACTGGAACACACACGTGCATATATGGAGGCGACACAGGACACACACACACACAGGTAAGCCTGAGGTCGCGGTGAATTTATTTTCTGCCTTTTCCCATCCTGGACTGTCCTTCCCCCCCAGGAGCAGTGGGCAGCTTGTAGCGCCCGGGGACCAAGTGAAGTGAACTGTCCACCTTTGGTCAGGGATGGACATGTGTTCTGTTATTTTGCATGTTTTTTCTGTTGGGGTCCTTAGTGGAGGAAACCCCTTGTGAACACGGGGAGAACATGCAAACTCCACACAGAAAGGCCCGGGAGATAGCCCACTTGAGCACTGTGCACTCTGGGGAGGACCTGCCCCCCAGAGCCAACAGCGCACCATGTGGGAATCGAACCCATGACCTTCTTGCTGTGAGGCGGCAGTGCAAGCAGTGCAAGCAACCGAGCCACCGTGCCCAATTAAATAGCATTAAAGACATTTCTTTGCTTCAGGAAGTGCAAATATAGTTATTAGTATTATTAATGTAGGAAAGAACACAGAATGAACAGCTAGAGGATCGTGAGAAGTTTATAATACTAACCTGTTCTCAGTGGATTAGGATGTGCAAAATCTTCGTAGAAATTAAATAGTCATCCATAAATACAAACTTAAAAGCAGAAGTATACAAGTAAGTAATCTTCTTCAATAAAGCAAAGATTTAGAAGCAGAAAATTCACACAATTTTACTTTACTTTGTAAACACACTATGTAGAACAGCTAAAACACACACCTCTTGTCAATACAGATCTATAACTTTGCAGCTAAAGTTGTGATTCCTGGTTGCTATGGTTATCTAGGTGCTATGCTAGCTAGTTAGCTAGCTAAGGAAACTTTTAATAACCTTAAACAATTTAAATGGAAGATTTCCGTTTGCATGAAATGATAGCTGGTTATCTAGTAAAATGTATAGGCTCCTCGATTTAACTTCTACAATTATAATGGGTGCCTGTGACACTTCGTATGAACGAGTTCATATTAATGAGTTCATATTCACAGATATTAACACCAGTTCATCATGTGTAAAGAATGCTGATATGAAATATGAAAACAACCAGTAGTCAATGTGCAAGCTTCCAATTTAATCGTGATTTAAGATACTCTATCTGAGTTGGGGCAGTCTGTCCTTCAGTCTCTCGCTACAAGTTTCACCTGTTCGTGTTGGCGTAACAAATGCTTGTGGAGTCAAGTGCAGTTGAGAGGCGCTTGTCTCCAGGGCACAGATTACACTTAACTGTTATATTTTTCTCTTTTCACGGATACAAATAAAAAAGGCTGTGATTGGAATACGGGACTGGAGCTGTCCCTGACGGCACAAATCAAAATCACCCATAATTCGGGATGGTTGGCCACCCTACTTGCACCTAAGTTATAACATATTTGAGTGTGCTAACATTAGCAATAACGTCAGCTAGTTCGAGGTGTATGCATAGGCTAACCATTAAATTAACAGCACATTTCCCATATTTAACAATGATTAAACATGGACTTACCTGAAAGTGATGCACGGGCATCATCTCGCAGTTTTTTTCTCTTTCTTTTTTCTGCCCCTGGCTCCTGTTGTCTTTTTGAGTCCATTTTCGAAAAGTTAACCTAGCCTACTGTCAAAGTTCGTCAGGCCACTGAGATAGGAAAGGGCACCCACGGTGAGCTTGGGAAGTTGAGTGTGTATTTTGGGGGGGGGGGGGGGGGGGGGGGCACCATCGTAACTTTTTTTGAGCAATTAAATATATCTCTTGTTCTGCCTGTTTTGTGATATACATGCCTAAAAGGTGCCTAATATTTCTATACTGAAATAATATCGGCATTATAATTATTATAACTATGATGATTTTTCAGTTGCCTATTTTTTGGTGCCCCCTCAGGACTTGGTGCCCTAGCACAGCGCGTAGTTCGCGTTATAGGAGCAGAGGCACTGCCTGTTCTTGCCAAATCTTTAGATGTTATAGGGTACTCACCAACCATCGTCTGGAGACTTACATAAAATGAAGATCTAATGGCCTACAGGACAAAACCCATCTTTGAACTGTTCCAGTCTAGACAACAACTGCCCTCACACTGTTTTGCTGTTCTCTCTCTCTCTCTCTCTCTCTCTGTGCATTACATATCTATACATTTTACTTCATATTTATTTATTTATTTTAATTGTTTTGCTTTGGAAGCAGTAGTATTTCCTTCAGGAAATGCAAATATAGCTCACTCTAGATTTCTAGTAATCCAGTAAGATTCTGTAAATTATTTCTGTAAATTGTACTTTGAGACTTATTGCAGAAGTTTATTCAGAAGCTATCACAAAGCATGTGTGTGTGTGTGTGTGTGTGTTTGTGTGTGTGTGTGTGTGTGTGTGTGTGTGTTTGCATGTGTGTAGTGTAGTGTCACACATAGCATCTCTCAAAAAGTGACCATCCCATATTTGAACCATCAGACACTTTGAATCAACTAATAATGGGGACAGAAATGGGGGCACATATGACAAAGTACATTCTGAAAGTTTTTTTTCCCATTATTTACCCCTCCTGTTGTGCACTCGTTTTCTGTAGCTAATGTTGCAGCATTCAGGCCTCTTTCTCTTTGTGCAAATGCAGCCATCGATTGGGCACTGCACAAACCTTGATGCCTCAAACAATACCAAAACCGACAGATATTAGTGAACAATGATGATCTGTTGGTGGCAAGGCCCCAGCTCCAAATAAAAGCTGTCAACATGATTAGAACTGGGTTTATTGCGAGACAATGCTGAGCGTTTGCAAACACATCCCAGAGTGAGCTCGGAAAGGGGTGACCATCACCCCCCTGCTGTGGCAGCTTCAAACCACACCATTTAGGCGAAGAATCAGCCCTTCTCGGGCCAACGGTGATGACGTGAATGCAGCCCCATCAGCACATTGTCAGAGGTTGCTTGTTCAACAGATGACAATTCTCATTTAAGTTCCCCCCACTCAAGAAAAGGTCCAATTTGAGCATTTGTGAAGCATTTGTTCCAGGGCATGGAAGACTCACTATGCAAGCATATTTTGAGTTGTGGGTATTTATCTTCTTAAACAGCATGAGTTTCTTTCATGCAAGAAAAAAAGTTAAAGAGAATTTTTGCAACATAAAAATCTAATACATGAATACATACTGTATGCTTCTGTTCACATTCTCAGAATATATATTTGTATGGATAACCTGTTTTTGATGACCTTGATCACTTAATCGTTATTTACATAAGAATGTGTGAATGATTCATTATGATTATATTTATTTCGACTCAACGCAATTACAGATATATCGCCTTTGGCTTTAAAAATTAATCATCAGTCCCCACTTAAACTGCTGCGCTCAGTCTGATATGTGTTTAGGGAAAGCACCCACTAAAAACAGACATGAAACATGTCTCACTTCCAGCTAATCTCACATCTTGAAGCAATCTCCCCTGCGTCTAAAATAAATGTGGCATGCGCATTGCACGTGCAGCATCTGTTTGACTGAGGTCAGTCTTTTTAATTGTCCGGGTGGTTATAACATCCCATAATGATTATTTATTCTTCCTCACATCCATAGCTACCATTGCACCTCCTTCTCCACCCCTCTCTCCACACACACACACACACACACACACGGGCACACACACACACACACACACCCTCAAACACACTCCCTCATCTCCCATCTGTTGCTGCAGCAGCGGACTCCTCTGTTTTTCTGCCTGCTGAGGCTGGGGCTCATCAGGCTTTCAGCAGAACTAGCCTAGCCTGCCTTTGTTCACTGTACAGAAGCCTGGACATTTTGTTCTGCCCAAAACAAGCCCCATGTAATTCACAGTGAGGCCATGACGATGGCTTGGCTGAGAGGAGGATTCCCCTTTGTCCGTGGCGGTGGCACATATGTGCCTGAGCTTGACTCTAGAGGCACTAAAACCTGTTGCTCTTGACATTTAGAGAGCATCTTTGTTTTTCTGCAATTGTTGTACCCATTGTGATGTCACCAGTCTCCATGATAGAAGCAGCCCTGTCAAAGCAGATGACACCACTTAGCTCAAGCTGCTAACTGGTTTTAAAACAGAAATTACAGAGGGACAGAACAAGAAAAGAGCAAAATGCGGACCCTTGGTCAGATCACATTGTGAACACTAGATTACACCTGAAGCAACTGCACTGACCCACATTGATTACTCCAACTGGCTGGAGGGACGGTGGGGGGGAGGGGTCAGTTGTGTCTGCATAGGACAATGGTCTGCTTAATTCTATGTGCGACCCCTGTTAACAATAAGGGAACAATATGGTACAGTCTTTTCCACAGCGAAACCATTCAAGCAGACAGCGCTGCATACACCAAATTTCTTAGAAATCACTTTCCACATTATTTTACAACGTACAATGTCTAAAACTCCCTCATTAACAATGAAAAGATAATGAGGGAAAGCCCATGACAGCCCAAATTTGGAGTTTTATTCCCAAGAGGTCGCAAATGCCTTATGGAGTCAACCCCTTCACATCCAACTTTCACCCAGTTATTTCATACCCAACTACGTCTCTTAAGGCACCTTTTTTGGTCATGGCATATGGCGGGCTTTAGAACATTTTCCCTTAAGAGAGATACTTCAGATATCTTCATTTTCCTTTAGGCATACAGCGCTATAAATCTAACTGAGGTATTTTGCTCAGAGGTACAGCCTGTGCATTGAGGTTCTGCTTTCAAGTAAAACTTGTAAATATCGGCGCAGCAATACATACCTGTGAACTTTCACCTCAAGCTCTCTGGAAAGACATTTTCACTTCAATCTGACCTGAAAGTGTAAAACGTTTTTTGCCATTATGAAAAAAATATCTTTAAGAATGAATATGTTTGATATCTCTGTGGTATCTTAGTGTTTCAGGTTGTGCATTTACATGAAGCTACTTAAATATAGAGAAGATCCCAGGGTTTATTACATGATCCAACATCGTACATTGTAATGTTCTGGGTTAATGACAGGACTATTCCCTTATCAACAGAATCATTATCTAACAGTGTGAAATATATGCAGCACAGTTGCAGAAACCCTTGCTCAGTAGTATCACTCACATTCCACATCTCTTTCCCATTTCTCCAGTGCTACACTTGAGACAAGCCCCATAAAAGACAAAAAAAGGCTGTAATGAGTGCTTAAACAAAGGACACACAAATGTGCATCTATGAACAGATTGGGCATCATGAATGCCCACTGTCCAGAGGAACACACGCTTTGACAATGGGAAAGGTTTGTTTTTGTCTGGCCCACTCATTACAGAGCAGCATGTGCGTGTGTGTGTGCCCGGGTGTCTGTATCCCTTGACGCGTATGAATCAGGCCATGTGTATGACCACGTCTCTGTCTTTCTCCCGCTCTCTCTCTTTCTGCCCTGTGACCATGACCCTGGTGGCTACCACCAAGCCAGTGTGGGACCCCATCCCAGAGTGAAAGGCGGCGGGGGGTGTCAGGCGGCTAGCTGGAGAGAAAGATGGCAGTGTGCGTGTGTGTTTGTGTGTGTGTGTGTGTGTGTGTGTGTGTGTGTCAGTGAGCGAGGTGGGGGTGTCAGCGGGGGGGGAAGCAACAACGGGCGCCTTGTGCCCGACGCGTGGCAGCCAGTATGGGGCCCCTGGCCAAAATGATCAGAGGTGCTTAGGGCTTGGGCGGGGTCAGTGATCCAGCAGGTGCTTCCTTTGTTTTTTAGCTGGCCTGTGCCCAAAGACAATGGGAACAGGCTGATGAACCCCCGTGAGCAGGCACAGAAGAGCAACCTGTTGACGGCGACCACAAGAGGGTCAAGTCTGTGGTCTTCGCAGCCGTCTGGACAGCAAATGGTGGCCTGCCCCCCTCCCACCCACCCATTCCTGCCAATTTTCCTCTGAGACAGTAGAACTGCCCTGGATTTCACACATGAAGCGTTCTGCAGCTCCACACTTTCTGCAGCTGTCCATCCCTTGCAGTCATATGACAGACCTGGCCATTCATTTGCATATTGGCTTTCACTCCAGGCCATCAGGCTTCTGCTCCTCTAACTCGTCTCTTGGAGAGTCCCCCCCCCCGTCCCCCCCCCTCAGCGTTGACTTTCAGTGAATTAACTTGGCTGAGGGTCAGATGATGGCCAAAATTGAGACATCTGGTACAGACTACGGTAAACAGCACAGTTTGTAACTTCTCCAAGCATTTGTTTCATTCAAGCATGGAAAATAAAAAAGCCTAAAACTCTTCTTCTGCCCTTGTTTGTGGGCCGTAAACACTGCCAAAGGCTCACATAATGGGATAAGTTTGGTTGAGCAACATGTTCCTTGCTTGGATGATAGTGAGTTTTGCCCAATACCACGGTTTTACTCCAATATGACGAAAATTACAAACTGATAATTGCAAACATATAATTGTCACCGGGGGCAGGAGGAAAGCAAATGTCTCCTGTTCTATAAGCACTCATCCATCAGTCCTAATTAAAGTGGACAGACACAGGGCCTAAGGCCCACTGGCAGAACCCGCGCTCCCCCCCGGAGCCTTCATCTGAGAAGTAGCGCCCCCCGATGGCAGACACGGGTACCGTCACAGCCCTTTCCCGCCCGACAGCGCCAGCCACTAACAATCAGTGATGCTGCCATCAACAATGGGCGCACATCAAAGGATGAGGAAAAGGGATGCAATTACTGAGCACAGGAAACAATCCATGCGGCCGCCGCGGCCTGAGAGCTCCTCTTCAGAGCCACAAGCTAGGATAATGATGGGAACATGTCTCCCCAGCTCATTTACATGAATGTGGATCTTTCCCCCCATTAAAATGTAAGAATCTCTGGTGAATGCCGTTTTGTCCGAACCTATCCCACTGATCCCCTGTCTATCTAAAAAGAGCTTCTCCATGGTTTCACCTCCAAGGTTTGAGAGCGGGGGGTTTTTTTTCTCTCCAAGAGAGGGATCATTCCCAATCTTAGAAGTCAATGGAAGCTGTGGTGCAGAGGACAAACATGGCACACTGGAGGTGTTTTTTTTTTTCCCTGTGTGAATATGTAAAACTTCCTCGCTTCCTTTGATAGGGCTTGAATTTGAGCCGCTTCTCAGAGGAGACAAAAGCGCCTAAAAAAAACACACACACAACAAACAGCCGGCCCGGCAGCAGTTTTTTATACTCCTCCAAAAGAACACAGACTTAAGATTCCCCAAATAATCAAGCTGCTCTAATCCAAAGGGACAGGCAATCAGCATACTATAGTTGGCAGACACAATGTGCTGTAATTACTTATTCACAAAATGCAAGCATCTAAATGTATGTGAAAAAAAGACAGGGGGGCGGAGTGGGTAAAAGCTTTAAAACATTAAATAGCCTGAGATAGACTCAACTAAGGTCTATTTGTACAGAGAACTAGGGTCTATACTGTGCGCTTGAAAAGGATAAGAGTAAGGGGGAATAGTTGCTTTAGATACCTACACCAGTAAGGACTGTTGGCACATGTAGTGATACATGCAAAAGGTCAGCTTTCACAATGGCAGGCTCCTGTGCATATTCACCACGCTCAACCCTCAGTCAGTGCAATGTTCTTGTGCTCCTCAACCAAACTTTTTGACCATTTCACAGGAAAAATCTCTCAGTGTGGTGAAAGAACACAACAGTGGCTAAATGACTTCCTATACACCCTGTTCTGTTGTGATTAACAGTGGAAAACAACCCGCCATAAATACAATGTGCCTTTGTAAACGAGGGGCAGCCTTAAACCAAGGCTGAAAATCACGGCCCTATTTCCTGCAATCCCCGTATACTGCTGAGAGAATACCACTGTGCCTCTCTCGACTCATGAGTGTCTGTATGACAAGAGTTACTTCTGTGTAATCTCATGGTGCACAGTAATTTAATCACTGTGTTGAACTCAGCTATAACTAAGCGCATTGCCGAGTGCTTAGTCATTCCCTAATGGGCCTGCACGGAAGGAAGGCATTATCTTCGTCAGTGTTCTACAGGGGACTCTTCTTCGAGCTGTTCTGTGCGGGGGGACAAAGAGTTGTGTGACTAGCTGCTGACTCTTATCAGCGAGGCAAAAGGCTCAAGTAGAGGTGAGACTGATAGCACTTCGAGGATCACTGGTTTGGGCTGATGAAGCTGTGAATCAACATAGCTCTCATACTTGCATACGTAATGAGTTGGAAGCAACATTGCTTGAATACCATTCAAGAAACCCTTTTAGTTTTGCTGTATCAACTAAATCGGAGTCACCGGCGGCAACTCAGAGAATACTTTGAACCTCTTAAATATTAACCCTATCATGGTGTACATGCGTGCATGTTCTCTGTAAATGTGTGTGCGTGGGAGGTGGGAGGGAGTGTTCACACTGCTTTTTCACAAGGTTTGCAACTTCAGTAAGGAAGTACCCTTTTAACACGTGTGCCCTCTGTCTGCCCCTCTCGACTTGTGCTGCCCAGCCCCCGCTCGGCCCGGCCTCGCCTCGCCACCCCTCCAGCCCCCAGTTCCAGTCCTTAATCAGGAATGCCAAACACTTCCCTGCTCTGTGTCACTGATACCTGCTGCCCCAGGGGATCATTACTGGAGTCCCGGCAGGTCTGAAGGCCGCAGGACGGCCAGCAGATGGGGAAGTGCAGTGGCCACAGCTCCCTCTCCATTCTTCACACTTCAGCAGCACTGAGCAGACACAACAGCCAGCCCCGGTCACGGCTGTTTACGTATCCTCCTTTTAATGAGCTGCTCTGCGGCCCAGCACCCACAGAAAAAGGGAGCCTGTCCTGGGCTGTCCGGTCCCCAGGTCGGCCTCCTGAAAGAGCCGGGGAGAGAAAGGCGAGACGGTGAATGAGAGGATTCTCACGCCCCCAGGAGAAGTCATTCCGGCGCTGTATGAACCCTGACCCTGACGCCTCCAGACCACACAGTCACCTCCCCGTAGCCCCCCTCGTGGGCCGGCTTCTGATAACACCTTTTGATTTACACTGGGTCACCCACAGTCAGCAAATGCAAAGCTTTGAAGTAGAGATAGCTAAACTATTCGGCCACTCAACAACTGATTAGCTCCCTCGAATGGCAAGGTTCCACTGGCACCAGATAGAGTGGCAGCGGCTCTGTCAGCTCTGTGTGTTTCCTTGTTGTGGCCATTACTGTGAGGCTCACAAGGTGTAACATGACTGGAGAGCCTCAGTGGTGTCAATGAGTTGCCTGGGCATATTTGGAATGCAGTATCAAATACACCATTGGCTAAAATTGTTTTAGGATAATTCTGCTAATTAGTCATAGGCATTTACATGAGTTTGTCACATAAACACTGTCCCACTGACAACTGATATGACCAGCATGATTTATAGTCATAATATAGATTTATATTCAGTCATGTCTCATTCACCACAATGATAGATACTTTGAGTTTCCAGTCCACCACCAATAAGGCTTCAAGCTTCAAATTCATTTATTTCAGAAAATGCAAAGCAGCACTTGTGGCACCACATAAAAGAGTTGTGTTATCTTTAAAACGCCGACAACCCATCGACATCACGGTCTTGGACTTTGTGTGAGCAGGCATTTTTTAACAGCCTCTGATGGCCCCTGGTATGTGTTGCAGAGAGGAAGTAGGACCTGGTTTACAGGCAACTCTTGACAGGAGGCTCTT
The DNA here is from genome assembly GCF_900700415.2 of Clupea harengus. NCBI lineage: Eukaryota > Metazoa > Chordata > Actinopteri > Clupeiformes > Clupeidae > Clupea > Clupea harengus. The sequence goes on along the minus strand of NC_045154.1, from coordinate 4,887,402 downwards.
GTGACTTTTTGGTGGTCCCATTAGGGGCCCATTAGTTTAAAATGGTGATTTTTAAGGGCCTTGCCATTCTGGGTGACTTTAACTCTACAATCACTTAGTTGCCAGGAGGTCATTACTCATGGGTGTGGAAACACTTGCCTTCATTCTTGGAGGCTTCGCCACATTCCTGCTTATCCAAGACATTTCATAGTTAGCTTTTAAAACTATTGTAACTATAGGCGTTGCTATAGGCTATAGGCGGAAAGTATTTTAAAAGAGCAGGCAATTTTAAGCCTTCACTAACTAACTGTTTATGGTACGTTTTGGTATGGTGAAATTTGCACAAAGATTGAAATAAATATAAGATTATCAATACAACAAGATGTTTAAACATTCCTGAGAGGGTCAGTAAAAGGTTTTCCAAATGGCATTCCTGCACCCGTGGCACAGGCTTGGCCGCCATCTCTGTGTCCCTTAGGCATCACTACGTTTCCCACAGGGTCAAAAACCAAGAAGGCTTGAGCCATACAGCAACTCCCTTATCTACAGCCATTTGTAGCAGCCATTAACAGTGAAGAGGCTCGTAATCTGTGCCTATAGGGAGGATTGCCTTTCAAAGGCACAGGGCATTCCTGAGGTCTCCTCCTTTCCCCTTCAATGTAGCCAGCTTTTATATGACATCTGTCCTGTATTGCATTCCTGTGAGTGAGTTGTACACATGTTGATTCTAGGCATAGTTCATTGGCCTATTCACCACATTTTTGCGGAACATTTGTGCATCAACACTGAATCTACATCTTACATAGTGGTATCCAATTTGGCTAACCTGGATCTCTCTAGCTTTAGTATATTACTCTTGCATGAGAGGATATGTGATATATGCAGATTGCTGGCTGGGATACTCATTATTAAGCAAGCATTAGGTTGCGATTAAAATCTTGAAGAAAATGTAAAACCCATAGGCTTTTCCTGCAACTGCCTCCAGAATACAGTTACAGCTAATGACAGCACTTCTGAATGGACAGTCTTGTGAATGCATTACCAGTGCGGACGGGCCCTAAGAAGTGCATCACCAGTGCCGACGGGCCCTAAGAAGACAAAACACACCTCTCACACCACACACACAAAACACACCTCTCTTTCCCACTAGCTGTTCTGGAAACTCACCCTGTAGTTTTGTGTTGTTGTGTTGTCATGTGGAAAACACCACAAAAATTAAAGAACAGCTAGATGTCACCAAATAGATTGCCAAAAACCAGCCAGCTTTCTTTTTAACTTTGGGATTTGTCAGACGAGTCTGTCAGCTAGGTAGTCGGCACACTAGTTTTAGACAACATTCTGTAACTATAAAGAAACTTCAAAGTCTGTGCCATCACTACTGGCAGCAATGTGTTCCCCCTAATGACAAGTGACCGTAAACCCATCAGAGAATGCCAAAAGGGTAAAAAAGTAAATAAGTCATCGAACAGGAGGGCTGAGGGGCAGCCATGGGTGATTGATAAGCCTGTTCGGCACAAAGTGCTAAAAATTAAAGTTTCAGCTTTTTTATACTTTAAACTAGGTCCCTGTACTTGCACCGCTTTCCCCCAAAACAGATATCAATGCAAAACATATCTCATACACTATATCCAAATTTCTAGACTTTGATAAGATGTTAATCCTATTAGGAGAAGGACAGGCTGCATCAATAGATGTCCAATATGGTGCAGCCTGCAACAGACTGAGAGGCACTGAGTCAGACATAATACCATAATATACTTGAATCTACCATTTGTATTTTAAATGTTATTTTATATTGCTCTCTTGATATTCTCATCCTATTCATCACTGTTATTTTGTTATAACACTGTACATAACGCAACTTTGCATTGGAATTCAGTAAGCTAATACAGAAGCGTCCGATAAGACACAGTTTTATGAAGACTATATATGACAAAAAAAAAGACAAAACCTATTTGTAATTTATAAATTACCGTAATTTCCTGACTATTGTGTATTAGTGTATTACCTGCACCCATATATTAATCACGTTTTTTATTTTTTTAAACATTAGGTTATGGTGTAAAAAATAAAGTACGTTTTGGGTCATCTGTGTGTCATTCAAGCAGCAGATCTACTTCACACTACTTGGCACGAGCACATTTTGGGTGAGCACGAAAGAGCACACCACCCAAGGGGCTTGCCATTGTTGGCATCTGGTGGAGGGCTGGAGAAAGAGTTATCTCCTGTTGCTGACCATTTGGACAAGAGCAGGGAAAATTGGCAAGCTAGTTAACATGTGAGAAGATGAGAGGAGCCGTATTACTGTGGTGAAAAATAATTAATTCATGTATAGGCTGCATCTGAGTATTAACCGCAGGGCTGCAGAAAGTTTATAAAATCAATGTCTTGATTTTAACAAGTATAGCTGCAAGCGGCAATCATCAGGGTCCAAGCACCATGTGTGAAACGCCCCAAGTGGCAAAAGATTGAATAATTTCACAATTTCAAAAGGTCAAAGAAGACATTGGCACTTTAGGTAAGGTGAGCAAATGGGGCCAAGTAAAAGGACACCAAATTTCACATTTTTAGGTTAAGCTGTTCTTGAGACAATGAAATGTGTATGTTGGAGCACCTTCTACGAATTTCACCAAATGTGGCATGAGTCCAAAGAGTATTGTGATTGACTGTATCAAGTTTTGTTAAATTTGGACTTTTACATCTGAAGATATTGGCCATAGTTGTTATGTGCCACGCCTTCAAATTTGATTGACACGTAACTTTTAAATGGTTTGATTAATCAAAAATCCAAAAATATTTTTTTGTCAGCATGGTCTGTAGATGATGTACACCACATTTTGTGAGAATTGGATGAGCGGAGTTCGTTTTACTTTCACTTTCAGTTTTTTTAAGATAACGGGAAAATCTGGGGGTCTGTTAGATTCGGGAGCTTTCAAGGAATCAGAGGACATTTTTGTTTTGTTTTAACCCAAACAGTTCCCGAGATATAAACATACTTTTTCTCCACTATAGCACCCCCTACAGGCTAAAATGTAAAGCCCCTTCTGGCTGTCTTATCACCTCAAAAGACATCCCCTGCCCCAGGGTGATGCCACAAGACCTGACCTGTTTCTCAGAAGGGGACTATAAAGTAAAAACAACCTGACACTGTTGATTCATCTCTGTCTACATCACGACTGACTGATTTATGCTGACTTTACTACCTGCCTGGTATTTTTCACTGTCACACCATCACCCAAATCCTTTCGTCCAGTTCGTCTCCCTGAACCTTCTATACATATATCAATATATATTCATATATCAAGTGTTGGCGTTTTCTTCAGAATCCATCCGTAGGCTATCTAAAATTATCTAAAATCTTTAAAATTCTAAAAATGCTGAGAGCTATATCAACTTCATGATAAATACATCAAATTGACAGTTTGCTAGATAGCTAACTCGATTTGTATCCGTGCAAAAACTATAGCATTTCTTGAGATCCTTCTGTCTTGTACTACTGGCATAATTGTTTTATGTTAGGTTTGAAACTCATTTTCAGTTTATGCCCTGTACAAATATTTTCTTGGAATTCCTTTGTGATTAGATCTTGGCTGGTTAAAGAGACTGGATCCTAACCTCAGAAAAATAGATTATAGAGAGAGTATGTAGAGAGATTATATAGTATCTAATAAGTGTCTTATTATTGTATATCCCATACATATACTTTAACAGTTGTGTGTATATCCACTGGAGGCCAGACAACCCCATGGTATATGGAATACAGGTGGTGATTCAATTAGGCTGCTCTTATCTTGGGAGAACAACAAGCTACTGTTGCTCTGTCATGGGTTACTGTTTGTATATAAGGGGATGCTTCTTAATGGTATGCTCAGAGTATACAGGGACTGATTGGGCTGTGGACATCCCTAGATAGTTGTCATGCGATAAAAACACTCGGCAACCTGTAATGAAAGAATATGAATCAAACTGAAAATATCAAATTGGCAAATCATCATCAAATCACCTGACATGTATGTGTTCATATGGTTTGACCATTGTGTTCTCCCCACATAAAACTACCCTTTGACAGGAGAGATGAATGGCCTTCTGTGTTAGTCCCAGTTAGCCAGCAGGAGGCTAGCACAAACTCCCAACATCCCATCTGATGATTTCAACATCCCTTCCTTTACAACATCCTGCCTGTGGAGATGCTATGGGGAACATCAGAAATTAAATTCTGTAATCTGTAACCCATGGAATTGTTTCTGAAACATAATAGCACGCGTAGTATAATATTTATTTTGAAAGTATAACAAACGTACTTACTTACTATGCCTAGTTAACCTATTTGCAGCAAATATGATCTCTTCTCATCTTTACTTCATCAGCTAGTTTGTAATAGTTTTTGTCTTTATCATTACATACATATTCCTGTTTATTCAGATTACAGATTCTGAAGCAGTGCTCAATTTTGAGCAATATGCGTGAGCAATATTCACGTCTTGGGGTGGGAGCAGAGGCAGTAAAACGTATTGTTATTGTTGGGTCTTTTAAAAGTACAAGCGCAAAAAGTCAAACCCACCAATAGGGAGTCTTCAATCAGTCAAGGTAGATCCCGCCCATCAAGTTCCGTTCAATTTGCAGACTCCAAAGAGGATTAATGTGCAAGGACTAAACCTGATTGGCAGTGGGACCAAACAAAAGATTGCAGTTCAAAATATTATCTGAAATCCAAGACAGTTGTAACTGTCTGTGACACAGATAACTTCAACATTGGAGTAACTGACATGAATAGAAACGTATGTCAGGTCATTTTCACAACATGGCAATGATATGAGAATGCATCAAATATCACCCTTGTCTAGCAAATAAAAAGAAAGTTTTTCATATGTAATGAATGTACTCTAATGATATTTCCTTCTCTATATAACATGTAGCGTAATATGCAGTATCAACACAGTCATGAATTAACCAGTGTGGTATTATGGGTTAGATAGATAGATAGATAGATAGATGGATACTTTATTAATCCAGAGGGAAATTTAGGGTTACATAGATTACAAAGCTTTAAGGAGAAAATATAGAGTGGTGGTAAGTATTCTAATACATTAAATGTTAGTCATTTTCTGCAGAAAAAAAACTACATATTTTGCACAACAAGTTACCAAAGTATATTCAAGGCTTTGACATGATGGAAGTATTTGTATTGGACCCCATGGTGAAGTATACACAATTAGACTAATAATTGTTTCGTATAAACATCAAACAGTTTGACCATCAATAAATGTATACCCTTACATGCCACACAGAGAACAACATAAAGACTAAAAGTTTATTTTAGCCTAATATAATCAATTGTGTTTGTTAGCACAGTATTGCCCATTCACATTTGTATGGGTGAGAGAATGCTTCAGGTGGAGAGAAGCTCCCAGTCCTCTCATTGCCTCTGTCATTTGGTCACTCAGCCTTCCTCAGATTACCAGTAGCAGGTCTAGGCAGTGACAAAGAAATGTATTGGAAAGTATTGGAAATCCATGCATTGATATCAACATTTTAATGTTGTTAACTTTTAACTCCTGTCATACAGTATTTCAGACCAAATTAAATATAATTAATATGGGTTAAAAAAGGTTACATTATGAGATTATGATTACAAAATAATTCCACTATGTATCAACATAGTACAGGCTTTTTGAACATAATATCAATACCTACCCGATAAAAAATACGGATATGGAAATTTATTGTGGATTCTGAAAGCTTCATTGAAGATAGATGAAACAGGCAGTTCTCTCTAGCAGTTCAGCTCATGCATTTGATTTATATGACAAATACGTGTTTTGGATAAGTAAAGTATATATAACAAGGCTGTCAATCGATAAAAAAAATGTAACTAATTAATCGCACGTTTTGAAATTAATTAATCGCGATTAATCGCGATTAAAAGTTTGTTTTTCTTCTTAAGACTAAATCATAGATTAACGCGTTAACGTTGACAGCCCTAATATATAAGTTTAGTAGCTAACTATTGGATGCTCAGGTACGTGGAAGCATACAATATGCAAATCAGTAATTATTGTAAAGAGGCATTAGCCCAACAGAGTTTTTGTTAGCGACCTTACTGGCTAACAACCAACAGACCTGCCCACCAGACAACAACAACAGCACAATTGGCTGTGATAAAAGGAAGCTAACTTGCTAACTGATGTATTGCAGTACATTTGGTGACATGTTGTAAAAGCTGTTCTGACATTTTCATGTGTTTTCTGTCCCGGAACATAAAACTACATAGTGATTAGCCTGGTCAGCTATCGGGAACAACTGGGGCCTGTAGTACAAAGCAGGATGTTTGGGTTAGTGAGGTAATTTCAGGTTTAACCCTGGGTTTTCAGTGTCACGACTGTGGTTCACATTTTATCGATCGATATATCGATTGACATATATCACCAATGTAACTTAGCTACACACCTAACCTGCTCTGCAAACACAATAAAAGAAAATGGCGTCACCACTCCTGAAAGATCCCTTGGACCTTGTAGGTGGACCCAAGAACACTGCCAGAGTTGCAGCTGATAGAATGACACTAATGTTATCTTACACACCATAAGAGTACATCTAAGCAGCCTATTAATTTACAGGAATACACAATTATTTGTGCCTTAATGATGGGGCAGTGATAGCCTGGATACCAGACCGAACTTAGCCCCGCCCACACATTTTTTGGTTGGGAAGTTCGGTCTGGCATTACTCCATTGAGGAGAAATTATCTGCGGCTCGATATCGTCCGTACCAATCAAATTGTTAAGGCGGGCTTTATACGATGATGGACAGATGATCAACAGTAACGTAACCAACCACGTCACCAACACACGAGTTGAATTCGTTTTCAACAAACATGGCTGCCGCTGGAGAGCTGAAATGTATAGATTCGAGTCCATTTAGACATTGACAGTGCATTCATTTTGAAAGAGGAACAGAGAAACGCGATTAAGGCATTTGTCAATCGAAAAGATGTTTTTGCCTTCCTTCCTACGGGATCCGGTAAAAGTGTAATGTATCAGCTGCCCCTGGTCACATACTACGTTGTTCTGATTGGTTGTAGGTAACCAATTGAGCGAAGAGGCATTTTTTCTCCTGGTTCGGTTGAAACACGCCCCATAATCACAGCCCAATGGAGCGATATCAGACTCATATTCTGAGCAGAATTATGAGTATGACATCGTCAGGCTAGGGCAGTGATATAAAGCCTATTAACTTACACATTATTACAATCTGCAAATTTTGGGCAGCTTTCCTTCCTGGCTTTGGCGGCAGCAACTGAGTTGCTTTTAGCCTGTATTATAGATTTGAATTCCTCAGATTTGGTAAGGATTATGGTTTGTCTCGACTTCTCCGTGTTTGCAGTTGGTCATCTGGAGCCAACACTGAATGCGCTCATAGGTAGATTGGGAAAACCGGGGTTAGCGAGTTCATAACCACTGTTGTGACATCACTTATGAGTGACTGCGTTTGTTAGGGTTTGTCAAGCCAGCTAAAGAAAAGATACCCTGGGTATGTAGTATAGGCTCAAGGTGTGTTCACCTTCAGATAAAAACAATATTTGAAGGTGTTATAACAGCCACCTACTTTGGTAAACATAGCCTACCTCAAGGATGGTAAAACCTTACTATTGCTTCTAAGAGAAAATAGGTTTTTGCTTCTCAGTGTGACTACAAGGTGCTAGACAATATTCAGTGAACAGCTGGATATTTTTGGACTAAGAAGTGAATTGACTCATCTCCACCAGGCACTCAGCTGCTACCTGTATGGCTTCACTTCATGTGAAATGCAGGCTATGCATAGTTGAATTAAAGTAACTATTTGTCATTTGGCAAAACGTAATTGGTAATCTATTTCCAAACATGTAGGCTCAGTTTGGCAAGCAGTATCTTGAGATGCCATTTTAAACAACAAACTGCATCTTTGTTAATCAGATTGTTCCTGAATGAGGATCACACATGTTGTCTGAGGCTTATCTCAAACAAACTGTGCAGGATTAAAGAACTGTCAGACTCATCATTTCAATACATCTGTCTTATCACAATGTGCACACATTTTGAAACTTTGACACACACATTGGGTGTATTACAGATATATCATAGCTCTGGAATGAGAGTTAGTACGAGGATGGGGAATATTTACATCATATCATTCAACTGTTGCTTTTATGAGAATGCAATTAATAGGAAATAAGATTTTTTTCTACTCATAATCCTTATTCTAATGGTAAAACATTATCATCCAGTTATTGTCCATTGCTTGTGGATTCTAGGTCTCCCATCAGCTCATGATCAGTCATCTCTTTCACCGGTGTTGTTCTCACTGTTAAGCCTATAGTTTTGCAGTGGGTTATGGCCTGTCTACCACATTGAAACTCAAGACATTAACATGCACTGTTAGCTTTTTGTATGAAATCTGCACGTTTTTAATGGAAAGTGTATTATTGTATAGTATATTATTGTAGAACTGCTTTTAGTAAAGTGTATACCACAGTGAAAAGCTCACTAGGGATTAAGGCCCCTGTAATGTGCATTGGGACAATCTCGATTTGTACTGGCGCTATATAAACAAATGCAATTGATTTTAATTGAAATTGAAAAGCAGAAAAAGAAGCTATTTAACTTAATAAATCAGGTCAGGAGTCAGAACCTTTTCATTTCTCTGCTTGACCCATGAACCATGTTCAAATGTCTGATTATGGTTAGCAAAGTAACACTATGCAACAATTTGACACTTTTTGATGTATGGTTTTATAGGCAACTAGTTTTGGTACCATCCTCAAATTCATTTTGATAGCATATGGTCATGTGATGGACAGATAAAGACCTGTGTCTTCCACACTAGCCATCCAGGATATGCCTTATGTAGTTCTGTGTTCCTGGCTGGAATATCCTGCACAAATGGAAGAAAAGCTTTCACAGCATGACATTGCCAGCTATACTGCCAAAAGACACCAGTTAGTGTGTTGGCAAGCTTCTATAAGTGTCAACTGGGTTGTTGGTGGTGTTTGCTTGCTAGTTTTGGAACCGAACTCCTTATTGCTGCTTTAAGTGTTTTTAAATGTCCCATATGTCTTTAAATTAGCTTATATATAGGCAGAGTACATGAAAAGATATAGCTTGTCAGATACAGATGTGTTTACAAGTGTAAGATATGTAGAATTTACATCCCAAAGAAGCTACAGTGCTTACATTTCAGTCTATTTTAATTAACAAATTGAAAGTCATATAGAGACTTAATCATTATGCACCTCTCAGGAATCAAACTCATGGCCTTGGTGCTGTTAACTCGCTGCATTATCAACACTCCTACCTGTTGGACCACAGAACAACAGTCAATATCACCATTTACAGTATAACTTCTTACACCTTGTCATCAATTTCCACAATATCATTGTAACTCGTCTAGCTGAATAGTTGGAATGGTCGACTCCAATGATAGGGTTAAAGACTCGTTTGAGGCATTTGGTGAACGCTAGCTGCCACTAACTCACTGTAGCTCTAACAGTAAATGTTAAACAGTGTGGGTTCCAAATTGACTGTGTTGTAATCATCCCTTTATCCTCTCCATTAAAAATACCTCAACTTGAATACATTAATATTAATTGGTTAATATAATAAAATATACCAATTTATACTCCAAGGCCCTACTGATTCAACTTCATTTACATGTGTCCACTGAAACACAGGCAGTACTTGACAATCATCAGAGAGTCTCAGCAGTGAGTTCACAGGAGTTATCAAGTGGGCATGCTTTGCAGATGATTCACTGAGTTAGGCCCTAAAACCTCAAGAATGAGGTGGCTTCCCAGACACACATGTCCCCAGATGTCAGATGCCTTTCATCTACTATGAACCCACAGCTCTCACCTTAAAGCAACACTATGCAGCGATTGCCTCTTTTTATTGGCTACTAGTTTTGGTAACACCTTCAAATTCATTTTGATGGTATATGGCCATGTGAATGACCAATAAACACACCTGTTGGTCCCACTAGCCGCTCAGTCTATGCACTGTTCAGTGCTGAGTTCCAGGGCAGAACATCACATGAAAATGTAAGAAGAGCTTTCACAGCATGATATTGGCAACTATATGTCTAAAAGACACCACTTAATGATAGCAAGTGCTAACTGGGTAGCATTTGCAAGGCTTTTGTAGTTGGTTCGCTAGTTTTAGACCAAAACTCCTTTCTGCTGCTTTAACACCACCGATACCATACAGGCTTCCTGATGACAGTAATGCCCAACCCAAGTGACATGTAATTATCATATGGAAAACTTTTGACAGAATATAAATTCCATCACCCATACTTCCTCTCCCCTCATCTCATATACTGTGTGTGATTTGCATAGGACATATTGTGCTGCAGGTTCCCATCCAAAAGCACAGCCACACTAAGCACTGAGCAGCCCAGTCTGGTCGAGTGACATCAGTACATGACTGTACGGGGGATGAGGCCACCACACAAAACAGACAGATTAGGGGCAGCACTGAGCAGAGAAGAGAGAGAGTGAATGGTTGGGGGGAATAGTGGGGTACTGGGCGAGAGGGGTGCTAAGCTGTAAACCCAATTCATCCCAAATTCACCCTTTCTGTCCCATTTACAATGACAGCTTTGTCAAAGGGACCCAAAAGCAGGAGGGAAAAGAGTGTGTGTACCCTGGCCTGGCTTGTGGAGTGTGCCTCACCACCCTTCCACACCTCCCGCTCACTTTCTTTTTCATTCTTCCCTCCGCTCATTCTTCTGCCGCTCTGACAGTCGAAAAACAAGCCGCAGGAGCAGCTGTTCAGCGAAACTCTTCTCTCCACCAAACTTTCCCGACCAGCCTCTCTGTTTTTTTTTTTTTCCTTCTTCTGAGAAGTGCTTAAGCCTATCAGGGCCAGATAAAGGGAGGGAATTTTTAATATGCACTCTTCTGGGGAACACACTTGTCTTTTGCATAATATAATACTTTCCTCTGCCAAGGTGCCAAAAAGATGTGAACTGCTGGTGTAGGAAATGTGTTATATACTGGCCTGATATATACTGACATGTACTGTTCATACAAATTCACATAAAACTCAGAGGGCAAAACTGTATTCTCATTAGTATGGCCACTTCCATATAGGCCACATCTTACCAATATTCTATTCTATATGATAGGACTGTGTAAAACACGTATTGGTCACATGTATAATTTACCTTTTGTTTATATTCAAGAGCATGTTGGTGAAATAAAACTAGTGTATTTTTTGTCTTTTCTTGTAAATTCCCCTCTGACAGACACACACACACACACAACACAGCCACACAAGCATACTTCTACCATTAATATGCAGCTTTAGTTTGTCATAAGCATTATAATGGAGGCCTACCAATCAGTACCCATAATCCCCAGACCACTGGACCACACACCATGGACTCAACATACATCATTGTCTGGGTCAAATTAGCCATTCCAGACAATACCTTGGGACAAAAAATTTGACATCATGTACAAAAACATAGGCCACAAATTCTTTATGAAAACTTTATTACAAGGTCCAGCAACACTCCCTCAGGTGCACCATTGCCTCGTTCTGTGTGGTTTGATATCATCAATTTTCAGGTGACAGTTACTTATACTGAGACTTACCGAGATTTATTTTATATGAGCACCCTGGGAACAACAATGCAAACTGTACTTTTTTTTGTGTTTTAATTTTCTTTTTGATTTGGTACATAGTTCCAACAATATTAACACTGTAGTCAAACAATAATAAAGCAATTCATAACAACATTTTTTTTTTTGTCTACGACTAAAACTAAGAAAAAACTGTATACTCTGTATATTGCCTAGTAACCTGACAATCTCTCTGTGATGTTGATGGACACCAGAAATTTGGGGTCAAGCTTGAAAAGAGGGTTTTGGGGAGAGGTAGGAGGGGAGAAAAGGGGAAAGGAAAGAGGGGAACGACTAGGAGTTGTGGGTGGGGGGATAGCTGGCGCCAGCGTCTGCCGATCCCCACATGCCTAGGGAAGATTTAGTGCCAAATCGGGGTTTGTTGGGGGGGAGGGCAGAGCATGAGCCCATTGGGGGCTGTGAATGCAGGGCCGTTCACGGCGCATTTCACGCCTGATTGATCAGAGGGTGCCAGGCCGGCCCCTCACGACAGCTGCAAGGTCCGCTGGCCGGCCGGCACAAAGGCGGCACAGCACCGCACACAAGAATGGCTGACAGCCTGTTGTTAACAACGGGCAACTGTGTGAGGTATGTATATCAGGGCGCTAAATACTGGCAGTGTTAATCAAGCGGCAAAGAAATGCCTCCCTCCCTCCCTCCCTCCTTATCTTCCTCCCTCTGTTTCCTGCACAACTGTGCTGGGGCTTTCACCTCTCACAGCTTACTTCTTCACAGACAAACTCTCTCTGTCTTTATCGGAATTCCTGTCTTTTCTATAAACAAGTCCCAAAAAGAGAGAAATTTCTCTCTTAGAAGATGGTTAGCATTACTCTCTCCGTACCAGGAAGTTGCCATGAAAGACATTTACTGCGGAGGTTTTTACAAGATCAAACTTTACAAGTTCACAGAAACCTGTGGCAGAACTTCTGTTCTGCATGTTTACGTGCATTTTTGCCATTTGGGCATCAGCTTATAGAGATGGCACTGAAAGAGTCGACGTGTGCAAATGCCACTCCACAAAACCTTGACCTTGACCTGCTCCTCTGTGGTGAACACGAGCCGTGCCAGAGGAATGTGTGGTTTGCTGAGTCTTTAGACGAAACGGGAGATCAGCAACACAGCTTCTGTAGGCTTCAGCCAGGGCCCAGCTTCACATTCTCCTGTGAGCACTGTCAGCGAGGAGCTCAGGGAGGGACAGAGAGGGAGCTAGAGGAGCACAATTAATGCCAGCCTCTACAACACAAGATAGTTTCACAAGTTCTTAATATTTACCCCAAACAATAAGAATAGTTTATGGTGTGAAATGCTTGGTCGGATGGAATTTACGACAGTAAGCTGAATTAGCTGTTATGTTTTGCCACTGGACAATCATTGCTTTGGGGTGTGGAGCATTATCTTGCTTGATCACAATGTGATCTTCAGGACATTCAAATGCTACTCCACTTATCTCCTATGGTCTCACTCATAATCACGAATGATGACGAGTCATGAATGCTGAGTATAAACACAGTCACTGTACTTTACTTCTGCTACATGGCTGTAGAAGGCTGTGCTGAGGCTATGCGTGTGACAGGAATATCCAAACAAGATCAGCATATAGAGATACTGGGTATCTCTTGACACGACCAACACAACCCGTTTCATTCACACACTATTTCAGTCTGTTTACATTTTCCACATGTCAGCCAGATAACACTGATCTGGTATTTGTGATTATCTTCATGCTCCATGGGACCTCGGGAAGTCAGCTTTCTTCCTAGCCAGACGAAAAAGTACCACTGTGATTGAAATGGGTTCTCACACTCTCTCTCTGCTCTGTTCTGTGACTTTATCATTCGTAGATTCCGTGACCCCTTGGGAAAAACATTCTCAAACATGATGCCACCACAGTAGAAGCTATTATGTACAGGACTGTCTGATCTTTATCATTACCAAGGCCTGACACATATTTACCACTGTTTCCCACACATGATATGCATTTACAGCATTACATACACCAGACCTCTAACGATATGCACTCAAGAGCATATCTGTCTTGCCTTTAATTGTAGAAGAAAGAAGGCAACACAAAATGAGCGGAGCTAGCCTCTGGATTTATCTGCCATGACCCAGAAACTGCCCAATCCCAGATTTGACCCCTTGACACCCCGTAACCTCTAATCCCCATGGCTGTCAGGGAAAAGTTCCAGAGACTGATTGAGGCTGATGGTCACTAGCTGAGAGGTGAAGTGGACCGCAACCAAATCGCCCCGAGACCTCCACTGACTGTGGTCATGTTTGGCTCCACTCCAAGAATAACCTGTGACCCCTGGAGCCTTGAACAGTTCCTCAGGCTGCGTAGATTCAGTCAAAGTGCCTACGATTTACCGCTGAACACCAAGACCTGATTGTTTTAACACTGTATGTGGTACCCGCTGTTTGTGCTATACGGTTGACAAAATGTCAGAATCATAGAGATGGAATGGCTGTCTATGACAAAGAAGAGGAAAAGTCTTTAATTAGTGCCCCCGGAGTGCCACCTCATATAGCTGTGTGAACCTCCACTCTGTGAGTCGTGGCCATTCTCTTGAGTCTCTCAACTGTTGACGTGGTGTAAATGCCTTTTGGGTGACTAACGTGGATACCAATCTCTTGCGATCTTTTACGTAACAAGAAAAAACAACGATCTGGGAAACAGAACGAGAGAAACTCAGTTATCAATATTTAAACAAAATTCAACGTGATATTATAGCATGTAGAACATGGCTCTATTACTATATTTTTGTTTTTCCATTGCACTGCAAGAACTGTGAACTTTTTGTTTAACTGTGTCTTTTTTGTTGTCTTTGGCACAGCTTTTGAGTATATGCCCAGATTAATATTGGTAAAATATCAAAGTTGCACTTTTTATTCAAACTGTTCACTCATTCTGTTCTGAATCCAGTCCTCCAAACTGATGCTATATAAAGCCTACTCTTCCTCATTGGTCCGTGTTTTTTTTTTATACTGTATGTGTTCAGGTCTTCCACTCTACTTCCTCTATGGCAAATTGATCGATGCTACATGTCTGCAATTGGAAAAACTCATTGGACCAATCAGTAATATTCAGCGTTCCTCCCCAACCCCACCCTGAGCAATAGAGGTCAAAGAAAAGATGAGCTTGCAAAGGCTTCCCCTCCACCCTTCAAAACCTAAATTATACACATCACACTTCTGTGAAGAATAGAGAGTAACATTCCTCAGTAGAGGTGGGGCTCTTCAACACAAGCAAAGATTTGTGTAAGGTTTTGTGTCTCTTTAAATGCTATGTCTTGTAAAAATAATCCCTATGGGGTGTTGTGTATCACTTTGAAGACTGTGATGGTCATACATTATCCCTCTTACTATATTGCTAACTACTATAGAGAACAATAATTCAACATAGGATATCATTTGACATTAGCTACTTAACTGAGCTTTTCCTTATGCCCATTAGAGCTGCATAACTAGCAAAGAAATAGTGGTTGCCAGTGGCAACTGTCTGTTATACAGATAAGTGAATGAATTAATTGATCAGGAGGAACTGACTATTCCGTGGAGTACCATGCAAACTACACTACGCCAAGTCTAATTTTTTAACAGTTCAGCATTATGGCCATGATACTGGCACATTTTCTCCCTGCGGTGAATATATACAGTACATATATGTACAAATTGGTAATCATATTTAGTTTTTTTTCATCCAAACCATAGGAAAGCGTCAATATCGTTTGTAGAAACAACAATTGCCTTTGTGAAAAACATTTGAATCAATGAAAGTTATTTTTATTTTTCAGATCCTACTATCACAGGATGAAAGGGGATACAGAGAGAGAATGCAGTTAGCATAGTTTGCTCCTGAATGCATACATTCCATGCCTCAGTCCCAGTCATCCCAGGGAATGAATGCAGGCTTTTTATGCTCTCTCTTCAACACTTACAGTACACAGAAGCTTGTCATGTGATAGGGCAAAATATGTTGAATCACCTCCAAAGCCAAAAGGTTGAGGGTTTGAGTGAGAGAGAGAGTGAGAGTGAGAGAGAGAGAGTGAGTGAGAGAGAGAGAGAGAGAGAGAGAGGGAGAGGTGGGGGGGCATCATTCACCAAGACTGGCTACATTGTGCTGCTGCTGTGGGAAACTGGGAAAACTTCCTCCTCAAGTGATTACCAGGAAACTTAAGATGCCATATCAGTGACCCTTCTCACTTCAACTGCATGAGCAAAAATATGCAGGGTGTGCTGTGTTCTGCCCCGGGAGATGGGTTACAGGAGCTCTGTCTCTCTCTTTCTCTCTCTGTCTCCAAGACAGAGACAGTGGACAGTGGACAGTGTCCTGAATGGACATTCTGCTGCCACCTGATAAATGCTGGCCATCCGTCTCTGTCTGGCCCTGACCACCTTGAACTCAATGTAAATTTCACTCATTCAGCGTGGAGAACAGCTGCAGTGAGCTCCTCAGGTGCCAATATTGACCCGAACTCTTTAAATAAGTCACTTCACATAAAGGAAGCTTTTTCCTTCCACATTCTTCAAACAGACATGCATAGACAGACACGTGATCACACAGACCCCCCTCCTCACACACACGCACACACACACACATGCACTCAAACACACACACACACACACGCACTTAAACACACACACGCACACACACACACACAAATACACACAGAGCCTTTGGTACTTTTCACCTGTATGCAAATTCTTCCGGTACTGCTCAAGGAGAGGCACGACGATGGCGCAAAAATGGAGGCCCCTTTTCTACAAACACAGACAGTTTGTACTTTGACCACAAGTTAATTAACTGAACTAGCTTTGGCCAGGTTTGTGTGAGGTCCCTTCAACTTAATCAGGCCACACACAGCACTTTGAACGATGGTAGAGCTAAAAAAAAAAAATGCAATGCTATGGAAACTGAAATAGTCTGGAGCTGTAATGGCATTTTTGCACAGAGGCACGGAGAGATACAGAAGATCAGTGTACACGGCCACAGCTAGAAACCATCTACTGAAACGTTATGTTGGGGCACTGCTGGTGGAAACCATCTACACTTCAGTCAGTGTTCAATGTAAGCAGTGTTCATAACTTCTGACAAGGAGTGTTTAGGGGGTTTCTGTGTGCTTCTGTTATCTCATACTTTGATGGCAAAATTCCAGGGGATTTTGGTTTACAGTTATGTGTAATGAAAAAGAAAACAACACTTATATAACACAACACAAATATAACTGAAAAAAAAACGTGTCCTTCATAAAACCAAATTATCAGATAGCTCAACATCTAAAATGTCAGCAAACACAAATGTACTAATGCAAACTGATATTGTATCTGATAGTATGCAGAAGATTGAAGAAGGAATCATATCTTTAGCTTTATCATATCTATGGCTTCAGCTTTTCAAGGAAATTATCTCTCTATAGTACAACTTCTGGGCACTGAGGTAAGCTGTCCTTCTAACACCATGAGCCATGACATAATCATGTGCCTGCTGTTGGTAATGTGCTTTGGGTTGAACAGATTGAACCAGGCCTGAGCCCCAGCCCCATGAACAGGCAAGGAGATAAAGGTCCACCTGTGTGCCAGGTGTGCAGGGTGGAGTGGAGGCTCCAGGGTTACAGATTAATGGCAGCTCCCTGTGTCAGGCAGGAGGTGTTGGCCTGACAGGTGCAACTCCCCTGTTTTGAGGCCAGCTTTAACTTCCATGATTACTCCGGAGTAAGAAAGGACCACAAGATGGAGGCAGGAAGCCTAATTACAGAGTGTCGTTGATGGCAAAAGAAAGAAAGAAAGAAAAGCTGCCACTCTCACTTCTCAGACTCTCTTTCTCTCCTTCTCCCTCTATTTCACTCGCCATTGGCTCTGCCTCCATTCCCGCGGTCCTCCTCTTCTGATGTCCCCTCTGTTAAGGGCTTACCCTTGGCTGAAAGGAGCATTGTGCAGCCGGCACATCTCCTTCATTGACTGAGGCAACAACAGACACACATCAAAAGTGTGCTCCCCAACTATTGAGTGCCAGCCCTTCTTTAATTGCCTCCTCCTACAAAAAATACATCCACACATGAACATTATCCGGGCAACATATTTTTATGGGCATACCATTGTGCACATCTTGTGTATGTGTATATCTGTTCATTTCTGCGGTACCATGGGTCTCTGATTCATAGGCAGTGGACTACGAGCATGCAGTGGTGTATTGGAGCAACTTAGTGGAACTCAGTAACTCTGTTGGTTGCAAGGGAGTATCAAACTGTATCAAACCAATGACGCATGATATTTAGCAAAACAAACGTCAAAACATATGTATGACATGGAAAATAAAGTAAAGTAACTGCATTCCATGGAAACAAGAAATAAATAGGTAACCAAATTCTCG
Source organism: Clupea harengus (assembly GCF_900700415.2). NCBI lineage: Eukaryota > Metazoa > Chordata > Actinopteri > Clupeiformes > Clupeidae > Clupea > Clupea harengus. Next base: position 4,869,394 of record NC_045154.1, on the reverse strand, counting down.
AAAAACTCTACCACAATAAGACCAAGTAGCATTGAGATCAAATATGTAAAGTATGGTGTTCCAAGGAATGAGCACAAAAGCTTTCGATGTAAGCACAAGGCATGACACTACTATTAGTAATAGAAGACAACATACTCTGCAGTTCGAAGCACAACACAGAGGACCTCTGTCCATGAAAACTAAATAAAATTTGCTGTAATGGCAGGAAATATCCTTTTCCATTCTCAGAGTTTTGAAAAAGCAGGCCTGTTGCATCATAGTCAAATAAATCACTTCAATATCCATTTCCTGTTCCCATTTTTCTATCCATTCCCATGCTGACATGTGCCTCAGCATACAATGTCATCAACTAACAGCATATTATACTCCATGACACTAGAATCTGCTTTCAAACAAACCAAGGTTGATGCTTTGTTTGAATCTGTGGCATCTTTAGGCAGCCATGTACAAGCATAAACCAAATTAAGGTTAGGGTTAGGGACACTAATGTACAACTATAAGACCTACTTTGTGTCACACAGCTTGTTCTTGGATGGGTAGACAATTTAGTCAAGTATAAAATGCAAGCACCAGTGACACCTAGTGCTAAAGCGGGTACCGGATGCTCTAGAATGTTACAGTGTTGGCAGATATATCAGCCACTCCTATGCAAATGTGTGAGAAGGAAACAATGAGACAAAAGAGGAATCTGCAACTGTCACGCACTAAAATGGCACTTAGTCTTCACATGAAATATTTTATAAAGATTGCTTCCTCAAATCCTATTTCGCTTTAGATTAGGGACTTGCTGCTTCAGGATAGATTTGTGAGTTATGGCGACAGCTGCGCTGGCTGCTGAACATTCCTATCAGTAAAAGGAAGTGATAAGACTTGACTAAGGGGCCATACCACCAGGTGAAGGGTTCGGGAGAGGGGGTGGAGGCAGCTTTATTGGGTCATGGGCAGGACAGAGCAGGTGCATGTTAAAACAGCCCAGGTATGGACTATATCCCCGCAATGAAACTGAAAAGCAAGGTGAACAAACAGGCTGAGTGAGTGCTGGCTGTATATGAGTCTGGTCTTGCGTGGGTGTTGTAGTGAGTTGTGCGTCAAGACATGCTCACAGGTAACTGCCCGTGTTTACATTAGTAAAAAAAATCACTTAGCCAATTGCTGTGGGATTTTCCGTCACTGTAATTGGATGGTCCCCTCTAGACTATCTACAGATTATAAACCGTTGAAACCCTGTTCCCTGAAATGTATGGTTAGGGTTATGGTTTGGGCTTGGTTAAGGTCATGTTCAGTGAACAATTAGAAAGACGGAACTTGAATTTCAACACACCATCTGTAAAGTCCCTGTAAGCAGACAATCAAAATAATGTTACCGGATTTTCTCTGCAGAAATGAAAATGGATTCATATAATGACTGCGTAGAAGACAGCAGTTGAGATGGGAGCATAGTGTTGTATTCTCATATGTGAGGGCGAGGGTCGAGGAACACTTAAAAAATAACAAGGCAAAAATACCCCAAATGAGCCAGCAGAGAGGATTGCCAGGAAGGAATTGTACCTACCGGAGCAATAACATCCTCCCTTCTAGTCTAGGCCAGTACTATTAAATCATATCCCACTAGCTGCGGTAGCAGTTGCAATAAAGCAGACTGAGGCCCTGTTCACACCTGATATTAACATGCGTTTTGGGTGATCCTTGGGTGATCACAAGTGGACAGCTCTATGTACAGGTGTGAATGCACTCGAGACGCAATGAGCATTGAGAGCTGATCACTCAGACACTGTTTGAAGGTGGTCTGGGATGCATATGGCCACATTCTTTCAGCAGTGTGTATGCAAGTGTGTCCTGGGCCTGGTGTCCTCAGCGTAAGCAGAAGTACATACTCAAAGCTGTCTGTGTAAAACGTTTCGAAAAGCCCATGATTTCAATAACCAATAACGCAAGTAGGCCTAATGTTCGACAAGCTACTTGACTCACCCCCTTTCCTTCCCTCTAGGCAGCTGGTTTTACCTCTGGCAAACTGATTTTCTAGAGCCATAAGTAAGTTGCAAATAATGAGTATCTCCACAAATACAATTCAATTGATAATGCCCGTTTACTCCATTCAAAGGCAATCCAATATTAGCAATAGCAAGATAGCATTAGCTTGTAGTAGCCAACGACTGGGAAAAACGTCTCGGTTACTTACGTAACCTCGGTTTCTTAAGCAGGAACCAGATATAACAGTATGGTACATGACGTCAGTCATGGGGTACAAATCGAAGCATTTATCTATTCACGCCTGAAAGGCCGCGAGATCTGTCAGCGCACGCTCCTGGCCCCGCCTGCCAGGAGTACTATAATATCATTACGCGCCCTCAGATCTGCCTTGGAAAGAAACTGAGCAAGACAATCAATCCAAGGTAACACTGTACACGCCAACTTTGTTATATCTGGTTCCTGCTTAAGGAACCGAGGTTACGTAAGTCACCGAGACGTTCCTTATCGCAGTTCACTGCCATATAACAGTATGGGACCCTATACATTCCCGCGTGATAATACAGTGGCAGCCAATTACACACACCAGCTTTACTTTACTGGCGGTGAACATATTAACAGGGCAACCTTTGTCATAGGCGGCAAGGATCGCGATCCTGCGCCTGTAGGAAACCACCCTGGAGTGTTTCATGTGCAACAAACATGTAGACACCGATGAACACACTTATCATATACATCGTTCTCAGGTCAGGGGATTCAGAGATCGCTTGCCTGCAGAACACCATGAATTTAACAGGGCCACCTTTATCATAGGCGACAGGGATCAGTGATCCTGCGCCCGTAAGAAAACCCTGGGATGTTTCATGTGCAACATAACATGTAGACACTAATGAACACACTTATCATATATATCGTTCTCAGGCCAAGGGATTCAGAGATCGCTTGCCCGCAGAACGCTATGAAGAAAACTAGGTTCAGCCACATCTAACATATAGAATCTAATGAAAGTGTGGCGAGAACTCCAGCTTGCAGCTTTGCAAATATCTTCCACTGAGACGCCCTTTAGTAAGGCCCAGGAAGACGAGACCCCCCGCGTAGAGTGCGCATGCAACTTCTCCGGGGGATCTAAAGACAAGCTCTTATAAGACAACACGATAGCCTCTACTATCCAACGGGAGAGGCTCGGTTTTGATAGAGGTCTGCCTTTTGCGCGTGCACCGAAGCACACGAATAGCTGATCTGACTGTCTGAAAGCTCTAGTGCGCTCTGCGTAACAGCGGAGAGCGCGCACTGGACAGAGCTTATTCAAACGTTCCTCCTCTGCTGACGCAAAAGGAGGAGGCGAGAAAACTGCCAATTCAATCACCTGATTGCGGAATGGGGTTACCACCACTTTAGGTGTGTAAGCAGCATTAGGTCGCATAACCACTCTGTCACCAGCGATCGAGAACTGAAGGCACGATGGACTGACTGACAGGGCTTGCATGTCACCAACGCGTTTTGCTGACGTTAACGCCAGCAGCAGCGCGGTCTTTAAAGAGACAAACTTTATGTCCACTGTCTCCAGGGGCTCGAACGGAGGCCCTGTGAGAGCACGTAACACCACCAGCAGATCCCAAGAGGGTATGAGGTGTCTCTCTGGCACCCTGAGCCGTCTCACCCCCGCCATAAAGCGTGACGCTAGCGGGTGACTGCCAGGAGAACTGCCATTAATGCCTGCGTGGCAGGCTGAAATGGCAGCCATGTACACTTTGAGAGTAGAAGCCGCCTTCCCCTCATCAAACAACTGCTGTAGGAATTCTAGAATAACGCCCAGCGCGCAGTTAATGGGGTCGTGCTGACGCGCAGCACACCACCGCTTAAAACTGCGCCACTTCAGCGTATACAGAGCCCGTGTTGATACAGCTCGGGCACTCTGTACTGTAGCCACCACCGCGTCCGACAAGCCTGACGCTATGAGCCTGCACCTTTCAGGTGCCAGGCTCTGAGACGCCACCACTCCGGATGGGGGTGCCACACTGTCCTGTGTGCCTGTGTTAGGAGGTCTCTCCGTAGAGGCAGCTCCCAAGGCTGCTGCACTGACATATTGACCAGATCTGCCGCCCACGGCTGATTGGGCCAGTGGGGGGCTATCAATATCAATTCCCTGCCCTCGTCCGCAATCCTGCACAGCACCTGCTGGAGGAGCGGGATCGGGGGAAAAGCATATAGGGGTAGAGCTGGCCACTGGTGGCCCAGCGCGTCTATGCCTAGTGGGGGATCGTCGCCCCCTAGCGAGAACCAGAGCGGGCAGTAGGTGTTCTGCCTGTTCGCGAACAGGTCCACCTGCGCCTTGAAAAAACGCACCCAGATCTGACCTATCACTTGTGGGTGAAGGCACCAGTCTGCTGCTCGAGGATCGCCCCTCGATAACAGGTCCGCACCGTAGTTGAGGTGACCTGGTATATGAACTGCCCTGAGGGACAGGACGTGCCTCGCTGCCCACAGGAGCAGGCGAGTCGCCCAATGGTGTAATGACGGGGAGCGCACTCCGCCCTGGCGATTTATATACGCCAAGGTCGCAGTGTTGTCCGTCCTCACTAGTACATGCTGACCACTCAGCCTGGGCAGAAAGTGTTGTAGAGCTAGGACTACTGTTCGCAGCTCTAACACATTTATGTGAGACGCGGCCTCTGTCACAGACCAGAGACCGTTCACGCCTCTCCCTTCGCAGACCGCTCCCCAGCCTTTGGTGGAAGCGTCTGTGGTCACCACCACGCGACGCAACACTATGCCCATAGTGCCCGACGCGGCGAGAAACCAGGGGGTTCTCCAGATCGCCAGGGCTTTCCTGCATCTGGAGGACACCACTACTCTGCGATGCCTGTCTGTGACTGCGTTGAGCTTCATAGACAGGTACCATATTTGGAATGGCCGCATACGCAACATCCCCAACGGGAGCGCTATAGCGGCCGACGCCATCATCCCTAACAGGCGTTGGCAGCACAGCGACGAGACTGACTGTCCCCGTCGGAACTGGCGCACGCATGTTTTGATGGCATTTATCCATTCTTGAGACAGCCTGACCTCCATGGAGGTGGAGTCTAAAATCATACCCAGAAAATGCGTAACTTGCCTGGGGCAGAGAACGCTTTTTTCTCTGTTTATAACAAAGCCCAGTCGATACAGGTGCGCCACCACTAGATGGCCGTCCTGCACTGCTGCAGCCTTTGAACGAGAAGCAATTAACCAGTCGTCCAAACAATTGTAAACGCGTAAGCCGCGTAGACGTAATGGGGCGACGGCTGCCTCTACGCACTTTGTAAATACCCTCGGCGCTAGGGATAGGCCGAATGGGAGTGCGTTGAATTGGTACGCTATTCCTCCGAACGCAAACCTCAGATATCTCGCACTCATTCCTAAGGGGGCGTCAGCCCCGGATGGAACCAGTGCAGTCTCCTCGGCGTCCTTGCGCTTCCAGAACGCAAGGCGCCTGGTAGCCTTAGCTAGCGGGAGGCTAGCACAGATGGAACAGACAGGGGCTTTGCCCGAAAGCGCGCCCTCCGCGTGGTCCCTGCCTAGGCAGTTCACGCACCGACGGTGGCGGTCGCCCTTGGGACGGACGTGACCGCAGTCGGGGTAGTGTCTGGCCATCTTTTTTTCAATCTGAAAGTAGAGAAGAATGTTAAAACACAAGCACACTATCTGCAACGAACACGTTGTTAGCAAGCTAGCAGGCTAGTCAGAGACTTAGCCAGCCAGGCAGCCAGGATAGCAGCCACTACTTTCAAATGAAGTTAAGCCAATGAATTTCGTAGCGCCCTGAGCTAGTGAGGGTTAAGGAACCCGGATAACTCACCAACCCGTAGAGAGCGAAAGCACACAAAACTCTTTTGACTGTGGTAGAGCGTTTGAGATATGCTCGGAGATGTTCACTCTGTCTTGCGAAGTTTCAAAAGAGGCAGATCTGAGGGCGCGTAATGATATTATAGTACTCCTGGCAGGTGGGGCCAGGAGCGCGCGCTGACAGATCTCGCGGCCTTTCAGGCGTGAATAGATAAATGCTTCGATTTGTACCCCATGACTGACGTCATGTACCATACTGTTATATCGCAGTGAACTGCGATAAGGAACCTGTTCTCTTACTCATTCACAAGCTGGGCTGGACTGGGAAAATAAATTGGCCCTGGCATTTGGCCCACAACTTCCTGGCTCCAAAGAAAAAGTCCCTATGGAAAAATGAATGGGTTTTTACCAAATCGGTGAAACTAAGGTTTGAGCTAAATAATGCCAGAAGAACACCTAGACAAACCATTTGGTCAGTTAAAATATAGTTATTAGTTGGTCTTTTGTAACTAACTATTGTCTTTTATCGTAAAAACTAAAGAGTTATCAAAAGAGATGTCTCTTAAAATATGTCTGTTGCTATCCCTCTGCTACCAGCGGAAAATAATAGACTACAAGGCAAGTCACTTAGCTTAATGCCTCACCAATTTCACAAGGTGAGCGGAAGCTAACAATATATAGCTTTACCGATCAGGGATTGCAAGTGTTCTCACAAAAACCATGAAATCAGTAAACACATCGATTACCTAGGATCTGATAGCCACAATCTGGTTAATAAAATAAATCAGATGTTTTAGAGCTGTAACATTAAGTTTCATAAGAAACCACAGGGTCTGACTTAAGAGTTTGTAACCAAGGATACCACATTTTCGCAGATTTAGCAAAAACCCATTCGTTTTTCCATAGGCATTTCTTTCTTTGGAACCAGGAGGTGTTAAAATGCCACCACTACGGTGTTCATATTAGGACATCCTCAAATCTCAGACTCAAGTGTCAGACTCAAACGAAAAGGCGTCAGGTCTCAGACCAAAAGTAGTCAGACTCAGGCGAAACGGCTTCAGTCTCAGAAAAACCTCTGTCATCCTCACACAAAACGTTTTCAAACCAAACGCCGTCATCCTCACACAAAACAGTGTAAGTGGGCCAGTGAGCCCAATTGCTCTTGACTCCTTGTATACAAGTATGTACATGCTCAATGGACAGCAGCGCCTAACGATTTTAACTTACTGTAGGTGGTGATCTACCCCACAGATAGTAATAACAATATTCCACACCATGTATATAGTTACCACCATACCTGTCTGAAAATTAAGCATAGGATAACTGTGTTGCCTATTGTTTTAAATGAAAAATAAAACATAAGCAGGCATCCATATGTTGCACAGTAGAGCTACAGGTGTTGTAAATAAAGCCTTTTTGTGCATTTTTATCAAGGGACCCTTTTTGATTTTGATAATATTATAATGATACAATATGGACCTAGGTCACTCACAATAACATAATCTTAGTCAATGCTGACAGACAAATTAATGTTAACTAGTTAACGTTAGAATAGTCAGACAAAGTTGTGACTGTATTAAGGAATTATGCTAGCTACAAAAACATGCCAAATGGCGTATGCTGCGCTTATTGACATTGACTGACGAGTGACCACCAGCAGTAGGTGACGGTATCACTTTATGATAGTGTTACGATTATGTAATCTTATTATCATCAACAATTAAACATTAATTTAATGAATCATCTTCATCCCTTCAAATCAAGTCTCTGTTAATCATGAAGCTGCTCCATGCTTACTGCTTCAACTCCACTCTCCTCCTGCTCCCTCAGTCCCTCCTCTCCAGCTCCCTCTGTCTCTCCCTGTCACATGCCTGCTCCTCTGCCAGGCAGTGACCAGGGCCAGCCAACTCCCCTTCTTCAAGTTCCACCTGTTGCTGCACAATGTCGGCTACTGTAGAAGCTACTGCAGCCCTTGTAGCAAACGTGTCTGTTATTTTTGCACATTTGGTGGCATCTGCCTCCAGATGTTTTTTTGGGGGCGTGGGATACTGGGGGTAGGGGTGGGGGTAACTTCTCTGCCCACCCAAACTCCAATTGCTTCCCCAACTCAATTGCTGATGACCAGTATATTTTCCCAAATATGACAGTACAACAACTGTTGACACAGCAGGGTCTACACATAACATCTGTTGTTGACCACAAAGTATCTACATACCCGGAACCCACTAGTAAGAAGTCTCTTCCTAGAATAGGTGCAAATTTAACCCGACTCGGCCAAGCAAAACATCAGACTTGAAAGTGATATGACCAGCTCAGTCAGGCAGAAGTCAGCTATGTTTCATATCCTTGAGAACCACCTGCATAAAATCCCAGCTGTTCCCAACCTCATGTGTCAACCTGAAGTGAGTTATAGCAGGACCGCAGAATTACACATAATTCAATTCCATTGAAGTTGTGTTGTGGGTAAAATCTTACATGCAGTTTAATCCACGAAATCAAATGTTTCTCCATCTTAAGAAAGTTCGGTTTCATGACAAACCATCTGAACAGATTCTTACAACTGCACAGCCAGTCCAAGGCAGCATGGATGTCCCTGACAACGCCTGGAACCTCGTCCAGTTGACTCTTCTCTCCCTGATTGCACCTATGTCTTAGAGATGGTGAAGTCAACTGTAGGAAAGGCACTTTGGGGGGAAAAAACCTTTAAATTAACCTGTGGTACTGTTGTGCACTTAGAAACGCTTCAGCTGTGAAACACTGGCTGTCATGCTGTAGCGGAACACCTGAGCCATCCGCTAGTGTTGCTACCTCTTGCTCTGGCAGGGAGCAAGACCATCTTGTAAGGTCCTCTCAAGAAGTTCTCCGAACGTCTTTCCTTATCTTTGCTTTGAAGACCTCATCTCCTTCTTAAATGAAGAGACTTCACATTCTTCCTCTTCCTGCCTTCATAGCCTTTCTTCTGCCTCTCTTGGCCCAAGGAAAACCTCAAAACCCTGGGCAAGGACAGCTTCCATGTCAGCAGCCTGCTGTTTCAGGGTGTCCTCAGTTTCATTCACCACAAAGTCATCTCTTATAAGAGCTGAGTTGAGTACTTGACAAAGTTGTGGGTGATGGCCAATTGGTATGGGCTGAACCTTGCCGCCCTTTGCTCTGTGGTGTTGCTGGCTAAGACAATGCCTCTCAGGTGAGTGAACATAAGTACAAGGTAAAAACAGCGCATTGAAGACCTCAGCATCCATCTTGAATTTCTCCATGGAGTGTCGCTTTCATGATTACAAACTGCTCAAGATTTTCTGTAGTGATGGTGTTAGCCAAGTAACATTACGTATATAGTTAACACAAAGCTTTATTGGCTGCCATAGATATGCTGACCTGTCAGAACTCATTCAGTTCAAGACAGCTGAAATTAGTTGAAAGACAAATGATGGCATGATTTCAAAAATATTTAGTTAATTAAAGTTATAATGTTCTATAAACTTTGTACTGATTCTCAACATCAAAGCCATACAAATAACCACGTGTAGACAAAAGTTAGCTACTACAGACGCATGGATTACCTATATAACCAATTTAAGCAGCTGTTACTTTGCTAGTGGCTCTGATCTAACCACAGAAAGCTACAGTATGCTGTGTGAGATTTTGCACTGTTAAAAAGATTAAATAAATATTTTCAGATACATTAGACAGAACACAAAATTCATATTATTTCTTCACAGCAGGTAAATTAGTGCTATCAATTAGAGGCAAGGGAATTATGGGGTTTCTAAGACACATAGGGAGTGAAAGAAGACTATGTTGTGAAACCCTTTTTTTCTTAACGTAAATTACAGAGTGAGATGAAGATGGGGGTTCTCATGAAGCCTGGTGATTATTTCCTCCTCTGTGGGTTCTGAGATGTGTTCCCTAAACCAAGGAAAAATGAGCTGAAATGAATGACTCTTACAAAAATGACTCATCAACATTAGTCATACCAAGTTAAATGGACATCAGCAATTTTGCTAAGGATATAAAGAAACAAGATCTTAGTTACCAGCAGCAGTGCAGTATTAGTATAATGTTTATTGTATATGTTTATGTCCCTGTAGAAAAACCCAGTTAATTGATTGTTTGGCAGAGACTTTTAGCTAGGGGCTATACAGGGATGTTAGTCAACGTTTTGAGAAAGAATTCCTAAGAAAGCTGAAAGCAGGTCAGTGTTTTCCAACCTGAACATCAGCTGGACAGTAGTCTCAAAATCAGTCAGGCTCACATCAGACACAGAGGACCCATGACTTCTGTCCCACTTGGAGATGAAGTTCTAGATCATGAGGGTAAAGAGTATATTAATATGGAACATTTATTTAGATATTCTTATCGATTGTTATCAATGTACTGATCTTACCTCTATTATCAAAGCCACAAACAGATTCACCCACATGATTGAAGAGGTCCACCACCAGGAGATAAAGTAAACCTTTGACCATCTGTTTCAAAAATATAAAATAATACATCAAATGATCAGCCAGTTAGGTCTCACCCAACTGACAGAGGCACTTCCTTGTAGAAACAACTCACTCTGATGTGTGTCTGGAGTAGGCCTCAAGAAAAACATGCCAGTTGTTCACCACCATGATGTTATAGAGTAGAACTAGAGATGACTAAGGAATAAACGGTAAATAACAGTAAATAAATATACACATATGCATGCATGGCATCGAAACATTGAAAATCACTTAAAATTAAACCATTGTATTGTGTGTACTCACAGCAAAGTCATCAAAGTTGTTTGCCCAGTAGCCAAGTTGTTCATATGACCCACATGCTGCTGAATCATTGCCACTGACTGTCCTTATTTGAGAACTGCACCTATAGAGGAATGAATAAGTATATCGTGTTTAAAGGAATGACTGCACCTATAGAGGAATGAGTAAGTATATCGTGTTTAAAGGAATGACTGTAGCTATATAGGAATGAATAAGTATACCGTGTTAAAAGTGTGAAACTAATTCAGTGCTATGTACGTTACTCAAGGTGTGTTTACTGCCAGTTTGATCAATATACATCACCTTATATTACTGTGAGACACGATCACTCCCTTGAACAGCCACATCCCAATGATTGCATAGATATAGAAGACAACCTTAGGAATGGGCATACGGTTATTTCAATGTGAAAGCATGGTTAAGTATTCATGTACACAGTAGCTTCTCATGAAAATAAACATCTATTAGAACACGACGTTAGTAGCATGCAAACTCAACTCGCAAACAGAAAATTGTCCCAAGACTTTTTATTATTCTTGAAGCATTGACGTCTTACCACTAAAATCCCAACAAAAGCTCTCAGGTTCTTCACCAAATCCACAAGGGTGCTGGCCGCCAGAGCCATTAGCTGAAATGGTAACCAGGCAACAGTTTTTCCATTACAATATTTAAACCTTCTCATACTCCATTCTACATTAACAAATTACAGTTACAGAAACCTGACCCTTGGTGTCCATTTAAATAACACTTAAAATTCCGAATTAGTCCTAATTATTCCTGGTTAATTTATGCTAACTCCAACATTTATGCATTCACAGTACCTTGATTTTGGGGATAATCCTCAAAAAGCGGACAACAATCAGCATGTTCACCAGATGTGCCATTTCAAACAGAGGGAGCAGCCCTTTCTGGGCAGGGTTCCTGCAACATAAAGGACCATCCTGATAAACATTTATGTACTGTGGACAATACAACATCACTGTGGGCAATCTGCGTAATATCAACATTTCTTTATCACAGAATGTTTTTGTTCCATTCACTAAGAAAGTGCAAATGATTGGTTCAGTGCTCTCAGTTCCAAAGAGAACTTACCAGTTGGGATATGGTAGTCTATAAGTGGCAAAGACAGATACCTGGAGAGCCTATGGAAATCATAACAAAAATGCATGTTGGCACATACTGTATTTGTAAAGATAGAGTTAGAATGATACCACATACGGAAATGCAAATGAGTAGCGAATGTCATTAGCGATCCGGCATACTATTCTAGTGTACAGATAGCAATAAAGCCATTAAAACACAGTGTAACATCATACCCACTAAAGATCAGGATGTTAGAAAGCATTGTGGGTTGATTAGCCTGCCCTGCTACAAGAGGAAACCCCAAATTGACAGTATTGTTAAGGTTGGGGCCACTGAGCAAAGGCACCAGCTAAGTTAGTTTAGGGAGGCTATTGTATTGTACTGCCTCATGATCACACAGTACTTAAACATTGTGCTTACCAGTAACAGTACAGTTAGAAACCCATCAAAAATGTTACTTCCATAGGACACGTAGCCACTCCATCCCAGAACAATGACTTTTATTAACATCTCCAACAGGTAGCACATAATGAAGAAACAGTTGATAAACTGCAAAAGATAAGGGAAAGAAGTCACAGAGAAATCTTAGAAACTTGACAAATTCAAATGACCTTCATTTTTAGGACTTACACAGTCACAGCCATGTTGGTATTATGGTAATTATAATACATGTTTATCAAATAATCACAGTTTATAACTTTTGTTTTTTAAACTTTGACTTCCCAGAGATAATTTCATTATAAACGCACCCAACCAAAAAGCCAGGAATCTCCAGAATCAAAGTGATATTAGAAAACTGTCTCATCTATCAGTACTACTGTCTAACTATCTCAAGCAACTAAGCTCTCTGCACAAGAGTTGGTCATGAACAGCTTGTATTTACTTTCATAAGAATGAAATTACATGAGAATGAAATTATGTGAAGGATCCAGTCACCTCCAAATAGTAGTCATCTCGCTGAGACAAGGTCTTTTCAGAGTCAATCACGAGAATAGCCTGCAATACAGAAGCACTTTAGATGTGCAGTTAAGGTCAAAATAATTAGCCCCCTTTAAGAAATCAAACAAAACCCTTTCCAAGCTTGTCCAAGGAAATTACCAGTTCCAATAGGGTTTTGGGGATAATTACTTCCAAAAGAACAAAGAACAAATTTCCACTAAGTTTGATGAAGATATTTTACAATGTGCTGAGTTGAAACAAGAACAAACAAAAATGACCAAAAGGCCAAAATGATTAGCCTTTCTGACTCACAACTGACAGCAACCTCTTACTGCAGTTCCTAAGTAGGTTGGCACGGTTCTTGAGGGATCTTAGCCCATTCCTCCACGGCAAATAGTTCCAGCTCATCCAAATGACATGGTTTCAGGCACAGACCTTCACATTGAGCTCCCTCCATAGATTCCCAATGTGATTGAGATCTGGGCTTTGAGAGGGCCACTTCAGGACCTTGATTTGTGTCCTTCAAAACGTTTTGGACCACCTTGGATGTGTGCTTCAGGTCATTGAGCCTCATTCTCGAATGCAGTTAAGAACAAGTTCAGAAGAAATTTCTTCTTAACTCCACTTACGAAGTTTTCGGGAGAAATCTGGCATTCATGAAAGTTTTCTTATCTGGGATTCGTTCTTAACTCAGAATTTAAGAACACTAAATAGCAGTCGTAAATCGGCCAGATTTTTCTTAAGGGCTGAATTTGTGAGAAATCGTTGGTGATTGCGTTCACATCAATTCTACAGACATTATCGGATTTAAATAATTATAATAATAATAAATACAAGAATATTTGTATCATTAACAATTACGTTTCACATTTATAGTCATGATTCTACGAGGCATCATGATGTCCTAAAATAAATAAAAGCACTCCACGAACACTGCAAATGTAAGTGAATAAATCAGCACTAAACTCAGTCGTGTGGATATAGCCATGGTGGAATAGAATGGACACATCTACATTCTGCAACAGTACCTCCACCTCTGCACCGGTAAAGTTAGGTCTGCGTTTACTCGTCCGGTGCTCGTTTTCCGCTTTGACATGATTTTGATCCGTCTGAAGTTGCTTACGTGTTGCCTGTGGAGTCTGTGGATTGTGCACACGTCTATTCAGTTGCATGCCCTTATAAGGAGCTGGCGGGGCGTATATGTATGCAAATCCAGGTGTACGAGAATGCGAGTTCAATTTAAGAATCCTCATTCGGGGGAGCACAGCTGAGAACACTTTGGCTGTGTAAGAACCCATTCCCAGGCGTTCATGAATCCAGCTGAGATCTTTTCTTACGTTGGTCTTTGGAAATTTGGAAGAAGATATTTAAGAAGACACTTAAGAAAATGTTCGAGAATGAGGCCCATTGTCTTTCTGCAAGACCGAATGGCGACCTAAAACCAGACTGGCAGTAGATTTCTTCACACTAACCTTCAAAAAGTCAACATTATCTTCTTTCTTCATGACCCCATGCACCCGGAAAAGGTTCCCTATGCCTGAAGTGATTTTATGGTTGAAGGCCTCTCCCTTCCTTCTTCAAACAAAAGCAACATCCATGTGCCCCAACAGCTCCAGTCTTGTGTCATCAGACCATAGGACAGACTTCCAAAACTCATCCCCATATTTTAAATGGTCACGGGCAAACTTCAGTCTCGCTTTAATGTTCCACTGTGTGAGTTTTCCTTAGGCAATGTCCTCAAAGATCACCGTGATAAAGAGCCCTCGCAACAATCTTCCAGCACAACACAACAGTCAGAAGAGGCCAGTTCAGCAAATTGCCTCGCAATCTAGCCACTAACCCTGTTCATTAGAGTCCATTTAGTAGAGTTCAATGCTGACTGATTGGGGGCAGATCGGGTTCAGGTGTGGTTTCAATGTGCTCCATTTTCTTGAACACAGGGGCACATTTGCCTATCTCACCAAAATAATGAGCGACCTCAGACTAAACTCTGATGTAAATAAAGTCTCTATACTTATCCTGTTAGATCTTAGTGCGGCATTTGATACCATTGATCACGACATCCTAATCAATAGACTTGAAAAGCTTATTGGGTTATCTGACTGTGTATTGAACTGGATCAAAACATATATCAGAGGAAGGAAGTTTTATGTTAGTCTAGGAGACCATATGTCTGAGAAACATGAAAGCTGCTATGGGGTTGCACAAGGGAGCTGCTCAGGTCCATTACTTCTTTCTCTTTATATGTTACCACTCGGTGACATCATCAAAGAATATAGTATAGATTTTCATAGCTACACGGATGACACACAATTGTATATATCCGCTGAACCTAACGATGCGACCGCCATAAACTCCATTACCAACTATTTATTCACAATAAACAAATGGATGAACGATAACTTTCTAAAATTAAATGAGGACAAAACTGAAGTCCTACTTATCTGCCCTAAATCAAAAAGAGAGATGCTAACGAAGAATCTAAGAGGTTTAACCCGCTGGATTAAACCTGAGGTGATAAATCTCAAAGCCACCAAAACAGCTTTCTTTCACCTCAGGAACATAGCAAAGGTGCGACCATTCATAAGCCAAAATGATGCCGAGAAGCTAATTCATGCTTTCATATCAAGCCGGCTAGACTACCGTAATTCACTTTTTGCTGGTCTTCCCAAGAAAACAACTGAAAGACTCCAGCTCATTCAAAACTCTGCAGCTAGATTATTAACCAAAACTAAAAGGAGAGAACACATTAGTCCTGTCCTAGTTTCTTTACACTGGCTTCCTGTTACCTTTAGAATTAACTTCAAGGTCCTCCTCCTCACATACAAAGCTCTAAATGGACAAGGACCTAGGTACATTGCTAACTCTCTTATTAACTACACACCAGCTAGAACACTGCGATCATCAGATACAGGTCTATTACAGGTCACCAGAAGCAGTCATAAGAAGATTGGTGATGCAGCCTTTGTCAACTACGCCCCAAAATTATGGAACACATTACCCATTAATATTAGGGAAGCAAACACGCTAGACACTTTCAAAAGGCAGCTTAAAACCTTAAAATCTTTTTACCAAAGCATTTTATTAATTTTCTGTGGGGTTGATACTAACTGTAACTTTCACTATTTTTACTATTTCAGTACTATTTCAGGTTTTATTACTTTTATTACTTTTATACCTTTTATCATGATTTTAGTAATCCAAAAAGCCTATCGGAACATCAGGTTCTGATACGATGTTGATCATTATTTAACTCCATGTATTGCTCTTGCTGCTTGTTTTTATTGATTTTATGTAAAGCACTTTGAACTGCAACTCTTGTACGAAATGTGCTATATAAATAAAGTCTTACTTACTTACTACCCCAATTTTCAATACATTTGTTATACAACAATCAAAGATGTTTTTTTAAAAAGGACCAAATACCAAGTACCAAATGGGGGCCTTTACATTGACAAATCATGTTATCATGTTATCATGTTATCGTGTTATCATTAGACAGAATTTTAAGACAATGTTCCATATCTCCTTGGGGGCTAATCATTTGGACCATAACTGTATGTAACATCCCTTCATTCTTAGCTTCAAAAGCAGAAAACTGTTTAAAATGTCACACAAAATGTCACATCATCTCTACAGGCTGAATAAGCTATAATGACATCTGTTGTTAATTTGCAATACAATGCCAAAAAGGCTGTATATTGCTAACAAGTGTTACAAATAAATCTAGTTTTTGCAGAGCATGTTTCATATAATAAACACCAGTAATTTAACTTTAATTTAAATGTAATCTCTGTGAGGACTGTATTTTAAATGATACATGACGGGGGAGTATTACACCATCATTCGTTACATAGTAAAAACATGATTTTGTCAAGGGTAGCTAGACTAGCTAGATTGTACAGCTGCTCTTACACAGATGCAGAGGACGTTAGCCAAAGCAACAGCATTCCCTCCCACAGTGATGACATGATGACTGAGCTGGAGTTTCTGCAGAATCACTGAGGAGTACTCTGGAAATGGAGGGTGCTGTGAGGAATACATTGAGCACAAAACAGGAAAAAGGGTCTGGTTATCCAGTATTTCAAAAAAGAATCCACCTACATAAGATATATGTAATGTTTTGATGACTGTTATGTTTGTGATGCACATACATACAATACTTTTGCTGGGGTTGACTACATGTTAAGTCATGTTAACGACTTAATATTCACACATATCAACATGAGTTCATCACACGCTAGCAGCTGCCAACTGTTAATGGTGATCACTAAGCTAGAGATAGCTAGGACAGTTCATAGCAACGTTAAATGAGGCATGAGACCTCGGAGATTCACGCTCCATAGCAGTCTGGAAATGACGGTACAGTATCTGCTGCTACTTCTTCAGTGAATGCCCAGTGATGTGATTTACCTGTTTGATCCTCTCTTTGTCCAGTTCATCAAACAGCATCTGAAAGGCCTCTCTCTCAATGTGGCCATTATGTGACTGCAGCGCTTTCTACTAAGTAAACAAAATGATAAAAATAGAGCAAATAGAAACTGTAAAAGAATAGCTGTTTCTGTTGTACCTGTCCAGATGAATCTGTCTGATCTGAGCTACAGAACATCTTTATACAGGATTTAAAAAAACTATAGTATAAAATCACACAAAAACTATAGTATTAAATCACAAAAAAACTATAGTATTAAATCACAAAAAAACTATAGTATTAAATCACATAAAAAACTATAGAATTAAATTACATAAAAAACTATAGAATTAAATCACATAAAAAACTATAGAATTAAATCACAAAAAAAACTATAGTATTAAATCACAAAAAAACTATAGTATTAAATCACATAAAAAACTATAGAATTAAATCACATAAAAAACTATAGTATTAAATCACAAAAAAACTATAGTATTAAATCACAAAAAAACTATAGTATTAAATCACATAAAAAACTATAGAATTAAATCACATAAAAAAACTATAGTATTAAATCACATAAAAAACTATAGTATTAAATCACATTAAAACTATAGTATTAAATCACATAAAAAAGACTTAGGGGAATGCAGTTTCACCAAGCATGCCCAAACAGACTTTAATGATAGCTTGCCGGTAGTAGGACTCCATATTGACTCGTCTCAGAACCTTGGTCAGCGTCTTCACCAGCACAGATTCACTACAAAAACATAACACTCACTACATGGCACAATGACATTCATGATGTTAATCACTAGTCTACGTGTCTGCATGCTTTAAGGTACCACAAAAGATAGCTTTAACAATTTTTTTTCTTTTCTAGTCTGCCAACGAGGAAATTTCTCTGCACAAAAACCCCAAAATTGTGTGTGCTATCAATGGGTTTTCACAGAGCAGTGTGGATCAACATTGGGGGTGGGGGGTGCAAACCCAGCTGAGATAGCAAAAACATTACTTCTATAATGTTGATTGAGAGCATCTTCGGAAAGAGATCCTTTCATACTGTCACACTGCTTTCTGTCATTATGTTTTGTTGTAGATTCCCTGTCGTGCATTTGAGTCCATCCAGCCACACTGCAGCATGACACATACTGTGCAATAATAACCTTTGTTGTTAATATTATTGGCTGCCGTTTTGGAAAAGGATCAGCCATCATCTTGAAATAATGTATTACACTTAGCTTTCATTAGAAATGAATTTTGAGGCACTGATATTTCCATTATTGTCTGCTAAAACAGTTATGCTTTAGATCAGAATACTTGCTTTAAACCGTTGAATTCGTTATAACCACTGAGGTATAAGGATTCATAATATTTCTAGATTAGCCAATGTAAAAAGGAATTACTAGACTGCAGGGACATGCAATGAAATCTGACTGGAACTCTCAGTATAATTACGTCTGTTTGAGACTATTTCAGATACTGCATCCTGCTCATAAGACCCCATGAAGCAGTAACTCACATGATGCCATCTTCAGAAAGAGTGAGTGCTGGGCCCTGGCAGCTCAGGACCTCAAAGGCAGCTCTGATTGCCATTCTCTTTCTCAAGATGGAGGTCTGGATGGAGAGCTAAGGACAAGACAAGACATGATCTCCAACCAACACTTCTCAAATCAGCTCATATAAGGCCACATCCGTGAGAAGACATGAGAACTCACCAGTAAATACCCTCTGAAGTGATTATAAATGATGGCAGTCAGCAGGTTCATTAAAAAGAATGTTCCTAAGAGACATTAGATGATATTTAACTTCTGAATTGTATAATATGTTTAAATCTATACAGGTTATGTGTTTAATGATGCCATGCACATTCTGAAAATAAGTATACTTTACCGAAACCACTAAAGAGGATGAAGAACAAAGAGTACAATCTGTTTGAGGAGTATGCTGGAGTCATCACTTTACAACAGGAGACAAAACAACCGTGTTAAAACCAAAACAATAGTCTTTTGTAATTCAAGTGAGATTATTCTGCTGCTTAAAGTTGTGAAGTAAATATGATTATGTACCATCTGGATTATTTGCTGTAGTGAGAAGAACCAGCAAAGACGTAAAGGACTCAGGGAGGTTCTTGAAATAGGTCTCCCATTCTACGTTGCTCTCGGATTCCTTGTGGAGCACATAATGTGTGGATGTTTTAAACACAATTGGGGGAGAAATCACATTATTTTACAGCATTTCAGCTGTGCACAGACCTATGATTTAGTGGCAGCTGATTAAAGAAGTGCTATAGAACGTGTGAGACCGTTAGGCAAATATGAGGGATAAAGTCGAGATAGATAATGTCAAAACTGACTACGAGTCATCTATCAAGAGCCAGACTAGCATATGATATAAGCCTCAAGGAGGAGTTATGAGAAGTTAACTGATCCTACGTCATTTAGACCATATACTGTTGTGGCAATGACAGTAGCTCCTCCTAAAGTCAGTGACAATTGCTTACACTTATTTTCAGTATTTGCCCTTTATGTTCTTACCTCTTGTCTCGAGAACAGTAGCATTCCAAATATAGTGAACAGACACAGGTGAAGAACTACGAGCAAGAGCACACTAGAGAGACAACAGGTATATATTAATGCAGGTTTGGTATTACTGAAAAGATGGATGTATCTTTGTCTCAGGACTTTCACTGAGACAAAAACAACACTTTTTAAACAAATGTGTATTTGTACCATTCAGGAATACTTGTGTGAAAGACTACTGTTTCTCACTGTTTACCTCTAACATTTACATGTTTCAAAAAAGGGAAAGGGATGCTTCCCATAAGAAAAGAAAATCCAAAAAGAGATTAAAAGTGAGATTTAGGTTTAAATCGGCTGCTTCTCAGATTTCTATATGGACCAAATTTCTCCTGTGGTGTTAAAGGAGATCTAAACAGGGTCACAAATCACACTTCGTTTTTTCTAAATGCTCAGACGTCTCAATATTATCTCTTCCTCTTCTTTCTCAAGACAAACTTGGTGTTTGTGGATGAGGCACAATAAAGTGCATTTTAACTAGCGTATGACAAGAAGACTGTGCAGGAGAGGGGTAGCTAGGAGATCTCTCTTGTAAATTATGACAGATTTTTACAATAAAATGTCTTTCTAATTTTCTTCTCAAACTTTTTTCCTAAGGAGTTTTAGGAGAAATATTAAAGGGATACATTATTGAAACAATAATGAGATCACATACATCTCCTGAGCTTTCAAAGATGCATCTTTTGGAACTACAACCCCATGTGTGTATATGTTTTTAGCTCCATCATATGGTGGTTGCCTCTACAGAATGGAAAATGAAATGGGAGGGTCCTTTACAAACTTTACGAACCCTCGGGTATCAAGGATTTTGAGATTTGATGTGTTTTTACTTGTTTAAATTCTGACAGTTTGACATGTAAGCCCATAGCGCAGCCTCACAGCCTCCTCACTCTCTAACATGCCTGACATGTCCTCTTCTAGCTCAGCCATAGCCCAGAAACATGGGCAGTATCTGCATGTTCCACTCTGGCCATCTGTAGCTTCACCTGTACAACTACAGCACTACCACTACTATGGCATGAGGTTCCTGAGACTTGTGACCTTGGTAGTGAAGGAGTCTCTTTCTGGCGAATCTTTGTGAAAACCTACCAATATCTAGTTCTCTTTTGTGGATACATAATATGCAAGTAAACAATGAAATAGAAAGCAAATGTACTTCAAAGGAAGATGTACCTCACAATTTCTGGTAGAGTCCTTTTGATAGATTTCAGTGTCTTCTTCATCAGTGATGAATTTTGCAAGAGGAAGAATGGCCGTAGTAGTCTTCTGATTCTAATATCATGCTTCAATCACATAAGAAAAGCCTTGTTTTGAAATCCTCGTACTAACAACCGTTCACAAATACTTTAGGAACATTTGTCAACAAATAATGTAATATTACATTAAATAAGTTCATATTAGATTTAATTTTGTTCAAATAATAAGAACTACATACATTTAATTAGAATTAAATTTGCTAGGGAAAGAAAAAAAGGAAACTTTACCTCTTTACAAAACATAGTCGAGGATATTGTCAAGTCTATGAGAGACCCTGTGATGACCACCATGTAGCCCATCAGCCATCTGCAGTTCCAAAACTCTCCCCAACCAATCATGTAAATCTATATAAAATGGAGAATAGATATTACATTGGGTTGGATAGAAAAGGGAAAACAATGTTGCTAAGATTTGACTATCCAGTACACTTCTATATTAAAATATAAAAAGAGTTTTTAATTGATAATATACACAACTATTCATATCAAATTCATACAAATTCATTCATACATTCATACAAAACAATCTGTAGTTCAAGAAGTAAGCCAGGGTGTACAATGTCCAAATGCACCTTTGCAGCCAAATCAAGTGTGAAGGTGAGAAGGCAGAGCATCTCAATGGTCTCAGTTAGTCCACATGGGGCTTGCCAGGGGCACTGTTTATAGCGGAGGTCAGAGGTCACGGACATAGAGGAAGGACGCTCTATGAAGGCAAGGCCAAGGATGAAAGCTATCATGATATTCAGCATCCTGATTTGTAGAGGGGGAAAGAGGTCATATGAACAATAGGGCCCATGTGAAACAATATGAAAAAAATGCAACACTTAAAAACTAGGGTTAGGGCTGTGATCATTTTACCATTGCCATGCTCTGGAGTAGTACTTCCTGTACAGATGAAGGGCTTTCGTATCCATGTGATGTTTTATGGAGCGATACTACCAAAAGAACAGTGAGGAAATCTTAAATTAGACAGTTTATTCTTTTTTCTGGCAATTAACATTGTTTCTGTGCAAGGTGGAAGTATCCTACGTTTATGGCATCTTCAATCAGAACAACTGCTTGTCGGATGTAGAGGTCCTCTATACAAGTGAAAACGGGATAATTCAATGTTTTACACCATAGGATTGGAAGGTATCTTACAGCCGATTGAAATATTTCTATGAAGACCAACAACACCAACGTATCACCTACCACAATGTGAATGCCAAATAGAAGAGCGCCTTTCCCTTGGGCTGAATTTTTCGTTAATTCCATGATCTTCTGAGTGTTTTAATATGCCTCCTTTGAGGAGTGGTAACGTTTCCATCGAGTTCATTCAATGCAACAATACATAGAAGCAAGTCTATCAGCACTATGATACTTTTTCAAAGTACCGAACAGATGTATTACAACTGACCAGTTTCACTCACCATAATTGTAAGCTTGAGACCATTAACCATTAACCAGCCTGGTTCAGTTTCTTCTATATTTGCATCCAAGGAAACCGTTTTCCTTCTGTCAGAACTGTCTATCCTATGCAATCAGGGAAGATCTCAACCCGGTATTTCACAAGTTCAGAAGAACGGAGGTTATTGGATGCTGGCAGCCGCTACCCTGTTAAGTTATTTGCCACATTACTGAGAATGTAAGTGAATTGGTTGCTCCAATATCTCCGAGGTCGTTCTAAGGGACGAATTAATTGGGCTTTGTCTAAACTACACTAAACTAAACTTTAACTGGCTTTAAAAATACATTTATTGAGATCTCATAGATCTGTTTTATTGCAGATATTTTGACCAGGTGAATTGAATTTAACAATGGTAAACAGCTAAAGGAGGTAGGCTATTGGTACAGCACTTGAAGAATTTGAGATGATGGGAGATGATATTGTTATTTTTGATAAACGTTAGGAGATTCTAAGTTTCT
This sequence comes from Clupea harengus, assembly GCF_900700415.2. NCBI lineage: Eukaryota > Metazoa > Chordata > Actinopteri > Clupeiformes > Clupeidae > Clupea > Clupea harengus. The sequence continues at coordinate 4,846,683 of NC_045154.1, read as the reverse complement.
AAGGGGGGAGAGAAATTGCACAAATACTTCATTTCCCAACATCCTCTACTGTGGGCGTCCAATCCTCTTCTAATCTCATCATCCGTCAGGCTGTGAGTTGGATTAGAGGCTAGGATAAGATTCCAGTACGGGAGTGATATCTGATTATTAGGCCTACTATCAGAAGAGCTTGTGCATGATTGTCAGTGAGACTGAGAGCATTAGAATACACCTTGAACTCAGCGATGAAAATGGATTTAAATGCCATAATAGAAAAAATGGAAACTGGCGATCAGGATGCCGCACTCATAGCGCTGCAGACTTATAATAAGGAGGTAAAATATTACTATTTCAAACCCGATGCTGATGTGCCTTTCATGTGTCATGGTTTTTAGTGTATTGTTTTGTCATCGGAAACTGAAGTTGTCGACTTGTTTTAGAAACGCGTATTAGCTTGTTGTTTCCAGAGCCATGAATGCAAGTTATATGCGTAGACGATGCGTATTTCTTTACCAACGTAATAACAAATCACGAGCGTCTAGTGTACGAAGATTTGTCAAGGCTGGGGAGTAGCCTACACCAGTAACCTATGTTAATTAACCAGTTACATACATGAATAGCCTACATATGCCCACATAACCTGCTTGTATAGTTAGTACTTTGTATATTCAAAGCTGCCGTTGTAATAGATGATAATGATTGTTTGTAGATGATAATGTATTGTTGTGATGTTATTACACGGACAGCTGCCAGTTTGATTATTGTGAAAATGCTAAGGATGACTCAAAGATGTATAACAGTTTGAACTTTGCTCATGGGTGTGAAAAATAACAACTTGTTAATGGTTTTCCATCCAATTTCCAAGTCTGTATTATGCCGAACCTTGATTCTGACAGTAAACATTTGGACCACCACTTGCAGGAGCTTTTGGCACTGAGCTCATGTCTTTATACCAGTCAAATAATACAGAGGATAGCATTGTCACTGCTCTGTTGTCATCTGTTGTTTCATAACCGTAGCCCCTTGACCACATGCCCTTGCATTCCTCTCTAGAAATGGTCTGCTGGTCTCCTTTACGAATTGGCTGTGGTAATGGTTGCATAATAAGAATGTAATTGTATTATCTAACAGTATAAAAATATTCAAGAGTAAGAATAGTGATTAACAAACAAATAACACATTCAGCTGTTGGTTTTACTGAGAGCTAACACAACATGCATTTTGCCACCAGAAACCCCATTTAATCAGCATGCTCTGGGATGAAGTTAGGTTGGACCTGTCTCTGTCATTTCTGTCATTTTAGGACATAACAGTACTAATTATAGCTAATTATACAGACTAAAAGTAACTAATTATCTAAAGACTAATTATACCCACTCATTCTAGATCCATTTTGAATCGATTTAAAATGTAAAAAATACTTTGACTTTCTTCTGACGCAAGGGGATTAGGGCCCCGGCAACACAAATAGATTTCTCAGGTGCACTATAAATCCTCTGCATGTAGGCTGAGCTGCTTCTAGCTCTTTGCTGAAGCCCTGTATTACTGCATTACAGCCAGCTAAGCCAAGAGGACTTACTTGCACAGAAGTGACTTTTAAATGTATGGTCTGGAAAGAAACTCACATACACATAAATGTACTTCTTCCCCACCTAATGATAAATTGTCTAATTGCTGTCAAAACATACAGTTTGCTGATAAGGCATGTTTCCTGACCAAAACTGATATTTCTCACAACAAGCATTACAGTCTTCAGAGCTCACACCAGTGGCAGTGGCAGACCTCTGTTATTCTGTGAGAAGCCATACAATGATCATCTTTCTCTATTTCCATAGAAGAGCCAGTGCTTCACATTCGAAACAAATGAGCACGAGCACAGAGAGGTAATGTTTGACTTGTTTTTATTATTGGCATATGGGATTGGACATGTTACAGACTTGTTTTTATTATTGGCATATGGGATTGGACATGTTACAGACTTGTTTTTATTATTGGCATATGGGATTGGACATGTTACAGACTTGTTTTTATTATTGGCATATGGGATTGGACATGTTACAGACATGTCAACACCACTGGAGGTCCACTGAAAGTGTTTTGTCATTAACACACAAATGAAGATTTAATTGTCAAACCAAATGGACCTTTAACATATTACACTCTGATTTTATAGGAGAATAGTTGATGGATGACGTCTGTTTTAATAATTCATCTTTATTTTTCTGCATGCCTGTGTTATAGGATGGAAATTTACAAGAGGTATACATGATGCTTAAAGTAACCTGCTGTAAGCAATGTTTTGTGGAAAACTTTAGGAACTGCCATTACAGGAAAATTGAATCTGGGACTCTCCTTATCTCTGTAATTGGCTAACTTAAATATTGTTTGACTTTTAATCTATCAGGAAATGTCCACAGGGATTGACATTCCTGCGTGCCAATTATCTTGCAAATGCCCAAGAAATTGGGAGGTAGTGGACTATGGTGCAAGTTTGCAAAAAAGGCTTACATCGCTTACAGCATGTTTAATGTACCAGTAGTTACATAATGTAACCCTTAGAACCCAAAATGTATTTCTGTAAACATTTTTACAGAACTACATTTTGGATTGTATAGAAGGCTAAAGACACCACATGTGACTGTTTTGGATGACCTTTCATGGGAATCGATGTGTATAAATGTGGAATAGTGAAGCAGTGCCCTCAGACTACCTCTGTCTGACCCACTTCAGTCTCATGATGCTTTTTGGATCTATTTCTAAAAGGAAAGTATATGAGCTGCTGTTTGTGAATAGTTGCTAGCACAAAGTATTTAGAGTTTAGGGGCAAAGTACACTACGGCATTTCATTGTCAAACTTGGCTTCAATTACACAAACTTTCCTAAACCTCACTGAACCAAACAAGATCTATCTACTGTTTTAGTGTGTAATTCGAGGGTTCAGTAGTAAAAACAATATCTTTATTACCTTATCTTTGAAAAGGTTGGTCCCTGGGTGAACGTATTTCATTAGGTGCGCCACCTTGGCAACCATGTTCTTTTCCAGCTTCTTCTTCAGCATTTGGATCTGTCTCGGCACCTAAACCTGTCAAGTCATTACCCTGCCCCATTATTTTCGGTTAAAACATTATGTTGTTACTAGACAGTAAAATTTCCATGAAGACTAGGAAGAATAAGCTTACTACTAGCTGTATGCTTTTTACTAAGACCTAGATATATTGCATCTTTGTGGTCAATACAAGTGGCTGGACTAAATGCATTCAGTTAAGTTTATTGTAACATTTACATATAATCTTGGGATACTATTGTTTGAAAACAATGACTTACTCCTGTTCATTCAGGTTATTGATCTGGATCATTCCATGAGTATTTACTGTGATCGCACTATAGCAGATCCCTGAACTAATCTTAGATCAGCTTTAATCTCGTATCTTCTGTTGTTTGGCAGGTCTAACAGACGCAGGAGGCCAGTCTGTGGAAGGAAAAGACAGATATAAACCATAACATACATGGACTATATTTCAGATATGTGTTAATTATTCAGGAAGACACTATGTTGTGCCTACACTGTCTCAAGTTTGTTTTACTATCTTATTTGAGATTAAGTTGTTGACTCTTCTAAATTAAGTCTATTTTCCCCCCCCCTTTTTATTAATTGCTGCATAGATTGAATATATTGTGAGCATATTATAACGGAAAGATTTAACTGTCAGAAAACTGTGGTTGGCAAATCAGAAAATGAATGTGTTGGCCAGAGCATAATGAATAAACAGCAGGTGTGGTGTGAGGCATGGTCAGTGGGTTGTCCATACACTTAAGGTAGACTCATGGTAGCATTCTACATCAATATTTATATCAACCTTTCCCTGCTATCAGTCATTAGGGACAACTGTCTGTCAATGAGCTGAATGACTGAATGACTCAGATGTGTCCACAGGATTACATTTGTGAAGATATTTCAGATGCACAATAATTCGAAAGCAGTTAATCTGGGATTAGCAGAATCAGAGTGTGAATAACACGTGCTGTTCAGGCGAAGGGTGAATGAAAACTATTACAGGGAACACGTTGATCACTACCTTCTAATGCCCACATTTATACCTGCATTCCCATGAAGATGTAATCACCATGTAAACACCCCATCCCAACATTCAGTCCTGATCTCTGTGGGGTCCCCAGCTCTCCAGCTGTTTAAGTGACATTGTCATAGTAGTGGTGTGTGAATGTCTCCTCATCTGTGCAGCGCTTGGGGGAGCTGGTGCTGAGCTTCCTGGAGCGAGACCTGCAGCCCTCCTGTCAGCTTGCCTGTCTGGAGACCATCCGCATCCTGTCACGTGACAAGAAATGCCTGGCTCCCTTCAGCAGCCGCGCTGCCATGGAGATATTAGCCCATCATGCCGCCCTCACACAGAAAGAGGGAGAGGCGACGACCGAGATCCCGGACCTGGAGAGGATTGTGGAGGCCCTCAAGTGCTTGTGCAACATGATACTGAACAGCGAGGCGGCCCAGGGGCTGGGGGCCGAAATGCACCTGGTAGTGGGGCTGGCTGAGAGACTGAAGCAGTGTCGTGAGCCAATATGGAACCTTGAGGTGCTCTTCTTTGACTTGAGGCTAACCTTCATGCTCACCGCGCTGCGGATGGACGTGCGCACCCAGCTGCAACAGGAGCTCCGAGGGGTGAATCTGCTGGCCGAAGCCCTGGACGCCACGCTGGGAGTGTGCTGGCCCGACACGTGCGAAGTGGCCCGCGCCGGGGTCACGGACGGGGAAGAGCTGCCTCCGTTCAGTCGTGAGGTGACAGAGTGTGCCATGGAGATCCTTAAAATCCTCTTCAACATCACCTTTGACACCAACCACCGCCAGGTGGATGAGGTGAGAGGACAGAGATCCACCCATGAATCCATCAAATATTGCATGTAGACAAATGAGTTAAATAAGGTAGGTAGTAGTCAGGGCTAATGGCCACTGAGTAGCCTGTGGTATGCCATAGTAAGGTGTGGTCCCTGGTTAGCTGGTTTGTTGAGGTATTGAGGTAAGTGTGTGCCATAGAGAGATGAGACATACAGTATTGTGTACAACTGAGATTACTACGCCAAGAACATAAAAAAAAGGAATATTGTGCAAAATAAACATATAGTCAAGCTTTCAGGAACATTCTGTGCTATTCAGCTTTCTTCAGATAATCCTTAGACCAAAACTATTTTAGTGCAATATCCATTTCTCCACCATTCAAGCTTATGCCGATGCCATTTTGTGTTTGTTATTATTGTGGAACCCGGCAGGAGGAGGCTGCCATGTACAGACACCTGGGGGCCATCTTGAGACACTGTCTCATGAGCATAGCAGACAGCGAGGACCGCACAGAGGAGTTCCACAGGTGAGGAAAGAACCTTTGGACACCTAAACACCTGTGTCTGGAACTGCTAGCCAATTAATATTAACATTAATATTATTAATATTGAGGCAATATTCATGGTAACCATGGCAATAACTCAAAATGTCCTAAGTATAAGAATTCAATTATGTGCATACTAAGGGGTGTGGGGACTGTCTGCACACTGATTTCACTGATATATGAGTTTAAGTTCTGAGGACTATCCATTGTGTGTGTGTGTGTGTGTGTGTGTGTGTGTGTGTGTGTGTGTGTGTGTGTGTGTGTGTGTGTGTGTGTGTGTGTGTGTGTGTGTGTGTGTGTGTGTGTGTGTGTTTTGCTGCAGCCACACCTGCAATCTACTGGGAAACCTGCCTCTGCCCTGCCTGGATGTACTTATATTACCCAAAGTGCAGCCTTGCTCTGTTGAATACACGGGGGTCAACATGGACGCTGTCAACATGCTTTTGGATCTGATGGAGAAGAGGCTGGACAGGGTCAGACATCAGATAAATTATCATTTTTTTTATTGAATATCAAAACATTTACTGGCAAGACAAATATATACAGTAATAGCCTTTTGTCTCTTCACATGTAGTGTCTGCTCTTCTTGGTTGTTTTTGTTGGAGAGTAGTTTGTGACCTTCTTGCTTGTGCTGCTGGTGTACTCAGACTGGTGTACCTGTTGTTTTCCTGAGAGCATTGTTAACGGTGTCACTGTGCACTGGGCACTGGGGAACAGACCACAGCTGCGGCTACACGCTAGCAGTCTCTAAAGATATTCACTAATTGCAACTACTGATGTCATATACATTTCAGTAATATGGCACATTTCTTTGATATCTGTAGGGAAAGAAGCTGAAAGAATCCCTGCTTCCCTCCTTGAACCTCCTGACAGAAAGCTCCCGCATCCACAGAGGGACCAGGAAGTTTCTGAGGATGAAAGTAAGCCGCAGGGGCTGCTATTCACGTACCTGACAGATCAACAGTTTTGGTGAGGGGGTGTGTAGGGGTATCTTGGCCTGTGGTTAATGTGGAGGCTGTGGTTCTCAGGTTCTCCCCCCACTGAGAGATGTGATGACCCGGCCGGAGGTCGGCAACACCCTGCGGAACAAGCTGGTGCGCCTGATGACTCACATAGACACGGACGTCAAGCACTGCGCCGCGGAGTTCCTGTTTGTGCTGTGTAAAGAAAGCGGTGAGAAGCGTCTTCATATCATCAGTTATTACTAAATATTGTGCCCATGAAATAGAAAGGTGGTGTATCAGATGTGGCTTAGTTGGGTTGCGAGAGGTAGTCAGTAACTCCTTTTTACAATCCTTAATGTAAATTAATGAAATATTCTAGCTATATTAGAAAATGACTAATGTGGTGGAGGACTATTGACTACCACAGACATTAATGAAGTGGCATTCATGGAAACGATAGGGCATGAATAGCCACCATGATATTGTTGTTGTTGTTGTTGTTGTTGTTGTTGTTGTTGTTGTATGCCATTTTCAGCTGAGGGTGTGCATTCCTTCTCTGGGCGTGTTCACAATATTCCATCTACAGATTTGTATTAATCCAACAGCAATGCATCAGCGCCTATGTTAGCTATTTTAACATGTGCAAGTTCATAACATGGAGAAGGTCTGGAGAAGGAGTTACCAGGGAAAGACAAAGTTGAGGCCAAGAGCGCTGCTTTGTGCTAGCCTTGCTGGGAGAACACCCAACTCTCAAGGTCAACTCAGCAGTGTTGGTAGCCTATGGAACACTTAAAATGACTAAACATGGATCCTGCCATTCTCAAGAATATTCAACCACGTATGATAATCGGTTTAATAAGATTAACAAGCTATATTTCACTAACATTTGGTGAGCAGCTACCAGATGCCATTGCTCGTGATGTCGGACAATGTCCATAACCATGACGGGTGGTTTGTAGTCCACATAGACACTATAATGTGATTGGCTAAAATTGGAAGAGATCTGATAGGCTGCAGAGAATATCTTTTAGAAAAAATGCATTTGTGAATCTAAACGCGTTAGGAAAGTTCCAAAAATCCACACAGACGAATGCAGGGATTTGTAACTCGTGTTCGTCAGGTTGCAAACAAATGTCATGGGGTCATTTATTTGTGAATCACAAAATACATTTGTGAATCATGAAATACATTTGTGAATCGCGTTTCGTTCGTTTGAATCGCGTTTTGTTTGTTTGTGACTCGCGTTTCGTTTGTTTGAATCGCGTTTCGTTTGTTTGTGAATTATGAAACAAATCTAACTCCATAGTTTAATAGCATGGTGGAAGCAGATTCACTTGACAGCACAATTAGATGGAAAGAGCCGGCCTGTGTACCTTTGGTGGATGGGAATATACACGTTCAGCTGTGTTACAGGGAGTAGTTCATGTCTGAGTGATACACAGTCAGCTGTGTTACAGGGAGTAGTTCATGTCTGAGTGATACACAGTCAGCTGTGTTACAGGGAGTAGTTCATGTCTGAGTGAGGGGATATATGGTGATCATTCTAAAATCAACAGCACTGATCATGTGGACACTTAAAATAAGGCTTTATTGAAAAAACGTGGTAACATGTACTGCAATGTATATATATATATATATATATATATATATATATATATATATCATATATGTGTTTACAATGACGCACAGAAACTATGTGCAGTGTATGAACTGTTGTCCTAATGATGGGTGTGAAATTGCTTTTCTCCCATACTATAGTGTCACGCTTCATCAAGTACACGGGTTATGGCAACGCAGCGGGTCTCCTAGCAGCACGAGGCCTGATGCGCGGGGGGCATAACCCAGGACACTACTCTGAGGACGAGGACAGTGAGACTGAGGAGTACAAGGAGGCCAAAGCCCAGTAAGACCAGAGAACTTCTGCTTCACTCTCGGTGGCTCTTCGCGGACCACTTAGCATAGTTTTTCAATTATAGCTATAATTCAAAATATAATTATAGCTATAGCTATAATTCAAAACATATTTTATGTGTGATCTGAAATGATCCAACCAAATACCTTGGTGACGCCAAACTATAAAGTTCCGGTTAAACTTCCTTGGTGGTTTTAGCGTGACAAATCTTTGTCTTTGTGTTGTTTTAAGCTTGTTCTCTGTGTCCCACCTTACTGACATCTAACTCCTTTGCTAGAATCAACCCGGTGACAGGACGGGTGGAGGAGGAACAGCCCAACCCCATGGAGGGCATGACGGAGGAGCAGAAGGAGAGGGAGGCCATGAAGCTCGTCCACATGTTTGATAAACTCTCCAGGTATACTTTCATATGTCCTCCATGATGGAAAGTTCCAAGAACTGTTTTAAATGTAGATGACAGAAATATGTGGTATAATCTTGTGTCCAACTGTCAGACATCCATTATGTGAAAAAACAAAACAATAATGTAACCCTAGGTAAAACAGTTATATTTATTGTCTGAAAAAGGCATACTGATAGACAACCAAGAACACATACTTCATCATGATAGTATGTTTTTTTTTAATATATGATTGTTTTCCAGGGAAAATTTGATTCAGCCTATGAAGCTTGAGCCAGACGGGCAGATGACCAAATTGAATCCAGATGACTTTACCAAACTGTCTCAGCAGGGACAGATTACTCAGAATGACAGTGACTCTGAAGTTGAGTAAAGCTCCACTGAAATAAGATGATGACACCCATAACACCAATGTAATTACACAGGACACCCAATCATACCCACATCCCCGACGACTGGGAGAAAAGGTCTGGTAACAATTTGGCGGCAGTCTTCCCTCCTGTTAGGATGTGTGTGCACTTACGTATATGTTCAGTGGGGTGTAATTGGGGAAAAAAACGATTTGAACTGGAAAATCCAATTGTTTAATATTTGGGAAAATGGTTAAAAAAATAAAGCTGTCACAGACCAATCCAGTCATGGTGATTCTAGACCTTATTTGTTCCAAAACCTCATTTGCTATATCATCATGCTGTGCTGCAATCCCAGGCCAAGGATATATCCCCACTTCTGTCAATATTTTGATGCATTTTGGTCTTTGCTTTATCACGCTTTTGTAGAAATGAGGGATTTTAGGGTAATTGGCAGATGAGTTACCATCTTGAGGTAACATTAGAACAGTTTCTTCACATTGCTACTGCCATGCCCTAACAAACTCTCATTCCACAGCCTGCTGAAACCAAATGCAAATGCATTTTAAAGAGTAAGAAAAAGAACAAAGAGTGTGAGATGAGAGCAGGAGATGCTTTTCATGACGGAAGTGTAGTGTTCATATCATTACTATGTTACAGGCACATTTATAGTTTTTTTTTTTATATTTATTTTGGGCTTTTTATGCCTTTATTTGGACAGTGCCACAGTGCCCCCACATTTATAGTTTTTAACCAGACTTGAGTTCGATTATAGGGATTATAGGGATGCCGACAAAAGGAAATTGATGAATACCAAAATTGTCAAAATTATAAACATGATCAAATATGTGCATACTCTCTCTCATTGTTATTAGTTCATACACACCTTTGATGAAGAAGGGACATAGAGTCTTATAGTATCACATTTCATAGGGAGCAGTGTTTCATGTTCCACTACATATGTTGTCCTTCCTTGTATTTAATTGTGCTTCACAACAAGGAATGTGAAAGGTCTCCCATGAGAAAGTCTGGTGATAATTAGTGATTTACATACGATGCAGAATTTGCTAACTTCTGCAGGAAGAAAGCACTTATTGTGTCGTGTGCACAAGAAACGTATAACGAGGTAGCATGATCATTTAACATGGTAACTGTTACAGTGACAATCAGTCGAAGCCTAAAGGGTTTCTGTGCTAGGGGTTTCATCTGTTAGCTGTCTTTTGTAAGCACTGATGTATAGAGATGTAATCTTACAGAACACTGTTGAAATGTTCCAGAGATGTCTTGTATTTTTTTGGACACAGATAATTTGTAATCTGAGCAGGGTACCAACTCCATGTGAATTTGTAATTGGTGAAGTATGAAGGGTGTTCACTGAGCATCCGTGCTGAGGACAGTTCTTTGTAGACAGTCGCAGTTGGCCCAGATGCTGGTGAAATAACACCCTTGCTACTCTACTAGACTGCTGGCAAAATACTGCCATATGCGGTTTGCATTTGACTAGCTTCAGATCATATTTTAGTTATAGAACTCTATAAGGAAAGATAAAATATTTTCTAACTAGCAGACCATTCATTTGGTAGCGAAATATATAGATGGCTTGTTTGTTCATGCAGCCAAAGATCAGTGTCTGAAACGCTCCCATAGGCTAGTAGCTGTACACGCTATCTTACTCTAAGTCTGAATAAGCTGTTACCATGATACCCACCTGCAGCTTCACAGTTCAGAAACTAGTTCTCTGACAACTACACTGATGCAGACGAGCTGGTCAAACATGTTTTATTGCTTCCAGTATATGGTTAGGTAGAGGCTTATTATTTTGCCAAGATCTGACTAAATAGTCACTGCATTCTTTGTGTTGTTATTTGTCTGCATCAAGGGATTTCAGATTATGTTTGCACACTCTTTTGTCCATTCATTTTGATTTAATGGTAGGCAGCTAATGGTGGAGAGAATTGTATATTGTAAATGCTGGTCAGGTATATTAATATAAATGATACATTGAATTCATTTATTGTACTGTACAGTGTAATGGTTTAATGTAATAAAATAGTTTTCAAATAATTGCTTTTTATGTTTGTTAATAGAATTACAAATAGGTAGTAAATAAATGTTTTGCTTTGCCATTTTCTAGTACATAGTACATGAGATTCTGAGATTCTTTTGAATGAAGAGTGCGCTACAAATCAAATGCATTATTATTATTATTATTATTATTATTATTATAGTATAGTAAGGCATGCACATGCACACTCATAACATTTTAAAGCAGACTGCCACAGAATTTTCCAAATGACATATCTTACTCTTAGCTCCGACCTAAAGGAATGAATTACTGTTAGAAAAGCACTGATTTATCAGAGATGCCCATTAATGTCAACCTGTTTGCCATTATCCATGATTTGTTCAATTGCAGATCCTTGACATGATTTTATTCAACGGTAAGTAGATTCTGACAGTTAAGGGAATGTAAGGTTTGAAGTGTCTGCAGTTGCATTTCCCAATATAAATCAGTTTCTTGTGCTGTATACTCCATGGCCACTTCGGTCAATGGAAACCCAAAAAGGCCGACCAGGAAATATGCACGAGATGTGTACTAGACATGAGAATGGAATGGAAATGGTTGAAACTCAACTTTTGTATTCTAAAGGCAAACTCCTCCACAGTTTTTTAACTTCCCAGGTGTTGACACAGATTAACACCAAGATTATTTAAAGCAACACTATGTAACAATTTGCCACTTTTTGAGGTATTCTATATGAGCAACTACTTTTGGTTTCATCCTCAAATACATTTTGGTGGTACATGTGAGGGACAGATAAACACACCTGTCGTTCCCACTGTATGTGCTTTTATACATAGTGCATAGAGTGAAAATGTAAGAAACATCTTCACAGCACCACATAGTAATATTGTCAAAATATGTATAAGGCTATAAAAGCCTCAGCACCTGTCTCTTGAAATAGGGAAATTGCAAGTCCCTTCCAAGATCTCAGAGAATTTATAATTATGAAGTTCCCTGTGTTTTCACATCCATTGAAATCCATTTTACAGTTGGACGCATTGATTTCTCTACCCCAGCTTAAGCACTTTTGAGTTTTTTCTTATTTATTTATTTTCTTATCTTATTTATGTAGTTATTTACATATTTGTTTGCTTCTTTTTTAGTTCATTTTGTTTTGCTTGTATGTATGTATTATGTACTTAATTGTGATATTTTTATTTTGTATGTTGATACAATAATATTTCATTTTATTTCTGATACTGAAACTATTGCTTTATTTTTGCACTATTTGCATTTTTTACTCTTGGTCTTGATCTTGGTTCAATGAGACTCCCATGTGTAATTATAGTAATCTAGCTTTTTGGCAACTTTCAGCAATTCCAGCAATTGGCCATCAGGGGGTTTGTCACTATATTATATTTATTTGATAAACCTGCTGTAGTTACTGAGATCTAGAGATTTACCAGTAGATGGCGGTAGTGCATCTCCAAAGTTATTTAGTACAATAAAAAGTTGGAGAAGAAGATCAGTTCTGTTGAGCTGGCGACAATAAGCGACGACAACATGGTGGCAAAAATTGTCAAAATAAAATTCGGTTTGACAAATGTTTCAACGTTTTATTTGATATATGCCTGTTGTGCTGCTAACTAGCCTAGAGAAATACACCATGTTGCATCTGCAAATTTTGTCATTTTAGCAGACTCATCTTGCAAATAACCATGAAATTAAAAGGTAGCCTGTTACACTTCATTTAGATTTTTTTAACAACATTTTTTTCTCCATTTAATCTCTTACAGATCACCACATCCAGAAAGTTGCATTTCACACCAAGGGTCACGTTTTCTTGGGAGTCATAGACCACCTTATACATTACTGAATAAATTGAGTCTATAGACCGTGTTTACTGTGAATAGGCAGAACAGAGCTGTGAGTTGAAATTGCCCTATTATGTGACCTATTTGAAATATATGTGGATACAAATTGTTAACACAAAAATACAGAAATGAATCCATGCCATATGTATATACAACATGGCTTCTAGTGAAAAAATTATGACATTCCAACGTTCCTTTTTTCGAGACTTAGCTCCACAAGTGGTATTAAGGAGAAGCAAACACATGACAGTCACTCTTTGATTTTGTTACCTTTAACAACCCTGTAAACAATAATGATTCAGGCGTAAATATCTATATATTTATTGTAAGTACTAAGGATTTAAAGATTTCATTTCACATTCATATCAAGGATGCACATTTTTATGTTTTCCCAGCCACAAACTTTCGTAATAGGCAAATGCACATTTAAAAAAATATATCTTTTTACCTTTCAGCTCTCAGTCTGAAGCAGGTGGAATTACTGAGGTAGGCATTCAAACACATTTTCTCTTTAAGGAAAAAGTTTGGATGTGTAATTTCTCAGAATTTATATGGAGAAACAAACAACCCTTTTCAATTGAACAACACTAATGTTATTTTTGTTTTTGTCGTTGTTTTTAAAGGCATTTCAGGCTTTTTTTCCAGCTTGGTTTGAATAATTTTCGACTTTTATTTTGAAAATACGACGAACGGCAGTCGTATTGAAATTTTCACTATTGACGCTGGTTACAGGCAACGACTTTATAGAAAGTGTAAGATAGCTAGCTAGTGACTTGAAGTGAGAAGCTAACAATTAAAGTATCACAATGAAAGACGTAACCGGATACCTCAAACAACAGCAAAGCAATAGTACAACACCAGAACTGGCAACAGAATGGCACACGCTCGAGGAATTTCACAACAAAAAGTAAGTACATGGTCAAACTGACGTCGATTAACAAATTAGCTATGCTAGCTTATGTTAGCTAGCTAGCCCCAACATTGATCATAACCTACGCTGAGTCATGAAGCTAATGTGTTGGCTAGAACGGGGTTGTATAATCCGTTATGTACTTTAGATAGGTTGCTTAAAGTTGTACACTATGTATTTCCATAGGTCCCAATGCACGATATATTGATTGTCAAAAGAAAAAAAGAATGTATAGGGATGGATATTGTAGGGATGCTGGTTAGACTCTGGCTTGCTAGCTAGCTAGATAGCTAGCTTATTCAAGATTCCGTCTAGTTTAATGGGAAAGGTAATTAACCAGCTTAAGTTATTCCATTAGCAACTCTTTCTTGTTTCATATTAAGGAGACCTGAATAGAATGAAGTGCAAATATTTTAGCTCTACTAGCAGCTAGCCTCCCAGTCTGGATCGAGTCCTCGGCACATGCAACGTAGATCTATTGGTGCTATTCAGCTATAGCTAGCTAACGTTAGGGCTTTGCATAGCCTACCATTTGAAGTTTACGAATGAAATATTTGCTTGGTTTTCATAATTAGTGGAGTTATTAGAAGTCCGATTTCGTTATCATACAAGGGGTCGAGTTAAACCTGGTCATGTATAATAACTAGTCTTATGTTACATGTCAACAATCAAAGTTGACACTGTGCATCCAGTTCCATGAAATGAAGGCTTGAAGACTGACGATGGTGTAGCTCCTTACAGTGGATGCTTATGGACCAATACGCTAATACAAATAATTTTGTCGTATATTTCCATATAATTCAACTCTTCTGTTTTTCAAACCAACAAACCTTAGATTATCACATTTTGTAGTTGTGAACAAGAAACAACATACAGGAAACGTACAGGTCTTTCTGGTTAAGCCTATACATCCCAGTTCATAAAATAGGCTCTGCTAAAATGTATGCAGACGTTGTCCACAAGTAGCTGCGTGTATTATTCTACAGACCTAACTGTTTCCATTTTTCTAATCCCATTCACTATCTAGGTTGTGGCATCAATTGACACTCAATTTGACAGACTTTGTGAAAGATCCCTATTTTGCATCTGGAGATGGCCTTATTCAGGTGTGTACACTCTCTATGTCTGTTTTTTTGTTTCTTTGTTTTTTTTCTTAAATGGATCTGCAGACTTACTGTTTTCAGATGAAAATGAATGTATTGTGCTCTTTTTTTGCAGCTGTATGAAAACTTCATCAGTGATTTTGAGCACAGGTAAGGTATTGTTTTATTCTCTGCAGTGAAATATATAGACATCAAGGCCCTACTCAAGGAAGTGGTGATAAAGAAAGGCAAATACCCTTTGTTTGTACATGTATTGAATATGTGATTCTGTTTTCTGTCATCTTCTGTGATAGAATCAATCCACTTTCCTTGGTCGAAATCATTCTGTTTGTGGCCGCGCAGATGACAGGTAATTGTCACCCTCAACTGTTGCATTTGTTATGTCTCAGCCCTTTTCCCCCATAGCATTAAATATTATGGTATTGTTCTCTTTTATTTTATTTATTTACTTGAATATATTTACAAATCACAGGTTTTTGGATTGCTATTATAAGAATACCTTTGTGTCTCTACAGATCCCAACACTGCTATCACCTTCTTGGAGAAAACAAAGGAAAAGGTAGCCATGCTTGCATCAAACAAAGACGTTCACGCTCTCTAAAAAGAAAGCATTGGATTAATCCGCTGCTCTCTCCTTTCCCTTTCTTTGAACTAAGGTTAAGAGCAGTGATGAAGCAGTCATCCTGTGTAAGACCACAATCGGCAGCCTGAAGCTTGAAATCAGCGACCTCCCCGCAACAAAGGTACCTCCACACTCAGTGCTCTACAAGTGTGAAAATAAACTTAATTTTTTTTCCTTTTCTTTTTTTATGAAATATTTTATCATCAATGACATTTTTCTTTGCCTCCTCTGAAGAAAATAATTGAAGAGGCCGAGGAGATGCTGAACAACCTGCCAGGTGTGACCTCTGTCCATGGCCGGTTCTATGACCTGTCCAGCAAATACTACCGTATCATGGGGACTCATGCCCTCTACTACAAGGATGCACTGCGCTACCTGGGTTGTGTTGATATCAAAGACCTGCCAGGTAAGTACGACTGTGACCAGCTCTAGGCTACCATTTGTGTCTCCATCAACATCAATTGATATTTGTATGTTACGTTGACTTAGTCGAGGTAAACAGACCCTGTAGGTCTTCATTGAAGCACTCAAGCTTTTGAGCTAGCTGATAGTCTAACCACTAATTTCAACCAATGGGCTTGCTACTGAGCTACTTGTTAATACTAACAGCAGTGTTTACTTGGGTCTGTTCATAAATACAATCCAGCACTCTGAAAATGGAATAATGCTCTGCAGTTAAAAAACGGAGCATTCCATTTCTTCACGAATGAACACTTTAACTGTCCTTATTTTAGCCTCTGAAATTAGATTTTAGCGATTGAAAACACCATTCCTGACAGTGTGGGCTTATGCCCGTGACTGCACCCTTGCTTTGCTGTTTTCACTACTTTGACTCTAGTGTTTCTTGGTACAAAGTGGTATTATGTGGACAGGCTGGGACTAGCTGGTTAGCATGCTAACTTTAGTGGATATCTGGGCAACATTCTTACATATAGCATATTTTAAAGGAAAATATCATTAGTATTAATTGTTGTTTATTGTTTGTTTCAACAACAGAGGCAGAGCAACAAGAGAGAGCATTCACATTAGGACTGGCTGGCCTGTTAGGGGAAGGAGTATACAACTTTGGAGAATTGGTACGAGGAAATATTTCTTTTCAATTCATTGTGTATACATGGACCTGTAACATACTATTCTGACTTGGTACAGTCCCGAATGTCCCTGACAATGCCTTTGTCCACAGCTCATGCATCCTGTTTTGGAATCTCTGAGGAATACAGACAAGCAGTGGTTGATTGACACACTTTTTGCATTTAATTGTGGGAATGTGGACAAGTTTCAGAACTTTAAGTCTGCCTGGGGACAGCAGGTAACAACACTCAATATTAGCACTCTGTTTTGTCGCCTCAAATCCTTAATTGTTTTACTACAAAAACTCGACATTAAAAAAACATATCTTAATGTAATTTCAATGCTTTAAATGCAGTACAAACCTTTTTCTCTGTCTCAGCCGGACCTAGCAGCCCAAGAGCACAAACTCATGCAAAAGATCCAGCTGCTGTGTGTGATGGAGGTAAGCTGTCAGTAACCTAGGAGAGCTAGGGGGGATTTCCCTGTTCAGTGCACCCAGTTTCATTCACACCTTGGATCAGTATGTATTTAAAACGGTGACTGTAAAAAGTACGCACAGCATGGCGTCATGGCCTTCCGTAACACATGAATGAAGACAAAATTTGTCACAATGAATGAGAGCTGCCCAGAACCAACTCATATTCAGTTAAATTTCCTCCATTTTATAGTTCCCTCCGATTGCTTCACATTTAAGCTTACATAAGCTTACAATGTCCATGCTTTTTTTTTTACAGTCATTGATTTAGAATCGGTGTGGCTGCCTTGCTTGCTTACTGCCTGTAGGGGGCAATAGACATTTAGCTAATGTTATGATTAGCCAACTTAAGCAGCAGTAGCGTAGCCAAAAATATTAATTTGGGTGTGCCTGTGGGATATAACGTGCAACAACCAAAGCAAAAAGTGATCTGACGTTTAATCATAACAGTTTTTAAGATCTCATTAAAACATTATTCAGAGTATTTGCCTACTATCAGTGTTATACATTGTAGTGATAGCAGGCTACTGGTTTTGTTTACTGAGAAAGTACTTATTTCAACCCCGAAAGCTGCTCTGTAAAGATGTAAGGGGTGGGGGGCTGAATACAGCCATGGTAGGTTGGTTTACATGAGTTTACCCTAATGGTGAAATATCTCCACACGCAGATGACTTTCACACGCCCAGCCAACCACAGACAGCTGACCTTCCATGAAATCGCCCAGAGTGCCAAGATCCCTGTGACCGAGGTACATTAGCTGTGCATTTTCACCCATTTGAAGTGTAAGATGGTAGTGTGACACCACTGAGACTCTCACTGTGTTTGCATTTTAGGTGGAACTACTGGTTATGAAGGCCCTGTCTGTTGGGCTGATTAAGGGAAACATTGATGAGGTGGATCAGAAAGTTCAGATGACCTGGGTCCAGCCAAGGGTATTGGATGTACCGCAGGTACTGATACGTCCAAATGCTTTTGATTAGAGACTACTATGGTTATGACTTGATTATCGCTTACATTTGATAAACCTTCTGATGAAATGCAAGCTAGTGAGTTTTTTGTGTGTAATTGTGTACTGTATTGGTGACTACCTATTTGCTAAGGTGCTTTTCCAACCTGTTTGCTCCAGATTAAAGGCATGAAAGATCGTCTGGACTTCTGGTGTGGGGACGTCAAGAATATGGCCGTTCTGGTGGAGCAGCAGGCCCAGGATATCCTCACCTAATCTCCACATCTGCGTGTACACCTATTCTTCTGTTGCCACAGCTTCCTCAACTTAACCTTTTTTTTTATTGTTCATAGAATGGTTATCAGTAATGGAATTGAAGATTTCTTTGTATTTAATAAAAGTAAGCTGGTCCTTTAATTTTATGATCAAAGGCCGCTGTCCTAAAATCAGTCTCCAGTTTCTTGAGAATGGGTATCTTTTGTGGTTCTGCCGAACCCTAATTATTTAGATCAGTAGGTTGCCTTATTTTGGGCATGTTATTTCTGAAGATGTGCTTCTTCGAAATAGCAATCAGAAGCAAGATGCCTTCATGACCAACTCTTTTTCACGGAGATTGGATAAGCTTGTTATCCACACAACAGCATGCAGCACATCTGTCATGCAGTTTATGCCTGTGAGCAGGGGCGGCTCGTCCATAAGGGCGATTGGGGCGACGCACTGCCTAGGGGAAAAGAAAAAAAACTCCTTATGTATAAACGCAATATCCTTGTAAGTCGCGTAAATGACACGTAAATTTAAATGTAATATTTTTTTTTCTGTCGGATTCTACCACTAGACCGTCTGATCTGTCTCTGTATGTCATTGTCGAATCAGGTAACAGTCGTTCAGTCAGCCTAAAGTCGTGCTTCAAATGGCCCCACCCCTTCTGGGGCGAAATGAAAATCGCCCCAGACCTCTCCCATTGACTCTCATGTTAAATCCATTTTTTTTCACAAAACAGAGCTCTCAATGCATTCTCTATGGCTTCCGGGAGGGCTCGCCCCTCCTGGGCTTGTCATAAGTAGTGGACGTAAAAGCCTATACGAACGTCATACAGCTTCGACGGAGGCATATTCTGTCAAGATGGCTTCCCTGTCCAGTGCAATAACTCGATTCGCTCTTTGACAGAAACTCCTTTTTAGTCGGCGTACTAATGAAGATAAATTGACAACAAAACAATTAGGACTTCCTAGACCAAATGTATCCATTCAACAGGTTTCTACAAAGGGAGGGAAATCCTACATCCAAGAATTGGAACGAAAGAAAATCGCGTGGCTAATGCGTCTGTATTTCATATACCACTGTCACTTTTCATAGGTTTTACAGTGTGTTTCACAGTTCGCTTCTTGCACTAACACTGAATAATTTTTTATGTGATGACTTATTTTGCTTTTGTAAGCCAATACTTTCAAGATCAGTCAATAAATATTGTTGTTTTTGACTTATGTTACCCCTTCTTTATGATGTTACTGGACATATCATGTGTCCTGTTAAGCTATGTTACATCATACAACATTTGAGACACGTGGATAATGAAAAAGTGGGATAATTTAATGTGGAGCCACATCATGTTTGCTTATGAAGGCTCCTGGATGCAACTTTCTTCTATAGCTTTCCACCTGTAACTTGCTACTCTAGCTATGTAGCAAGAGGGGACATATTACTGTTGTGTGCTGCCAATAGTGGACAAAAAGGTATTGCTGTATGAGTTAATCAGCTAACTTAATGTACTTACTGAATGGGTCGCCTTAATCATTATAAAAAAAATTGCCCCCCCTGAGAATTTTTTCAGGAGCCGCCACTGCCTGTGAGTAAAAATGTGTGTTGGTAATGTATGGTAAATTACCCATTTCTATTTTTCTTACATGGTCCAAATACAATAGAGGTCAGTGTTAAAGCATCAGAAATGGCACATGATGGGTATATTCATGTTTGAATCAGATATCAGGCAGTGAATATGTAACTGGTGTTGACCCAAAGATCAGAATGTTAAAGTATGACATCAATTTTATTTCCGTTATGTTTTTGCAAACTAAAGGGCATGGGTGCTTTGGATATAAACATTGATTTTGCAATAAGCATCTCCTTAACTTTAAATATCCAAGGCCTTTGACAAAACTAATTTGGTGGAGAAGACAGCCTTTCTTATTGCCTGTGCTGAACACCATAGCCCATTTCAAGAAGTCTTCAGGATACTTTTTGGTAAAATTTGTAATTAATTTGTATTGTGAAATGAGTGCATGGAACAGCCCGTCTTGGGAAAACTCAAAAGCCCTAAAAGTTGATCCTATATTTAATTGGAGACCATGTCCTAACTTTGTTCGGGCAGGTCAGTATGCTTATTAAGTTTAAATAATAGGTTGAGAGCAAATGTGTAGGTACAAGAATTTATTAAGAGAAGCACACTGGATGGTTCATCTGGAAGGAATGGACAGATCGCGGATCACAGTTGTTCATGTCAGTCATGTTTTTTGTAGTTCTCCAAATTGGCCAGGATCCATCCAGAAGGTCCCAGTATAGTGACGAACATGGTGGCCAACACAAAGGCTTGCTCCTGTGTCAAAGACAAATAAAAAAAAGAACATTGATGTGACCTTTCCAAGCACAGGTGAATGTGTTGGCATGAAATCGCACGTACTCGACTACAAGTATTTAAATGAACAATGGCGCTAAAAGTGCAAACAACTAAGTACATTAAATTTAACGCAACATTAAGTGTGCTTAACTTTCTAATTATGCTCAGTTTTTTTTATTCTGGGCGTTAGCAGTTTCGTTTCTAAGCACTAGCATACATTTGCTTAAATTAATACAATTCCAAAGCTTACTGCTCGTACACAACAGGGCTGTTCTCATTGAGCCGATTACAGACGACTGTAGTCTACACAGCGCAGGTTAATAGCACAAGAAAAACAGCACACCTCACGCACTGCATTTTCACTTTTACCTTTCCAATAGCGCAAACAAATTCACTTTCAAGGAAGCATTCTGTTCCTGGCAATGTGTGACCAAGTAGTCAAGTCTATGTGAAGGACATTCCCCACTGCAGGTTTCATCTGCAGTGTTTTCCCTACCAAATTAGCCTACTCTTAATTATTTTGGTCAGAGAAGAAGAATACCCTAAGATCGATTAATCAGGAAATACATGAATATAGACTATTATTGAGATTATTTAGCAGTTGTAGTCTATGCTGGAGGTTGCTGCGCCATTAACAACGGTAGGATAGGCTACGTGAAGTAGGCTAAATAATAGGATTAAGGGTGTAAACGTATTAAACAAGTCACAGTTTAATTACCTGTCTAGACTACACATTACAATTCGATTTTAAATTCCATATCAATCCATACAATAGGTGAATGTTAAAAAAGCGCAAACGCAGGATGTCTCCTGCGGGTGGTAAGTGCGCAACAGTGGCAGAGGATACTTACGCCAACACCCAGGACATGTTTTGCTGGCTTGGCAGATATGTTGGCTTTTGGAATAATCTGTGGTCTTATTGCACTTCTAAGCAAGGTAAAAGAGCGATTCAGTCCCGACATTTTTGTGGACGTTTGTAGCCTCTCTTTTTCAGAATTTCCAAAGAGTAAGAACGTAGCCTCGCAGCGAAGAACTCCAAGTCGCCCACGTCCTTCAGGATAAGCGGTTGAAATTTTGTTCACCTGCCAAAAGCTGTGAGGTCAAAGTAGAAAAAGTGTGTGTGCGTTTACCAATCAGATACGTCCATATTGGACTGCTAATATTTAATTGGCCAGCCACATTAGATCACTGGAGAAGCTGTTTCAGTTTGGTCGTGTCCTCATTTCACCTTTGCTCCCTACTTAGTTTACCATGCCGCCAAGCGTCGGTATGCATTTATAAAGCAAGCCCTGCACTGGGAATAGCCCATGTCGATGCACGTACACATGAACACACATAGTGCTTGTTTCTTCTGCATAGTAGCGTAAAAGGAACAAAGTTGGTGACGTGGCACAGTAGCCTAGTGCGGAAGAATATATCTGCACATGGAGACAACGAATTGTTAAACAGCCTTTTGGTATCGAAGGTTTACTATTAAGTGTAAAATCACACCTCAACTTTACCAAGATGATCCAGTTCACCCGGAGCAGGTAGCCTATTTATTCTAAACTCATCAACCGCTGGTATGACTTATAATGAAATCGAATCAATTTACGGTAGTTGAGTTAGAAGACAGCACCTCATGTGACCCCTCTGCAGTGCAGAAACGTTTCAGAGTGTGGGAGACAAGCTACAGCCAGTGTCCTTTCTCATTTCCCTTAGAAAACTTAACCACAGCTTGCCGATTTTTTTATCAATTGCAGCAGACTGAGACACAGTCATATATATTTAAATGTATTGTGTTGTGATGCCATTTGTACCATATCCTCCTATTAAAACATTGGCTTCTTGTCCAAACTATCTAGAGAGACTCCATTTCAACCATTCCACTGCTATAGGGAATTAAAAGTTAGAATTGAATATTGTCCAACTGATCCACTAACCAGACATTCAGTGTCTTGGTGGTATCACTGTGGTAGCCCAAGGGGTTACTCTCAGCAACCCTCAGTGGTTACAGGTGCTTCATGCTTTTAGTGTAGAGTGCCTAAAGTGTATACTCCATACTGTCCATACTGTTTATTTCTGTATAACCTCCTCAATAAGGAGTGACATTCACAGTGTCAACTTCATGTGAAGCAACACTATCTCATCAAGTGGTATTGGATAGTTTTGTGAATCAGCCTGTCTGTGCCATCAGCAAAATGTAAGAGATATGGAATCTTACATCCGCACCATGCACCAGACCTGGCACAATCCTCTGCTCCCTGTCATGCTCAAAGTCACTCAAATAATTCTTGATCCCTCTATGAAATTCTAATTTAGCCATTGTGAAATTCATTGCAAATTACTTTAGACACACTGCATTAATAGCTTTACCTCTATGAGCCCTATTTCTATTTTCATGTTAAGTCTATAGTAAGATATGTAATCTGATTGCAAGGGCCGAATACTGTTTTAATGACAGAACACAATCCGTTTTGAAGAATTTATGATGATTTGATCCTGCCTAATCTTAAATGACTGCTGTATTCTCACAAACTTCCCAAGGTCTGTTAGTTTCTTGAGGCCGTTTTGAGGCCAACTAAGAAGGGTAGGATGAGTGTAAGATAACGATTGTTGATGGTTTAGCATGGCCTTGTTTTGGGTGGACGCTTTGCTACTAGCAAAATCTGTATGCTTTCTGTCAGATTTGTGAGATGTCAGATGTGAGAAGTGCAAGACTAATGGATAGAGCTGGAGACTCAAGAGCATTTTCAGTTAACAACTGCAACTGAATCTCCACCGCTTCAGATGCTTAGTCTTTGTTTTCTTCCAGTTCTGTTAGTCAAGGTGAGTTAAAGGTTCGCTCCGATGATTCCTCATGTTGGCGTCAACAGAAACTATGATAAAGTTATTAATAACCATGGCGTGATTCAAAACTGCTGAATTACAGCTTCTGATCTTCATTCAACAGCATATTTATTGAGAGGCTACATGCGTGATGGCTACATATGTGATGGCTACATGCGTTAGTGATGATTATGTTTTTACATTATACAGTAATCAAATCTCCGGCCTCCTACCTTTATTGCTGCACCAGCAAAGTAAGACACACATGTACACATTCCATTCAGACCACTGTGTCTGTGGAACGTTTCATTGCTGTGGTTTACAAAACTGTATTGGCAAGATGAAGGCACAGGGAGATGGTGCAAGGTCTTAGACAGTCATTCATCAACATGAGTTTCACTAAGTCTCAACCTTTCCTGGCACTTCACAACGAAATGTCCTCAACCTCCCTGTTCTTCTTCCACTAGGATATAGTAGGGAAAAATAGCTTGAATATAGAAACATTCTTTGCATAGACAAATGTGTGTAGGTTGTTTATGTTACTGCTGGTTTGCAGTATTAATGAGTTTATTGTAAGTACTATCAAGTGGTACTCTTTTGTGGATATAGGCAAGTGATGAGGACAAGCTCATGGCTTCTTTTCAGAAAAGTAGTCTATAGTCAATAACAAAGTCAAAGACTACACAATGATGAAATGCTGGATACATCTGAAACATTTGTTACTTAAGATCAAATATCTTGCTTTGAAAGTTTGGCATCTTAAATCTTACCCGTTTCAATTTAGCCTGAGGATGTATGCTGAAGTCATTTCAGGCTATAACATCTGAGAACCTTAAAAATAACCCCTGGCCACTATGAGTGCAGTGCTGTATCAGCTGTGTGGTTTTTTTTATTTATTTATTTGATAGACATTTACGTTAAGGCTTTTAAACAGTAATGGTATTTGAACTAGGGCTGTCAGCGTTAACGCGTTAATCTATGCGATTAATGCGACCGCGATTAACGCGATAAAATATTTTAACGCAATTAACGCAACTTAAAAAAAAAAAAAAAAAATGTAATTTTTACATTTTTAATGCCTTTATTTGGAAAGTTTGAGAACCACTGCGGTAGTTGAAGATGGAGAGAGCTGAGGGATTGTTGGGCGGAAAGTTTCTGTTTAATAGGCAAAATTACGGAACAATCGACAAAACTAAAGTTTTTCAATTTAGCAATCACAGAAGCAGCTCGTCTTTAAGTTATCACCTTAATGCAAAGCACCCGACAGAAAGCAGTCCCAGGTTAGATGGTCGCCAACCCACACTCTACGACTTCTCTGGTAAAATAACTAGACCAGTCCGTGAAAAGGTTACCAACGCTTTAGCAGTTTGGGTTGCCGGTGACTGTCGGACCATCAACATAGTTAAGGACGTTGGGCTGACTCAGGTGATTCGAATTGCTTCAGGAGACAACTCTTACGATTTACCGTCGAGGGGCACCATTGATATCTCGCATACATTCCTTTTATGACGGCGAGAGAGCACGAAAAATTCAGCTCCTCGAGCAAGCTGCCACCGTCACCCTTACTGGTGACCACTGGACATCAGTCAGCAATGACAATTACCTGGGTGTCACAGCTCATTTGATTGACAATGTATGGAAATTGAGATATTTTTCATTGGAAGTAAAAAAAAAAAAAAACTTTTAATCGCGATTAATCTAGATTAATGAATTTCAAAATGTGAGATTAATTAGTTCATTTTTTTTAATCTATTGACAGCCCTAATTTGAACACATATTTTTCTCCAAACTTTGTTTTTATTAAATACCACAGTTGACATTAAGACTTGACATTAAAACAAACATTGCCTGAATCACATGAAATAAAGCACTCCATACACACTCCACCTCTAATCCACATAACGAAGCATAAGATTCTCAGACGTGAACATCCTCTTGCGGTTTCTGGAATCCACTGACCTCAATTTTTGAAATCCTTGGGCAAAACATTAGAGTACAGATCAGTTTTAAATATGTAGTCTGAATAGAACGCTTTGACTTGATTACCACATGACCTTCCATGGGACCAAAAACCATAACAAACCAGTATATCTTGAAGGGAGGGGCAGAATTTAAATTAATTCTGTTGTTTGAGATCACTATCATTTTTCCTAAGGTCTCAAATTGACAAAACCCACCGTTCTAGCCTTCTGTGTCGGTAACACTAAATCTGTTTGTGCAGTACTCCATTTAGGGTAAACCACACGATTACATAACAACAGAGGTAAAGATGTCTGGAGCAAAAGGAATTGAACAATCTGACAATCCACAACCTACCTTTCATGACAGTGAGCAGGTTGCTCATCTCTGATTCATAAACATTATCAAGAATGTGAGGTTCATGTCTTCTGCCATCTGCAAAAACATGAGCAGAGTTCTTTTGAAATACACTCACATGGAAAATACATTACAATAGCTCTGCTCTATGTCTCTTTTGACTGTCTAGGAACAACCAACGCTAATGTCTAGGCAATTATTGTATGCTATTGCAATTATATGCAACCTGCTTCGAGAGCTTCTGAGCAGCAAAATCAGCTCCTCCATTTGAGGTGGTGCAAATGTCAATGTATACCAGTATTTTCACACCCCATTGTTCACCCCCCATCAATTCATGTTCTGAGACAGAAATTTCAGTATTTATAGGTATAATATCTAGCCTATTATTTCATCTAATCACATCTTGTTGTAGCAAAGTATATAGATGGAACCACAGTGTTTATCAATAGAGATGCCAGAAACATTTAGTATTTTCATGGATACAATATGAGAAATATGATCGAAGCCTCCTTGATATGTCCAATAGAATATTACATTTTCTGTCATTTAATCCATCTCATGTTTGTTGATATTGATTGATGACATTTTGCCTTACTAAAACCACCTCAATTGTGGTGGCATGGCATTGTACTGATGCATGAATGCTGAAAGAAATACTCACATTTTCCTTTGAGGTACATCATTGACTGTGGTCCCCAGTTATTTGAACGTATAGTTTGCTGTAAGATATGTAACAATTTCGTATGAAAAAGGTTCTGCATAGTGATGACATAAACATGTTGAGAAAGATTAATATCCTTACATACCCTTTCAGAGCAGTGAGACTCCATGATCAAAACAAATACAAATAAATATATCCACACACTTGTTCTCTGTCCCTGTAAACAAAGTTACTCGTTAATTCTCTAACACATTATGCACCTGCAATTGCAAATCTGTAGCAAGCTTATTTAGCACTTACCATGTCCAAAAGAATAGGAAGCCCTCGTGTTTGCGATACCATCTGATTGCAGCAATGTTCCAGGCCCCATTTATATTGCCATGAATAGCAACAGGACCTCAGGTTCAATACAACCCCCTGTGAGAGACCTCTCTTACTAGTGCTGCCTCCTATCACGGTTAGACCAGATTATATTAGCTTGACCAAACGCTGACGTCAACAACACACCTGCCTTAAATGAAAATCAATTGCTTTATGTTGACTCTGTTTCTTAAATGCAGAGATAGGGGGAAAAACACAAGGGATACAGAATGTCAAACCATGATAAATGAACAAGGATACTGACATGTTATGGTAAACACAAGAGTGAGCGGACACTGTACATTGACTGTGTCAGATTACACTTCACTGCATGAATACTGAATCATTAAATGACTGCATGACTTATCATGAGATATGATGCACTACATTGTTTTGGCATAGTCTAAAGTCTGTGCATACATGTCTAAGAAAACTAAACCTTGTGATTCCAGTCAAATTTAAATCAGAGCATCAGTAAATTGGAAACTGGAAAACTGCGTTCCTGTTGTCATTCAAGAAAGTGTTGTGGGAGCTGAGAACTGACAGATGCATGTCTTTTTACTTTTTTACTTAGGACATTGTCTTGGGTACATTTTTTGAGGCCCTTATATACTCAAATAAATCTTCAACACAATTTATTTTGAACATTTATCAACAATTTGAATCATTGTTTAACATAGAGAAATATAAATGCTGATCTTTCAACAAAGTAGACTATAGTGATTTTAAATTATTATTCATTTCCCTTTTTACATACATTGTTTTAGACAAAAATGAAGTACCTTAAAAGGACACAGCTCACTTTGGTACTCAATGTTGACAACTTATGACTTATAAGTAGGGAACCGTATACAATAAATAAATAAATAAATAAATGTATACAATAAATTAAAGTACGCATTGTGAGCCATGTGCAGTTGAGAACACCATTTCAAACTGTCTGATTCATACATGCATTCAAAGCAAAACAACATGAAAACAGAAATAGACAAGTGCATGACCAACACACATGACTCCCTCATGTCCTGAGCCGTGGAAGAGGTCTCTCGCCTCTACTCTCCGGAGACTACACAGGCAGGCCGCTGCTTTTGAATATCGACTGTACGATTTGCGTCAGACACTGACCAAACTCCTCAAGAATCATTTGCTCAGCTTGAGACAAAGTGCACCCTTCCTTCTCGGCCTCTTCAGCCTGAGCCAGGAGACAGCCGCATGTGGCTTCTACCACGTCAAGCGTGATGCACGCTAGTGGACACCTATCAACACACAGATCCATGGTGACAGAGATAAATAAGTCTTCAACCTGTCAGGAGGCTAAAGAATTAAAGAATGAAAGACTTTAAACAGGGTGGGGGGTTGTTATCAGCACGAGCAGCAGTTGCATGACCATATGAATACAAGCACAGTGACCCACTTCAAAACATGCAATAGGTGTAACCACATGCATATAAAACCAGCTTCATAAGAAACAGACCCTTTGAAACTTCCACTCACCAAGACGCATCTACTGCTAATACGGTTTAACACACATTCAATTTAGTTTGAAGTTGAAAAGGGCATTTGACCTTAGAGCAGATGATCACATAGGGAGTGAAAACATCATGCCAAGGAAAAAAGCTGAATCACTGTGACCAGTGATGAGGTGTAACAGTGGGCTCTTTGTGACTATCCACTGTGACTTTCATGGATTCATTATATTCTTAGACTTGTTCTGGCACTAGTTAGACAACATTCTCAAGGTTTGTTATTTTCAGTTGACATTAGAAAACACATTTTGAGAAACATGTATCATTCTGAATCAGCTTAATCAAGAATAGAGCACAGTGCCTCATTACCTAGTCTTTTGATCCATGCCCTCCTCAAACGAGCTCATACAGGGACTTGCCCAGCCCATTGACTTTCTCTTTGGGCTTTCCTCATAGTTTCTACAGCCAATACACTTGCAAGTGGAGGAACACATGATTTTGGCCTGAAAATCAAAATATGGACATCAGGAACATCAATGGCTCGTTAAAAGTGTAAAATGCGAAGATTAAGATGTCACTTCTCCTGACCTCATAACATTCACAATAGTTCTTCAGACAACCTGAGCGTTTGCAGTTGCAGCCCTTATTATGACGTCCTTTCGGGTCTCCAAGTTTACGATTGCCGATTTTTGGACGAAAGGCCTCTGGGTTTCTCTCAAGACAAATCTTAGGGAAGTGGGAAACAAATGTTCAGATTAGTATTGTGTTGAGAACAGTAATAAACCCATGGACTGGACTTTGATCTTAAGTTCCATCAATCTCAACTCAGTATTAAATCACATTACCCAAATCCAACTATTGCTAAATGGTTGAATCGGACTTACCTTGATGGCTTTGTATCTTTCGATCTCATGTTCACTGTTGTTACAACAGTTGATGCAGTTGCAGTTGTTGCAAACCTCTCCATTTGCAAAGCAGTCACAATATCTTTAAGGAGATTCACATCATAAGACCAAAATGACAGAAACTCTTTTCTAATTTCAATGTCAATACGAAAACATAGAGGAGATAACGTACAGCTTAAGACACTGAGACTTTGTGCAGTTGCAAGGCTTCCTCTGGGATTTGGATTCCCAGTGTGCTCCACTCAACCTGTTGGAAGAGTGATAAACTAAATATGCAGTTCAATCACATAGGAAAAACACATAGGAAAAAAACAATTAACATCTGTTAAATGACTGATGGTGTATGCTCATACTGTCTTTGGATCATCTTTGGCTGGCTTTCAGCATATAATCCTAGCGTGTCCGGGTACAAAGGGTATGGGCTCTGATGGAACTAGAGGGAATCAAAATGTAGTCATGATACCAGTACACTAAGTGATCTAACCTGGTTGCACAAACCTGACATATCAAGCAGTTGACACAAACCTAACAAAATGCAAAATGCATGGACAACCAGCATAATATTATGCATGTCTGTGCAAGCTTCAATCCCACCCCTCTAAACTACACATCTTAGAGTCAGAAGTCAGTACACCTCTGTGTAATATCCCTTCAATGTCAAATGATTCAAAATTGTAACACCTTACAGTAATTACATTACTTCTAAGTTGGACAGTGGGGTATTTGCTCTTATGTTAAATTACAAACTAATAGTTTAGATTTACTACATTACAAATGCAGGCCCCACAGTAGGAACTCAATGCCACAAATGTCAGTAGACCTTTCATTACTGAGTTTAAAATATTTTGTTTTTGCAATGCTTCGTATGTCCACCTTTGTTTTTGATGACAGACTCTTTCTCGGCATGTCTGAGAGATGTTCTGCCATTCTTCAGAGACATTGTTTTCAGCTGCTCTTTGCTTGAGGGGTTGAGATGCTTTACCTTTCTCTTTAAAATACCCCAAAAGTGTTCGATATGATTCATTTCAGGCGACGTACGTGGCCAGGTCATAGTTTTGATTTTTCTTCTTCTTTAGAAATTCTTGCATGATTTTGGCAGTGTGCTCTTGATCGTTTTCATGCTGGAATATTCCTCCTTCCAATCTCCAGAAGCTTGGGAGTCATCTTGTCAGCCAGTATTTGGGTAAATCCACAGGCATTTCTGATGTCATCACTCCAAAACCTTTTGCTCTCATGCAGCCCCACCTCCATGCTTCACTGTCACAAGGGTATGCACTCACTTTGGAAGTCCTGGCCAGATTCACGCCAAACATGCTTCACCCCATCTGAGCCGAACACATTTATCTTGGTCTCATCTGACCAAAGAATGTGCTCTCTTGTTCTGCGAGTTTAATCTAATCTTGCAGTTTTGTGCCGAAGAGCAAGCAAGGTTTTTTTGGGGGCTCCGTCCATAGAGGCTGACATAATGCAATGTTCTTTGCACCGATTTACGATTTTTATAACCATGTTCATGCAATTAGACTAATAGGAAATCCCAGGTGTACTCCCACAAGTTTTCTAATATGTGTATTCCCTTTTGTTGCATTGAGTTTCTACTTTGAGGCCTGCATTTTACAACATAGTTTTTCTATTTATTTATTTTTGATTATTCATAACAGGAAATAATGAGATTATTAAGAGGTGATACAATTTTGAATCTTTTGACATTTAAGTGACATTGCAATGGGGTGTACTCACTTCTGTTGTATACCGTAAGTACACACAATGTTTTTATATGCCATGACTGTAGACAGCTAAACCATTTCTTACTGACTGAGAAATGGTGGAAGCGGTAGAAAACATATTTTATTTGTTCTCTGTGGGCTTCATAAATCTAGGGTATAAATATATGGTTCTCTAACTTCAGGCAGTGGGAAGGCCCGCATAAACAGCTGAAAGAATGACACACATTTGCTGTACTTAGCCCAAGTTAAAACAGACTTTGAATGATCAAATGCATCCATAACCATTCATTGTGAACTACTTCTAGTCTATGTCTTTTTCAAGATTGTTGAACACACTGAATATTTCTAGCCAGGAGTTGACAAACTATATGTTGGCAGGTCAACTGTATTTTAGGATTTTAGCGTGGAAACTGAGAAGCTATGGAGAGTAATTCAGATGAAGACAAAGAGGAAGTTGTAGCTGTTCCAGCTGTAAAAATGGCTGCAGTCAAACTGGCTTTTCTCAAACAAAAAGATGTTATGGCTCTTCTTTCTATGTTTGGGAAGTTTGATTATCAGCTGCTTAGACTGCTGCCTTCAGCTGTGCGGCCAGCCTATATCATCCTAGCTTAGTTTTTCCTCCAAGACCTATGAGGTGCTTCAAGCATTTCCAAAATAATTTGTATTGTTTATTAGCGATGCCCCTAAAACCAAAATAAATTCAGTCTGGCACTTGCGGTAAAATTCAAGCTAGTACTTGCATTGTGGTTTACATTCATGGACTGTCTCCCTCCTAATTGAAGAATGAGAACGAAAGTGTTGTAAACGCAAAATGACTGACTTGTTTAACCCATTGACATGACATGACACTATGCCATTGACATGACATGACACTATCAGCAGTTCATCGTCCCCTAACCTGTGAAATGTAGGGCCCAGGCATGATGTTGTAGCTGAAACCAGGGCCTACAGGAACAGCGGGACCGTATGGACTGGAGGGTAGGACCTGGTGGCCGGAGGGCATATACTGTTGAGAGGGTACAGTGCACGGCCCTGGTAAGGAGGAAGGAATCCTCTGGTCCCCTGGATATGAACTGATGTAATCAAAATGACCAATGTCTGTTTATACAGGAGAAACATAATGGAAATGAATTACGCTGACCAGAAGAATGAATACATGTTTTACAAACTGGTGCACATTCTTGTTTTTTTTCCAAAGATTAAATTTGACATTTAGTCTTGGAAAAAAATGCTCTCAAGGACAAAGTCAAGGACAAACTTCAGTGACAGGGAATCTTTGCCCATCGTAGACTACCCAAATCTGTAAAGCCTGTCAACTCCGACTGGCCAAAGTCGGCGGACTCGGATAATAAGTACGTTAATTTATGGTAATTGCAGAGTTCTGATATCATGAAAAAAGAAAAGCCTATTTTTCTGTGCAAAAAAGCCTGTAGTAGTTTGGCGTAAAGGCACCTGTAATGCTAGTAATAACTACAAACAAATTCATCATGTCAATAATTTAAACATATCTGCAAACAGCTATTTTGCCCTAATACGTACCCTCAACATTTCCACATGGGGGGCATAATTCAGGGGTGTTGCCTCGTGGTGCGTTGTAAAACTGTGGCTCTGGGCTGGTGGAACTATGACCCCCTGAGGGCATCGAGTGAATCATTTGTAGTGGATTGCAGTGATTCATAACCACCACCTGCGGCCTGCCATTTGCATCACGCAGAACCTGCAGTGGAGATAGCTGTCAAAACCCTGAATACTTTACAAAAAAAAAACAAGAAAAATAGTCTCACAACTCCCATAGGGTCTGACCTGACAGACGTTGGGTGTCTGAACAGCAAGACTGTTCTCCACTGGCGGGTCATGAGGTGAGAGAAAAACAATTGGATGGTTGCCCTAAAGCAGAGAACATATACATTTTATAACAGACAAAATAATATTTTCTCCTTAACACAATAGACAACAGTCTGTTGAAGGTGAGGGTGACTGTGGGTGCAAGCACATGCCAAAGTCAGGATTATCAACCAACCTTAAATGGATTGTTGTTATCATTGTTCTTTCTTACCACAACAAATATTTTGTGTAACCTTAAACCTGAGACCTACTTAAGTAATGGTGGAATAATAATGCACTGCATAACAATCCAACTTAACAGATGGTTCAACCTATACCTTATATAAATGGCGTCCTAGAATTCGAAGTTGCTCAGATCACATGTACAACCCCTGTGTAGCCTACCGATAGTTGCAAGTTACAGCATCATATCAGCTCTTTTGCCCAAAGGACAGCATACAAAAGTTTTCAAACTGACAGTGTTGTCATACAAAGCTGATATACTTTACACAGTAAAATCATCTTACATGCTGATAGATGTCCGGCTTGTCTCTCAATTCTAAAGTCGCCTCTTGTTTAATGAAAGCTTCTTTTGACTGCTCCTCTGTGGCATCTGAGCTAATGCTGGCCACAGCATCACAGATTTCTCTCTGGGATGGAATGACAGAAGGTTTCTTATTCTCTATTTGAGAAATGGTAAGCCTATTAACTAATTTATGGTTAAGCGTACAAAAGTAAAAAGACAAACGGTTAAGTGGGCTCAAGTATGTGATGTAACATTTGCACTTACTGACAGCATTCCATAATGCAATGCCCCTTCAGATGTCCATGAGCAATTTCCAGAATTGAGCCCTGAAGTGGGAGTCATGTAATGATATGGAGTGGGCAGGATATCTTGATAAGTAGCAGGTGGACAGTGGGACATTGGGGGATTTTGATCACACGGAACTGGGCAGCAAAATCTGAAGCTGCTACACCCACTGTTTGAGTCTGACTTGTCCTCTGCAACCTCTCTTGGCAGATAAAGCAGCTCTCTATCTTCACGGCAGCCCTCAATGGAAGCGATTCCATCACTTTGGACACCATGCGGCATTATGGAACAGGTGTAGTTCAAACACTCTTCAGGCAGCTCCTGTTGTACAATGTCAACCTCATCCTTGTTCTTCTCCATTACTTAACTGCAGGTGGATCTATCAGACAGAATCGTTTGTCTAGACATTGAACGTTTGGACTTAATAACGTTACAAGAGCCCAATTTTACCTTGCTAACGTTCCCTTATTGTCACTTCCAATAAAGTCTAAATGTTCTTGTGTGTATGATTATAGGCTACTATCCTGCCTGTACCCTATATCTCTGTACAAGCGTCGGATACTAACTAACATCTTGATTAGGTACGTTTAATTGGGCTCAAGTTCGAAATAAGTCCTGACATATGCCTGTCTCTTAACATTTGCTAAGTAACGTTAGCTAGCAAGGAAGCCTTGCCTAACTTACCCACAACTCCAGTGTGAGGTTACTTAGTAAAGGCAAACGACATAACCATGGTATTAAGCTTAGCAGTTATAGATAACGCTATCAAGGTTTTTATTTTTATTTTTAACCAACGTTAGTTTCTTGGTAATTTTACAGTTCATTGAACGTTAGCAACATTGCTAACTTATCTAACGCGAGGTAATTGTTAATTACATCTGATTACTGAAAACAATTAAGTATTCTTTGGTTGAACTAATTTTCTGAAACAATGGACACCCAATAAACATTACCTATATTTTCCCCGACAGCTGAAATAAACATGCTATGATTATACTATCAGTAAAATTAGTGTATATGACCACAAACCTTTATGGAAGATGGGGACATGAAGTCTCGATCAGGTCGCGTTATCCATCAAGCTAGTTAGCCACCATCCTACCTGCTCGTGCATATAAACAACTGCTTTTCAACAAAGTGGGTGTGAGGGTGTTCAGTTGAACCAGCCTCTGACAAGACTTCTCCCAAAAATCACCTAGCCATTTTTATAATGCTTGTAGCTATGTTGCCACAGTTGTATTACCTAAGAGAAGATTATTTTACCAACTGAAAATAATATTTTATTTCGCTACATATTTTGGACACATTTTTTTATTTGATGCGTGTATTTACATGTGTATTACCCTTTTGTCATTGTCATCATACAAGGCACAGGGATGTACTGAGGAAGAGTTCAAAAGCTCTCATGACTGTTGTCCCCCTTCTTTAACATAAACCTGAAGGCAGAGGGACCTAAGGTTGAGGCCAAAATGCTCTGAGAAAAAAATGCAGTCGTTATGAAATAGAAGCCACGCCTCCACACACTCGTCGCTTTAAAGCTAGTACTTTCTGTGCAATCTAAAGCTCTTGGATTGTTTTGAAAGGGTACTGTATTTCATGATCCCGCGTAGGCTTCACATGGAGAATATTAGCACAATGACAGAAAACCTAGGCAGGTGCAGCTCCGTCCTCATAACAGGAGCCAGCCGGGGACTAGGTTTGCAAATGGTGAAGGACTTAGTAAAACGGAAAGAGAGGCCGAAGAGAATCATAGCAACTGCCAGGAATCCAGCCACTGCTGAGGTAAGTTACTATACCTCTCAAATGAGAAATATTGTTTAGGAATAATTTTTTATTTAAATTAATTATGTGGAGTGTTTCCACATAGTCTCAATCTGTGCAGTAGCCTACAAAATTAAACGGTCTACATGATCTTGGTTGCTCAGCACCAGCAATTGTTCATTTTTTTCAGGAACTACAAGAAATCACCAGATCATTCCCAGGAGTTCATGTAGTCGCACTGGGTGAGTCGAATTGCTGAATGTGCCATATGAAATGGCTCCCTAGCTCTAGAATCTTGTTACGTAAACTAAAGGCAACTTTAGCATGTGCCACGAATAGAGACTTGTCGAACTGACTGTTAGGACCGTAGAGATAACTCAAGTCTCCATCTACCACAACATCCAACACATTTGTTGGTAGATTGTACTTTGTGGAACATGACTTACTTGAAAATGTTTTAGTAGCACTGAGTTTTTAGAGGGAGCAGCAGATGGCGCGCATGAACCATATCAGCAGTTAGGTCTCAGCAGCGACGCTAGAAGTCAGAGCAGTGTACGTCAGGCCCTTCCGATGCCCACCTGTATAACCCTGTCGAAAAATTCCTAATGAAAATTGTTGAGGTCCAGAGGGATACACGGCTCAACATTAACTCCAAAAAGTTATTGAAAACTAAGTGAGAATGATAATTAGTTATCCATTTTTTTTTATCTGACATTGCGGATTTCATGTATGTGAAAGAGACACGAGTTTGAATTTATTTCACTTTTGCGATCACAAACGCTTCAGTTTGATTGCTCACATAACAGTTCGCAAGATCAAATAACTTTTATGTATAATGTAGCCTATGTTACAGCCTAAGATGCTACCTTCTATCAGGCTCAAGTAACCTGTTGTTTAGTTGATGGCTATAGCGCACAGACTGACTGAAGATGACTATCTAATATAGGCTACTGTAATAAACAAGTGTTACGACCTATGTTGAGAGTAGCCTACAAGTTTGTGTTGAGCAGCACGCATCAGTTTTGACAAGTTGGGATCAGTAGCCTATCATGAATGAATCATCATGGTGGTAGCCTATACATTTTTACAATAGCCTTCTGGATAATATGAACGCCTATGAGATGAGGACTATTCCAGGCAGGCACCCTTTGCTAAATGAATTTGTCCCGCTCTGGGAATATGGCTCAAATGCTGAAAAATCAGAAAAGTAGAACCAAGCTGTCGTTTATTCCTGTAACATCTCTCTATTCTCTTTAAGAATAATTGTAGTTTAATTTTATCCTTTAAATTTGTATATTTCAGTTTTAAATGATCATGCATATAGGGCAAACAGACAGCTTGTGTCACAGTATGTTTATGTGCAAGTTTGTTGACCTTGGGATAAGCCTTACTCTGTTTTCCCATATTATTCTGGAAACCATTAGTTTCTTCTTTAAATGAATTTGTCTTTTTTTAAACAAAAGTATGGCTCTTTCACCATTCTCAGATGTTGTCAGTGAACCAAGCATACACTCTGCCTCTGAAGAAGTTGCTTCCATCGTGGGAACTGAAGGATTGAACTGTCTCATAAACAATGCAGCCATCAACGTCTCCACCGACCTTCAAACTGTGACTGCAGAAGCAATGATGAAAGCCTTTGAGAGCAATGCTGTTGCCCCTCTCTCAGTCACCAAGGTTATCAGAAAACTGACAGTTTACTTTTTGTACTGTAGGTTACAGCAATGGATAAATGTTTAACTTTCCAAATAATTTATCCTAAACCTCTTGGAGATTTTCATGGAAGTATTTGTCTCATGTATTTGTAAATATTCATTTTTGTACAAATGTCTGCTGACAGGCCTTTCTACCACATTTACGAGCTGCTGCAGGACAAAACACTGGAATGGGTGTGCATAGAGCTGCGGTGATCAACATTTCCTCCATCTTGGGATCTATTCAACTGAACTGGGGAGATGGAGCCCAATTTAAAAGCTATGCCTATAGGACATCCAAGGTACCCATTTAGATGCCTCCTGAATGCAGTAGGTTTTCAGAGTTGTTTGTTCACCACATTTCCACCATCAAGTTATGTTGATGTGATGTGTTTTGTGAACCTTTGCAGTCGGCGTTAAACATGGTCACAAGATGTCTGGCCACAGATCTAGAAGCTGAAGGTATTCTGTGCCTGGCATTACACCCAGGATGGGTGCGCACTGACATGGGGGGCCCACAGGTGATGTCCTCAAACTTGCAGACATTATCCTCATCATGTTCTCCTATACTTATTTTAGTGATGTGACATAATGGTGTTTATTACAAGAGCACTTCTCTCTCTTCACTCCTTTAGGCACCTCTCAGCCCAGAGGAGAGCATATCTTCACTTCTATCAGTGATTTCTTCATTGACAGAGAAGGATCATGGGGGATACCTGGACTATTCAGGAAACAAATTACCATGGTGATTGTCCTCTTTGAATCAAACAAGTAAACAAAAATCATTTGCTTCCCACACATTGTGTGAACTGTTTTTAGATGGTTGGTTATGGCTGGCTTGTCATGATGAGTCTAAATACAAGTTGATGGAAGACATAGAGACTGACAAACGTAACCATCTCAGGGTTATGTGAAGATGACTTTGGATTCTGTGAATGATACTAAAAACATTCATTGGTTATTTTAAAACAAGAAACCGGATCTGTTTGGTTCTACTTAGGGATGGGAATTTTGAGTGTTTATCAGTGGTGGACCAATAGCAAGAATGTTCAGCTAATCCTATGATCCTAACCAGTATTTTTTGTAAATACAAAGTATTTTGCTAATATTGTTAGTTACTCTATGTTCTGGAGTTAATGGCAATACAGTATACAATAAGCATTATGGTAAATAAAACATGTACAAATCCCTTTCGGCCAAACAGTTAAGGTTTTACCTCACCACCACACATGATCACACTCACATAATAAAACCTGACCCTCAGGATGTGACCACAGAACAAAAACCTTATGCATAATCAAAAGGATGGAAGGATCTACATTCACTAAGAAAAGAGGTTAACTCTGAGGTACACAGGCATTTAAGCAGAAGAAATGAACCAGAAAGATTATTAATGAAGAAGGTGATTAATAACAGGGTCCCAGTTGTTAAATAATGTGAGATATGATGACACACCAAGTAATACATATTACATTTGATAAGCTATAATAAAAGGTGTGACATCTGTGGCATGGAGATCTCAATACTGGCACATTCCAACTAAATATAAGTTACTAAATATAAGTATCTAACTGCTCTGTGCCTAGTCAACACAATGAAAGTGTGCATTATGTGTTCTGTCAGAGTGCCCCCTTCACTCCCAGATTTTATATCACCAATCTGTAAATGTGTCATTGTCCTGCTTGCATTAGAATTAAGTAGTTAATGAAACATAATTTAAGGTGTTGTAGTCTAAGTAGTTTTTGTGGTGAAAAAACGTATACTTCTTGACTTTGATGATTGAACTCTGAAGGCACAATAAACGGTGTTCCCCAGTATCACTGTGCACTTCATACACTCTGTTTCATCCCATTTTATGTATTTCTTTACATTTGGGCCACCAAAATGCATCCATTTTTTTCACATGTCAGTTATTATTATTCAGACCTTTCATTATTGAAGGTCTAGAAGCTATTTAGATTTTTCAGGGAACACCTGATGTAATAGCTATTATTTCTATCCTTACAAACCTTCAGTGTGTGACTTCACCATGTCCCTACTTCAAAAAGCTGAATATCAAGGTCTCAGGGCGGTATGGTTGAAAAATAAGACAGAGGATGAAAGCCATTAAAGAATTTATTTATCTTTTTTTTTTACACCTTCTCCAACTCACACAGCCATGGTTGTTAGAAGAGTGAAAAATTGCCACAGGGTGGCAGGAGAAACAGATGGAACAGAAATGTTTTGCTTAATTTGTGAATTTAAAGCCCAAACTGAAAAGGGCAAAGCCAAAGGTCCTAAGTGAGTAAATAGAAGAGTAGAAGCTCGTCACAAGCTATGGCTGACCCATCTCTTCTGATGTGAGTGACGATTGCAAGCTGTCAAGAGCCCCAATTTCTAAAGAATTGATAACATGAAACAGAAATAATGTTTCCATTAGAACTTACATCCTTTGTTTTCGCACTAACATAATGGTTAATATCTGAAAGTACAAAACATGCAATAATCTTCAGAAAGGCTACTCAATAATAACTGACAGCAAAGATATTTTAAGGGTATTATTCTTACCTTTCAATTTTAGATAAGAAAGGAAGTCGATTAAGGTGTGAATGACGTCTTCATCAGCTATTCTCAAAGCCCCTGTAAAGGGACAAAATAGGGTGTTTCACAAATCATTTATTTTTTTATGAGTGTAATGTTTCCCTTCAAACCACAAAACATTACATAATATTTGTAGCAGTCCTGACATAACATTAACTACTGCATACTTTATAGTACCATTAGGACTGCAACATACACTGGGTTCATGTGAAATGATAATTCATCATTAGGAAACCTACTTTGCAATTAAGTTTGCGGCGGAATACTGTTGTGCTGTTTAAGGAAGAAATAAAACCGGCCTACTTTGGGCTACTTGAGTATCCGCAGCATCGGCATTTCTGGAATTGATTATTGCCTAAAAATCAATCTGTTTAATATTTTTCTCAAAAATTAAGGCTATTTCCTGCCAAGAAATTGGCAAAAAACTGAAAATATCTTACAAAGGTGAGCACAGCATCCTTCACACAACAGTACAAACTGGCTTTAACTAGCCCCGGTAAGAAACTATGCAGGTGGTCGCATCATTGCATTGCAGTGCGGTGGTCGCATCATTGCAGTGAAGAGGCTTGGGAATGCTGGTCTAGGTAGAGTTTCAAAGAAAAAGCCAAATCCCAGACTGGCAAATGAAAGGATTAGATTCAAATGGGCAAAAGGTAACTTGGTGGAAGATGATTGAAAATATGTTATAGTCAGACAAATCTGAGTTTGCATCACAGAGAAGAAACGTGGTGAGGTGCAGAACAAGTGGAAACCTGCCAGAGGAGTCCTTGACACCATCTCTCAAGCAAGAAAATGTGATAGTCTTGGGGTGCTTTCGTGCTAGTAAATTATGTAATTTTTACAGAGTAAAATTAATCTTTAACATAGAAAGCTATAACTCATTTTCACCATAACTCCATCGCTATGTTATAACCAGTAGACGCCACTTGACTGGAGCCAATTTCATCCTACAACAAGACAGACCCAAAGCATTGCTCCAAATTATGTAAGACCCATTCAGTGCAGAAGCAGTCAAGCTGTAATGCAGAGAATTGCTGCAAATGGGGAATTCTTTGATGAAAGCACATTTTCAAGCACAAAATTGTTATTTCAAGCATAAATGATTATTTTTAACTTTGTCAATGTCTTGATTACATTTTCAATTAATGTTGCACCTTATTTGATGTATAAAATGTGAATTTTCCTGGAAAAGATGTCATTTTCTGGTGTTTGAACATTTATGTATATAAATAAACACTATATAAATGTGAACTTTCTTTTTACTAGTTCACTTTTAAGTGTACAATCTCATGGCTGGATGAACATGGCCTTACCTGATTTGAAATCATCCTCCAACGGCATGTCCCTCTTTCCTGCCAGGCCGTGCTTGTCACTCAGTGATCTGTGACTGTCAATTGCATCTGAACAGCAAGGCAGAAAAAAACACTTGAAAGCTTATAAAGTCAAACCATCCCCTCCTAGTGACATTACCAAACTGTAAAGCTCTCACCCCCAACACACACATGCTCACACACCCATCCACTCACAATCATGGCGATTCACACACTGCTGCCTTGTTTGAAAGTCACGGATCTGTCTCTGGCTAACTGGGAATGGGAATTTATTTTAATGACTTCTTTAGAGTGTTCAGAGCAACCTGCAGGGCTTGAGTCATGGAATTGCTTTTCACATACTATCACCACTGCAATGAATGGCAACATAGACAAAATCACACTGATAAAACAAGAGCAACCTCCTTAAAAGACTGAGTGAAAAGAATGAAATGCCAAGAAAAGTGAATGGACAAAGTAAAAATAGGATCAAAATGATCTCCTTCTACTGACCATCTCTGAGCACATTTCCCTTTTTTATAGTTGAGTATGCCATGATTTCAAAGGTCAGGAGAAAACAGCCAATCATTT
Source organism: Clupea harengus (assembly GCF_900700415.2). Lineage (NCBI taxonomy): Eukaryota > Metazoa > Chordata > Actinopteri > Clupeiformes > Clupeidae > Clupea > Clupea harengus. The sequence continues at coordinate 4,805,277 of NC_045154.1, read as the reverse complement.
AATTTCCTGGATACTTAATTGTCCTTAAAAAAATGTGACATCTCTTTCACTGTCGTGGTCTTGACAATTATTTGAAGAGGATTCAAGCTGTTCCCAACCTTTTGAGTGCCATGTCAATATGTTGGCTATTGCAATTACCTAAAAACATCTCTTGAACAGATTACATAACAGCATGGCATTATTACTTTTTTGTCAAGACATGAAACAAGATTAATTTATGAATTCGGCTGTCACTTTGAAATAAAATATGACATAATATTTATGATGTGGATGACATTTGCTTCAGCATCTAAAAATGAAGGTTGTGAGGAAAGGACTGATACGACAAATAGTGAAAAGGTCCAACACAGAGATGCGCCACAGAGCAATTCCTTCCTTGACTTCAATGACCTGCAGGAGCTATCTTACATTGACCAAGCAGTTCTTCTCTCCCCCTTGCACTGGGAGAATCCTTTATCTGTATTAGGTGATCAATACGACCTGAAACACAGGGATGATGGTATTTTACCCGAGCCATGTTTAGTCTTATGGGCACCGAAGTGTCATCATGGGACAGGATATTAGCCTACAGGTAGCCTACCTTTGAGAGTACTCCACAAGGCAAACATCATACACTCGCATGTTACAAATTGACTATAGAAAGTGTTGTCTGGCCCTAGGCCAAATAAACTGATAGTCATATCACCAGAATGAAAACTGGCAGTGAGCCAGGTTTCATGGGCTCTCCAATTTCTGGGTGGGAAGATCAGTCACCATTATTTTAACAGATTATCAATTTCAATATCCAAGCCATAGACAATGGGCTGTATCACTGTAACTTCGAGCGCACCAAAACCGGCAAGGAAATGCATGCAATTAGAGTGCTACCGCGTTGCTGAATAAGAGAAAGGGGAAAAAAGACAATCACTCACGAGGACCCAAGAGGTATCCTGCACTGTTCAGGGTCCATCCTCGCTTCTCTTTCGCCTGTGATTTGAGAGAAAATGCATTCTAAAAGTTTTTTTTCATCGGCTAAACTCATGCCAGCAAAGACCCAAAGCCGTCATTTATTTAATTGTAATTGTTAAGTGTTTCATTTATGCATTTAAAGCAATAAGGCAACCTACCGCAATTACAAATCCAATTGTCTCCGTGAGGATTGCGCAAAAAATGAGAGATACACAAACGCTGGAAATACACTTCTGCATCTAAAAACACAGAGATAGACGTGGGGAAACCTGTGATTACATCATAAATTAATTTAGTTTGAAATGCCTTTAGAATTCAGAAGTAAGGGTACTTACCTTGCATACACTTTTCTTGTGCTGTATTTCTTGAAGTCTATTTAAGCCTGACCTTTATTGTAGGACCGTTTCAGAACCTCAAAACGGTGAGACTGCCGCTCTCTGCCTTTCCAGAACCAAGAGTACAATATAATGCACTGATTGGGTGGCCTTTTATGTAGTTTCCCCAACACACGCACGCACACAGAAAAAAGCCTCCACTTTCGGGTCAGGGCGGACGCGCGCATCCACGCAGTGCCATCAGCACAGTAACATGCATCACAGTAATACGATTGAAAAAGATTACGAATATAGTTCGCTGTACTCTAGTCGTCAATTTATCATGTGTGGCGAACGTGGAGCCTAATTAAAAAAAGACAAGGTTGAAAAATAGCCTTAGTAGACTGGGCATTTTAGTTAGTATTCACTTTCAGAATAAACACGGGCTAAAACACTACAGACTTCAATCGGACATCTTTTCAGAGGGGCACATTCTTAGGTCTTCAATAACTTCAATCCGACTACAAGCAAATATGGAAGTAGGGCCATTCAATACATTTTTGCGTAAATATGCAAGCACGGGAACTCACAACTTTCCTATGGCATTATATTCCTTAATTGCAGTTTGACTAACCAAATTTAATACAGAATTCTTATAATACAATATATTATACAATTTGTTTGCATTGGCTTAACACATCTTCACAACCTGCTTCACTGATACTGAAAGACAAAAAAAATAGCAAAAGTAAGTAGGCCTATAGTAGAAGTTTGAAACACTATGATAGCCACATATGTAAAGCCTACCTATATAGCCTATAAAGGTGTAGAAAAAGTTCATCCAAAAAGATGGACAGCATCATGATTGACTCATAAAAACTTGAAAGGTTCATTCAATGCTAAACAAACCCTTACCTCATATAACAATTCATGCACCTCACATATCCATCCTTTCTTAGAAACATCAAGCACCGAAGCCCTTGAATTCTGAAGCCGTTTCCTGAAGCACTGAAATTAAGATGTGAATTTTGGAAAAATCTTTATAATTTGTCTTGAATACTGTCACTGCCTCTAAATCACCATTGCACCAATACATTGATAATTAAATCAATTGTTATGCCTATATTCATTAAAACAAAATTGATAATGAGGCAGCAGTAACTGGTGGGCAATATGGGAGATTAAATGGGACAAAAAGTTTTTCCATGCAGTGCAAAAATGTTGAACTGAAAAACAGAATGTAGACTAACATTTCTGTCTTTGGTCAAATCAAAGTAGAGGCTATAGCCACAATATCTTTGCATAGGGGTGAAAATAACTAACCTTAGTGGCTGCTGTGAATGTACAGTCAAACTCATACTTTACTAAGAGATCTGTGTGCAGTATTGGATTGGTATGTTTTACAATATTTTAACTATATTCTGAGGTATTCAACACGGCATCTTTTTTGTTAATGGGGACTTGATTCCATGTATTATCACCCCCTGAGACACTTATCGAGAGACTACTGTAAGACAAAGCAATGTCTTCTCATTTTTTACTATACCTTAGTGCATATTTTCATAATCTGTTTTCTCCGATAAGCAACATGCTATATGTTTTATCTCAATTTGAATGAAAGGTCATCCCCTTCAGCTCATTCTTGACAGCTCTTATTCCCACCTAATAAATAATATCATGCAACTTGCCTCATCATAACTGACACCAGCTAAAGCTGCAAGAACCTTGGGTGTGACGACACCTGATTTTCTCTCAGCACGTGGCTTCCATCTCAAGATTGTGTTGCTTAACTCTTTATAATATTCAGAAGATCAGAACCCTATCTCATCCGATATACTACCCAACTCCCTGCTTAGGCCCTGGTCATCTTTTTTGTAATGCTGTTCAAGCATGCATGCCTACATGTGTAGTGAGACCATTACCGATGATTCAGAATGTGGCAGTCTGTCTGGTCTTCGATCAGCCAGAAAGGACAGTGACTCCTCTGCTGATTGTCTTTTGCTGCCTCCTTGTAGCTAGAATTCAATTAAATTCAAAATTCAAAAATTCTCTTACTCTACAGAGCAGCTACAGGATTGGCACCCACCCAATTCTTTCATTCAGATCTAATCCCCCCCCCCAATGAATTACACTGGCAGGAGATCGTAGTCTAGATTTAACCTAAATTTGGTAGCCTACCTCATTGATGAAATCAGAGACGCTTGGTGAAATGGCTTAGGATACCCAATTCTCTCTGATCAGGAGAAAATCTTGCAATGTTCAAGTCACTCAAAAGAACCTGTCTGAATTTAAACCTGGAAAATGGTGGGAAAAAAAGGTGGCAATAAACATCCTGAGATCCTGCCTGTCCTAATCCTGTGTGCAAATTCTATAGATTCTGTTATTTTTTCCTTTCCTGCCAATGATTTGTCAGGAAAATGGTTAAGTATAAATCAGAGTAAATCGCAATCAGGTTTCGACCCCCTTCTCACCTTGAACATGTTCTGTGGTTGGTGCAGAGATTATTGCTTGGTTTCTTACAACCAATGGGCCTCATTCTCGAACATTTTCTTAAGTGTCTTCCCAAATATCTTCTTAAGGACTTCGAAAGACCAACCTAAGAAAAGATCTCAGTCGGATTCATGAGCGCCTGGAAATGTGTTCTTGAACGCGCCAAAGTGTCCTTCTGTGCACTGATTCTTAAATTGAATGCCTGTTCTCATGCACCTGAATTATCGTAAAGAAACGCTGCGCCAGCTCCTTATAAGGGCATGTAACTGAAGAGACGTGCACAATCCACAGACTGCACAGGCAATGCAAAAACAACTTCAGACTGATCATGTCAAAGCGGAAAGCTAGCACCGGTCGAGTAAACGCTGATCTAACTTCACCGGTGCAGAGGTGGAGGTATTGTTGCAGAATGTAGATGTGTCCATTCTATTCCACTATGGCTATATCCACGCGATTGAGTTTAGTGCTGATTTATTCACTTACATTTGCAGCATTCGTGTGTAGTGCTTTTATTTATTTTTGGACATTACCATGCCTCGTAGAATCATGACTATAAATGTGAAACGTAATTGTTAATAATAAAAAATATTCTCGTATTTATTATTATTCTCGTATTTATTATTATTATTATTATTATTAAATCCGAGGATGTCTGTAGAATTGATGTGAACGCAATCGCCAACGATTTTTCACAAATTCAGCCCTTAAGAAAAATCTGGCCCATTTACGACTGCTATTTAGCGTTATTAAATTCTGTTCTAAGTTAAGAACCTATCCCAGATGAGAAAACTTTCATAAAAGCCAGATTTGTCCCGGAAATTTCTTCTGAACTTGTTCTTAACTGCGTTCCAGAATGAGGCCCAATGTGTGAAGTAACTATCTTACATCTGTGATTAGACCATAGATTTTAGAACACCGCCTCATTCCTCTCTGATTAGGCTAGTGATCTAAAATCTTTCATTAGACTTCATGTCAGTTAGCCATAGCTTTCGCCAACTTTATGGAAGTTCGCAAACAAAAGCCAAGACCAACAAAATGATTCATCACGAACCGTACGAATATTAATGTAAGTTTGTGACAGTATAAAAAATAGCGATTTTGTTTAGCAGTTAATCAGTGTAAGCCAGATATCATTAACGTAGCCGAGTTAGATAGCTAGGTAAAGTAGCTAATCATTAACGATAACTGCCGTCAGTTAGCAATTTGCTTGTCAGAGCGATTCCAAACCTGTAACCTTACCTGTCCGTGCCAGTATGTTCATCATCGTTGCTAGGTACATTGCCACTTCAGCTTTGCAACACCAAACAATTGTAGCTTATTATCAGCGTAACAACCTTTATGTGTAGAAGCTAACAAGCTATTTTTAACTAGCGATAACATTTTTATTGGGCATGTCATTAGTTTAACACTAACGTTAATGTATTCTAGCTAAAAGGTAAACTAGCTAACAGCTTAATTACAGCTAATAAGTAGCCAGCTAATTTGACCAAACGTCATGTCAACATTGTGGTTACTAATGCCATCTAGTTTCACTACAATTGATCGTTGTCAAGAAAAGCACATAAAGGCAAGATAGTTTAAGACACAGATATTATCATTCATTGTCATTTATCGAGTCCCTCCGGTTTTTCACGACACAACGGGAATTTATGTCATTTTTCACATTTTCCTATTTACCGCACAACATTGCAGGAGTTGCAGAAAATAAGCCTTTACCCCCAAATGGTTATAAAAGGTAAATTATGCACAGTCTGTGTCAACCACTGGCATTGCTTCATGTCCACTCGTTGGATGTCAGGTGTGTGATGGATTGACGACCATGGTGAAGTTAACCAGGGCACAGTAACACAAAACCAAAAAAACATAAAAATACTAATACCAAAAATATTGACACAGCTAATCTGATTAAGTTATTTTCTAGTAAATGTGGAGTTTAAGTGAGAAACAAAAATCGCATTTAGAAATCCTGGAGGGACTGGTTTTTAGAGTAACAATATTAAGGTGAAGTTGTAACCTTGTCATTAAGATGCAGCAGTGGGGTCTCAATTGGTTAACGTTATATTTGGTCTGTTTTTGTGTTGCACCAGACTGAAGTATCAAGGTGAAGGTGAAGTATCCTGAAAATGGACAACATTGCTCGCAACTCCTCTGGAGACACAGGATGGGGTATCCTCTATCAACACCAGCAGCCAGGAATTATACTGACTATATTTGGAGCATGTCTATTTGGAGGTTAGTGAGCTTGAACCATATCCTTGCTTTACTAGAGGACATATTTGCCAAATTGATTAATTTAAGTAAATAGTTGTTAAAAGTATTTGTATCTTGTTTAGAAAAACTCAATAGAGGTAAATATTATAATTCAGAGCTTATAGTTGAAGGTCATTGAAACAGGCTGTATCGTCACCAAAGAATCTGTAGGCCTGCCCTATAAGCTACATTTTGTTTTTAAACCGACAGTTAATAAAATTATATAAAAAGGGCTTGTGGTTAAGATAATTAAGAATGTCTATGCTTAATTGTTTTTCTGCAACTTTCTAGAAATAGGTATTTATGAAAGTGTAAATGCAACAAGTATGCTATATTTTTCAATACTTTGGAAAATTACTACCTTAGGAGTTTAAAGAGTTTAAAGCCGTGAATGAAAACATTCTGTTGTGTGAGAATAATGACCTTCTAACTTGTTTTGATGGTATGGGCATAGTTGACAAAAGAAAAGAAAACAAAGGTCAAAGGCACCTGTTTCACTCACAGTAGACTATAAGGTTGTCGTTGCTCACATTCCTTTACACTCATTCAATAATTATTTCTAAAAAGACTCTGGAAATAATAAATGGGACATTTTCTCAGTGAAACTAGGGTGAGCAGAAACATTCAGGCCTGTTACAATCATAGCATGTTTGTAATAGTTTCTTACTTTATTTCATATTTATATTTATTATGTTATATTTATTCTGCCATACAGCTATTGTAAGGACACTTCTGAAATCCCTGATGTTGCCATACACAGTTATAATGGCCGTTTGTGGAACTGTGATGGGATTATTAAGTTTTCACTATCCAAAGGTATGGAAGATTTCTCTGGAAAACACAGAATTGATTAAATACACTTAGTACATGCTAAAATGTATCATAATGCATGAGATAACTTTAATAATACTTCTCAGGTTGATGCCTACACCAATGAAATTGCCAACATCAACCCCCAACTACTGATTCACACATTCATGCCAGTGCTCATATTCAGTTGTGCCTTTGAAATAGAAAATCACGTCTTCTGGAAGTTCCTTCCACAGGTAAAAAAAAAAGTTTTTTTGTATGTGTGTACGCTAAATATATTCCAGAGATATTGTGACATAATTTATTCTGTTTCTATACTCTCATGCTGATTTGGGGTGGGATTGGCATCACAAATATTGACATTTTCCCCTCGAGAAATATGTGCATGCAATATCAGTTTTTCTCTTGTTATTTACCAGGTTCTATTGCTAGCAATACCAGGATTTCTCATAAATACATCATTGATAGCATTGTTGGTTGTCAAAGTCTTTTCTTACAATTGGGACTGGTATACTGGTATGATGTTTGGAGCGATTGTCAGCACAACTGATCCTTTCATGTCATCAGCTTTGTTGAGAAGCCTGGGTAAGCACTATAAATCCTTTGTACCCAATTTTTTACATCATTGTTATAAAATGAAATGCTGAATGAGTAATATTCCCTCTTGCCTTGTCTCCACAGGAACTGCGAAAGCATTACCTCTTCTAATTGAGGGAGAGTCACTGTTCAGTGATGGTGCCTCTTACATCGTATTTGATGCCTTTAAAGATTTTGCCACAGATCTGAAACCCTTTGATGGTATGGGTCACTTTTACCATACTGACTCAGTGGTAATTGAGAGTATTTTGTAAATGTCAACTGCAGTGTGACAATGTCACAAATATCTATTATTTCTTAACGAATACATTTTAAATAGTAGAACAAAGTTCATATTAACAGCTCTAAATACATAGACGGCATAGTGTTATTTGATTCCACAGAATTTCCTTCAACTTATGGAAGTTTGTTTTATCCTTCAGCATCACAGTTTGCAGTTAAGATGATCCTGCAGATTGTGGGAAGCCCTCTTTTAGGCATCATCATGGCTAAGTGTGTGATGTTTTGGCTGTCATATATCTTTAATGATGGACTGATAGAAATCACCATTACCTTGGCAACTGCATACATCACCTTTTATATTGGTAAGAAACATGCATGTTTTTGTTAGATTGATGGTGAAGTCTATTGTTCAGTTTCTTAGTATCTTTGTGATTTTAATTAGCTCAATGGATGGGAATGTCAGGAGTCATTGCTGTGCTCATGGTTGGACTGCTTTTGGACATTGTCAACTTTAGTCCTGAAGTTGAAGTATTTCTCATACGGTGGGTTCAACCTAGCATATTTTGATAGTATAATCTCACAGCGATACAAAACAGAGTCACATACGACCAGAGCCTTAAATTGCCATCACTTATTATACATGTAATTGCTTTGGTGTTTGTAAAAGAAGAATTTGTATTTTCTGTTTGCTTTCATCAGATTCTGGGAAATGTTGACATACCTGGCCAACACACTTATTTTCTTCATCGTTGGCATAGTAATTTCCAGAGCATTTCAGCATTTGACCCTGAATGATTTCTTCAACATCATTGTTCTTTACTTTGCAGTGTACATAATAAGGTAAGGCAGAAGTGGTCTTGTCTTTTGTTACATCTGGGGGGTATTCGTCGTACGTGGTTTAGTGACAAACCTGGATAAGTTAACTCAGAGTAAGTGGTAAACCTCCTAATAAAAGAACCCCCATTGGTTCATTCTCCTAGCAAAACAACGTCAGAGGGCTCTTCTATTAGGAGGTTTACCACTTACTCTGAGTTAAGTTATCCAGGTTTGTCACTAAACCACGTACGAAGAAAGCAGTTTTTAATAGTGAACTACTAAAACTTGTAAATATGCAGTGGTCAGTGAAATATTCATGGTCAGTCAAACCTGCATTTGATAGATGCCTACCTGCAGCCCTAGATCTTTATATTGCTGATATCAGGAGTTGAGCATGAATCTGAAGAAAAAATCCACTGTTAAAAAACGAATAATTCCCTTTGCAATTGATTTTAGATTAAATGTTGTTTGTCTGTGCATTCCTTCTATTTTTCCAAGTTTGGAGCCTAGTTGATTATGCTGCCATGTATAGTTGCACATTATTCTTACTTGTGGATAGATGATCAGAAATAGCCTGTTTGGCACTAAACTTGATGGTGAATGTGCCTTGTGTGTCTCAGAGAAATCGGCAACACAAACCCTGAAGTGTGAGTAAATTGGGGTGTTGTTACCATCTTGTTGGTTTTATTTATTTTATGAGTGGTTACATTGGGACTGGTTTGGGACTGAGGGTACTGGCTCTAAAAAGCTGACCAAGAACTGCAGTAGAAAAAGGAGTGAGTCTGTGTTTAAGCAGGCCTGATGCTTATTGCGTAAGTGCACATGCCACTCAACTCCTTGTGCAGGCACTGGTGTGGTCTCGCTTGACTCCTGTGGCATGTCTGGTCTTCAGTCAGCCAAAGAAGGCATGTCACTCCACTTGTGGATGGAGAGTTCATTACTCTCCACTTGGCCTGGAATCACTGGAAAAAAAATGTTGATAGCTGTTTCAGACCAAAACTCTTTTGCCTTGGCTGTTGACATAAACCACAACATCATCCAAATCTAATTTCAAGTTTTCCCAATTTTTATATTCCCCCAGGTTAATCGCCATTGTTGTGCTCTCACCTCTGTTGGTCCGCATTGGCTATGGCTTCAAATGGCAGTGGGCATCAGTCTGTGTATGGGGAGGAACTAAAGGAGCATTCTGCTTGAGTCTCACACTCATGGCTTTCCAGGAAGAAGGATTGGAGAAAGCTCTTGTGCGAGATAAGGTGCTGAAAGTCACATCAAGGCTTTAACCTAATTCAGTGTGGACAGTAGTTATGACTTCACTGAGACATGCCAGAACTAAAAAAATGCGTTTCTCTGTGTTAGTCTGTTTATGTGTATTAAGGCATACAAATAATACATTTATTGCACTATTTTAGGTTTTGCTTCTTTCCTCTGGTGTGGTGGTTCTCACCCTTCTGATCAATGCAACCAGTTTGTCAAAGTTTTTGAATCTGCTAGGTAAGGCTTACAAATGTTTCCTGGAGTCATTTAATAAAACAATGAGCTGTGTCAGTGTTAAATACACGTGGGTTGGACTCAACATGGTCTGAATCTGTACTCGTCTAAATTGAAAGGGAAACTTGATTGGTAAGAACATTTATTTTTTTTTTTGTTGAGTAACCTTCCCAGTTTTGCCTCCTCAGGCCTCTGTGATGTCTCTCAGGCCAAACGCATGGCCATGTACAGTGCTGTGCAACGTGTGACTGAGAGCTCCCTGAACACTCTGAGCATGCTCAAAATTGACAGGTTCCTGGCAGATGCTAACTGGGAAATAGCCGAGCAGACAGTGCATGTTCAAGATCCGTACAAAACATCAGATGAAGAGGTCAGTGCTGTAGGGCCTGGTAGCCATGACTGAAATGAACATTACACAATGCTTTACTAAGCATTACTATTGTAGAATACAGCACTGGTATTAGTCTTAATAATCTTTTTCTCTAGTTCTAAATGGAGAGGTCAGTGGTAATTTAGTTCAAGCCTTAATCGGTATTTATAAGGGGCAAATATGGTGTTTGAGTTCTTGGCATTATAACATGTGCTTTACTAAAGAGAAGAGAATATTAAAGGGATTTTCCTACCCACCAGGTCAGCATTGAGGACTACTGCCCAACGGCTCGTGTGACTACGTGCCCAGACTGTGACAACGCCATCCCCTATGTTCCCTCTCACAGAGAGCGCGAAGACATGATGGAAGAAGCACGAATGCGAGTCCTGAAGGCCCAGAAGGTCATATCCCTCACTTTCACTTAAGGATATGGGCTTTCCCTCACACGGTCATTACATCCATCCTGATTGAGGAGTAGCCCATCTGGTTTAGTTGTTATGGAGACAGAAAAAAAAATCACAAAATTGTATAAACTCATCAGGATAGCCATAGATGAACATCTTAGAAAGGATGGATAACATAGATGTTTTACCTTCCAGCTGGCTGGATAACAAAGTTATAATCGACTCAGTGCTGGAAAAATGTTAAAGGAAGAGAATGCTGAATATCACATGTCTTAAATAGGGTCCCTGCTGTGTTTGTCTTTTAGACAAGCTATTGGAAGCAGTACAGCTCTGGAATGCTTAACCGGCAGGCTGCACGCACGTTGATTAACACTGCAGAGAACATGTCCGACCTCAAAGGAAAGTCAGTGCTTTTCATGCATTTTTCAAGTTGGAGGGACTAATCAGTCTCGACATTTATTTGTGATTCTTCAACCTGTGTTGTGACCAAAATATGATTTTATGTTCAAATGACAAGATATAGTTGTTATCATGATCGCTTTGATAAGCATTTTGGTCCATCTTTTATCAGTAATTATAGCCAGCCAAACTTGTTGTTCCTGCCCGCTGTACGAGTGTGGAGAACTCTTGGCCAGTGACCTCAGTAATCACTTCTAATCATGCATTCAAGTGTGTTATTTTAAGTACTCTTCAGTTCATGACTCACTTCCACAAGCCCGTAAGTGAGTTCAATTATAGAATTCAGATTTGTACCTTGTTTACGTACTGAGTAAATGGAGTTAATGAAGACAGTCATGTTTGAAGATGACGCAGGCTTATGCTCTATTACTTCCTTCACTTAAACTATTTTATGATAATTTCATGCTGCTTTTCACATCAACATTCAAACTTTTTCTGTATTTCAATACTGAAACTGTCTCTGCTTCCGTGCAACTTGTAATTGGGACAGAGAGCCTGTGACGCACAAACCAAGGTTTTCATGTTCCTCTTCACTTTGGTGGTGCCCTAAAACTAGGCATGCCATGAAGCAGATACCAGTATCGGGTACCGGGATGATACTGTGCTCATATACTCATACTCGTGGTACAGGAGGTAGAGAAGTCGGTTAGTAATCAGAAGGTTGCTAGTTCGATTCCCTGTCGAAGCGTCCTTGAGCAAGACACTGAACCCCTAATTGCTCCTGATGTGCAGTGTGCCATCAGTGTAAATGTAAAATGTGTATACATTGTAAGTCGCACATATGTAAGTCGCTTTGGATAAAAGCGTCTGCTAAATGACTAAATGTAAATGTAAAATGTAATGTAAATGTTTATTAATTCTCCAATATCACGAACAATTCATAGCAACATTATGTTAAACTTAAGGCTGCAGTCAGGTGTTCTGTCATTTTTCACAGCCCTATTATATTTGCTTACTGGAAGCAACTGGCAGCAGGATTTTATGACTTTTTTTCATCAGACTTGCCTACTAGAAACAGTTGGTTAGGAGAAATTGATAGAACACCAGCATAGCGCACTGGTGCGTCCCTACATAAAACAGCATGTCAACATTTGACAAACTGTGAACCATGGCAAGGGCAAAATGTGCTAACTTATTCAGTTTGCTCAACTCAACAGATAGAGCCGAAACTTGCTGACAAATTCTTAAATCTAAATATTAAGTAGCAAATGCTTTGATGGTATGTGTGATTTTACCAGGTACAAATAAACAACACTTACTATGTGGGCAGATTTTGTACTGAGCTATACGAATGCTACCTTTTTCAGGTTCATTACTGTCCAGGATGTGAAGAAGTATTGGGACCTGAAAGGTTTCTTTGTAATCCTGCTGAGAAAACTGGAAGACTGGCTGTACAATGTCAAAGTTGATAAACTGAAGCCACCAAGGTGAACGTTTGCAGACTGTAGTAACTGAAAGCAATTCTAAATCAAATGCACTTAAGGTTAACCGGTAGTTTTTTTGCAGGAATCTTTGGCTTAAAAGGAGTTACCAGGTGGTGTTCAGTCAACCTTTTGAATATTTCATGTATGTGGTGATTCTGCTCAACATATTTCCCATCGCCCTTGAGTTCACCCCTGAAGTTGGCCGTGAGTTGGAGCTAAAGGTCCTCAACTACATTTTCTGTGTGGTCTATGTTGTTGAAGCAGTTCTTAAGGTAGGAGATCAATAGTCTTCCTTATATGAACAAAATCAGTGATGATTAATAAACTCACTAATGGGAGTGTGATAACTGGTCTAATAACTGTTTTCAGCTAACCATCACTGAGGTATTTGATCATGTTCCACAGGCCCTGGCCATGAGAAGAGCTTATTTTTTCAATCACTGGAACCAGTTTGATTTTTTCATTATTGTGATGTCTGCTGTGGATATCTTCATAGAGTCCCATTTTGGCCTGGCAGAAATCAATATTCAGATGATCAAAATTGTCCGCGTGTTTAAAATGTTTCGACTGACCAGGGCATTGAGATTGGTGAAGGTATGTCATTTCCTACTGTAAAATCATGCTCCATACTGTTCTCCAGCCACTGATTGTAGCATATGTAAGATTTTTGGTAAAATACCTTTTTAGTGGTGCGTTTTATGCATTTTGTGATTTGGTTATGATCCATTACAAATGCAATTATGGCAGTTTTAGCATCTGTATGTAGGGTATTTAGCTCAATACAATAGTATTGCTTACTTTGTCACCTGACATTTTTAAATCTCCAGATAATGATACCCAAGTTGATAAAGGCGACCAATCGTCAGATAAGTAAACAGCTCAGCTTTGGGTATGACATTGGAAAAGGTTACGTCATTGGTGTGGAGGACATTAGCAAAATCATTGACCACATCTCTGATGACAAGAGCATCTCTGCGGTAAGTGGAAAATCAGACATAAAGCCATACAATGCCATTATCTTGATGAGTGCAGCACACTTGATGTCAAATTTAGGGTTTGTCCACTTGATAGTTTTTCTTTTTTTTTTTTAATTGAGACATTTAATTATGTCTTATACGTATTTGACATTGATAAGGAAGGTGTTTTTCAGATGAGCACAAATATTTTTTTAGCTTATTTAAAGTGAATTGGTTAAGGGTGTCATATATGTGAACTGAGTTCATAGTACTGAGAAGCTGTAACATAAGGAGTTTGTTTTGTGGTAGTGTATGTCGTTTTTTTAACACGTCAAGACACACGTTTGACACGTGCCATTTTTAGAATGTATTTCTATGGTTGTTTTTGAGCATTTATCCTTGATGTGCTTCACGGTAGAGTAAAGGGTGAATCATATCAGGCGGTTTGATCGTGATCCTCATTTTTTGTTGTATGTTCAAAGTAATATTACTTGCCTGTAATAATGGGCGGTAATAATGCAAGGCACTTATACCTTTAAATACTCCTGATGAAACCATAGGATGATTATAGCCAACATGTAACTTACCCTGTGTGTCTCAGGAACTGAAATCCATTCTGGAGAAGAACAGACAGGAAGGAGTCAGGGCGCTTGGTATGAATAGTAAAAATAGGCAAACCCCTTTTCACCTAGTGAATATAAAGAACTGTCCTCAATTGTCTTCCAATTTAGTTTCTGGTTAGCCAATAGAAAACATTTGGTCTAGCAGTGTTAAAGTGAATCAACTGTATGATGCTTTAATTCTGTTTAATCTCATAATTTCATACATGTGAACCATATGTGTGTTGGGTATCCGGTGGACCTAGCTACCTGGTTGTACGGGAAAGCAGGGACATAATGGCTCTAATCTTCTCACAGTGTCAGGTCGCACTAGTCTCCCGGCTTGCACAGCCTGATGTCTCTTTTTCACCCCGTCCTCGGCCTGGAAGAGGGAGACCTGTCTATGGTGTGCTTTTAGAGCAATATCCTCAGATACGGTCATCAAAGGAAATGGGACAGATCACAAAACATAGAAGATTATGTCTGCTGCAAGGGGCTGAAGGGTCTTAAGAAGAGAGGAAGAAGGGATGAATGGATGCACCAATCCATTGTCAATTGTCCCACCCCCCAAAAAAGAAAAAGCATCAACATAAAAGAACAGTCTTTCAAAAAAAAAAGATATCATAATGTCTGTTGAAAACAACATACAACAATGGTCCATACCAGATAGAGCTTCAATTCCAAGTAAAGTCCACTCTGTATGATTCACCTGATTAGCATTTAAATCACAGGCAGTGACAATGCATTATAAAAGACCTGAAAATACAATAACAAGATGGGAGTGGGATTAAAACAAGTTGATTCTGTCACTTTTGGGAAAAACAGCAAATCAGACCAGATTTTTTTTGAGGGGGATTAGGTTTAAGACTCACCAAATTCTACGTAGAGCCGCTCTGTAATCTTGTGAGGAAAGCAGATATCTTGAATTTGGCCTGTCCCTTTCCAAGGTTTCCTACAGAGAGACCATCCAGAGATTGCAATCTCCGTCAAGACCCGGCAGGCCATCCGGGCTGTGCTGAACAGTGAGAGGGACGCCATTCATTCCCTCATGTCAGGGGGCCTCCTGGATGACATAGAAGCATCAAAGCTCCAGAAGGTAGTCTAGGGTAAAAGATGCTGGAGCATGTTTGTCAGAGAAATGGAATGCCAGTCTCACTTGCGGTTGTGCTGTCTTCAGTGATTAATGGCTTTTTGATGTGTTTAAAAAGTGTCTAAGAATCTATGCATCTCTGCAGATGATCGAGATTAAGATGAAGCAACTCACCAAATTCCCACCGACCATATCAGCCCCGACAGCTGAGGAGCTCTTACAAAGTCTGCCATGGCTCTCCAAAGATGCTTCCAAGATCCACTTCTTTAAGGTAGAATTACAAAATGTTATGGAAAAGTGGAACTCATTTATTTAAAGCAATCCGACTGTGTGCTAGTGAAATAGGCATGAAACTGTAGTTCATAATCTTTTTAGACAGAGTTCAATCAATCAATCAATCAATCAATTATGTTAATCATTCTTTCATTCATACTTTTCAGAGAGTGGCACAGCTTCTGTTCTTTGACTATGGAGATACTATCATACGAGAAAATGATCCTCCGAGTGGAATACATTTGATTGTCTCAGGCATGGTCAAGGTATGTGGTTTGAGGAATGTAATTAATTTGGCCTTTTTAATTATAGCGCTAACTAACATCTACAAGCAATTACAGTGTTTGCGTCAAGACTCATGCTAATTAGGTTTTGTTAAGACAGAAATCGTAAATCAGACCTAATCCCACCAGCCTGTTCTCTGCTTTCTGTCTGCTTTAATGTGATGATCATTTTCTATGCTGTTGGAGGACCCTCAGCCCTTCATTGCCCCGCATGAAATGTAATTTCACAAACGCGTTTAAAACAGATCCGGTGTTGAAACACAACCCACATCACCTTAGCACTCTGAACGCACTGTATCACCCAGTGGCATTATTTCATTTGGACCGGAGTGAAACCAAGTGACAGGCAGGAAAAGAACATTGGATATCCAATAGTTCATAGCATCATGAGCGATGAGCGGCGTGACACACCCCTAGGAGTAGAAGTGCACAGAGACGTCATGATCCGTATCTGTATCTGTTTAACCAACAATGATCTGGGTCTGTTTCTGTAGTCAGATAGAAGAGCGGAGGTGGCCGTGGTTTAGACCAGAGGGCAAATGTTCTAACCTGATCTTCATTGGCGATGCAAGTGCCTTCAAAGCATCAAACTGATTTAATATTTGCGTACAATTAATTATGAAATATAGTTCCACAACCTCATGCTGTATGGTACTCATACATCTCTCTCTCTCATTTTTTATTTTTAATTTAAACTAAACTAAGTTTTATGAACTGTCTAGCACCCGCTCATGACACCTCCTCGGTGCAAGAGTCTGGGGTTTCCCTGAGAGATGGCTGGGAATGGTCAGCTCTCTGCCTGCTGCCTGCTGTGCGCTGACTCAGTGGGTGTGACCCCAGAATAAAGTGTACACTTTTTAATAATGTGTAGTAAATGAAATGACTAGTTAGTGAAATTGAAGTCCTATGTTGCAAACAGAACAGACATTTTTATCGTCATCCACAATGACGCACAGATAAGACAAGTCAATCATGGAGCTGATATTTTTTTTCCAGAATAATAACAAGCAACTTCGGGTTGAAGAAATATCTCTTTCCATCGCATTATTTGTGCTTACTCGAAAGACATTGGGATCCGGGCACATCACTACTTAAGAGATGGTGTGTGGCTGTGACTCATAGATAATAGAGGCCTATTTTTTTATTAATTTATATTAACGTAGATAAAATTCTTAGTGTGTGGACTTGTATTAAGTGTGATATGCATATCCCCCCCCCCCCCTCTATACATGACATAGAATCTTCCATTTCTATGCTTTTGGTTCAGCTTATGAAACAGCATGCATGAATATAATACGCAATCCACAGTGTTTTTTACATCTTGATCTAGATATTAATCAGCCTGCCTCTGAGAGACTCTGTAGATGAACACGAAGTATACAGCAAAGGCCTAAATATGTGCAAATTATACTTTATGTCCACCTTATAATGGAGCTTTAATATTAGCAATTTGAACACATTAAAGCGTGACAGTGCAATTATGTGTTATTTGGAAAGCTGGAGGATAATAGTCCTCTTACTCTCATGGTCTGATACATTTACCTACCATGTGATCTGGTTGTTAAATATCAGCTCCTCACATTGGCAAGAATGGGGACTTTGAAAAAGCCAGTCTTTGTTCTGTTATTTTTATGCTGAAGACCTCCTAAGATAGACACACTCTGTCTGAGTCTCCGAAATGGAGCATCACTATGGAATCCTGCAAAGACTGGTGCTCAGTTTTGAACATTAAGCCCCTCAGATGACCTCACAGGTTAGGGTGGCCGTAGCAGAAGGGGATGTGAGCACAAAGATCGAGTAGACTTTGCAACCATATACTTGCTACTGCATCTGTGTTTCCCAGAAATGGCAACATATTTTTTTTCTCTCAAGGCATGTTCCTCAGTGAAATAGGCCATTATATGATTTAACATGGGTAATACCCAACTACACACAGTGCCTCATCAAAGCCATGGTATTCCCTGTTAGCTGTAGGGACAATTCAGTACAGATTTCATGCAGGAGTGATTTTCACCACAACATGCTCAGTTTCTCAGTGGTGTGTTCCATGTTTTAAACCTATACGGTAGGAATAATGGGATGTTAGCTGAGATGGTTGTGGTGTGCTTACATGAAAGACATATGATTTTATACTTGATGCTGTACATCGTGTGTCAGATATTACCCATTAGCTATCTGATTTTGCTTTTCTACACAAAGCTTGCTGAAGAAGCAGAATAAATGCAACTAACCTTGATTCAATCTACTTCTACTTACACTAACAAAGCTTCATCTTCAAGTCTCTTTATTATGACATATTAATAGAGCTGTATTTTTAAGTACACAGTGAATTGAGTTAACCATAGCGTTAATGTAGCCTCTACATGTAGTTATACACATGCAAGTGCAAGATTATACAAAGGCATACATAGGCTTTCTTCAACTTTTTTTGTTAAGTAAAATGTTGAGACAGTCCTGTCAAGTGCAAGTTTTCCATATTCCAAAAGGACGTATTTCAGGGTTTTTGAAGATTTTCTTTAAGTGACCCATGGACTGCGTTAAGTCTATCTGAGGATCATTTTATTCTGGAATAGGTTAAAAACCACTGAATGACCCCTTTACGGTTAGGGGAAGGGTATGGGTCATCTTTAATACTACGAACTACAGGTCTGAGATTATCACAAAAGCTGGTCAACTGACTTGTTATCTGACCAGCAGATAATATAGATAAATGTAAGCATACAGCGAAAGATCTTTCACAAAGGCTGCATATTGTCTCTTGTCATTGAATTCAGCCCATGATATAGTCTTCCATGTATAAAGGGCACCCTCCCATCACTGTGATCCATCAAAGGCTGCTACCACTCTTTACCACTACATCTCAGTTGCATCTGATGGTAACCCAAGACAGGTTAAGTGAATGGGCTGAATGGAGAGGTGCCAAAAAGTCCAAAATGCTCTATGGCACTCTTTAAAATGCCTTCCTTTAAACATCTATGTTACGAAAACAAGAGGTTCCAACGCGTTCTGTCTATTGCCTTCTTTAGGGAGAGAGCATTCTCATTACCTCTGGTAGGCCATCAAACATCTTTTGGACATTATTGTACAGGTCTGAGCGAGCGGACATTGTTTTTGTCTCCTGAACGCAGTGTTTTGTTTCCCCTTTCAGATCAAAGGTCAGAGCCCAAACCTGGGAAGCAAGAAGCCAAAAGAGAAGAACAGCCAGACAGACTACAGGAGCTGTGGTACCATCCTGGGGGAGCTCAACTGCCTCACCCAGCAACCCATGGAGGTCACTGTCACCAGCGAGACTGCTACTCAGGTACGCCACACTCTCTGCACCACTGTCTCTTCTCGTATGTTTTCCGCGTGATTGCAAACGTTTCTTCAATTTGCTTTCTGGCAAAAAATGCAATTAGTCACGTTCAGTTCCGTTTTTCAAGCAGTCTGTGTTTGAATGTGGGACTGCCGTAACTGTCTTTCCTACCAGACTTGCTTAATTCCCATTGACTCCCTGCTTGAGGCCTTTGATGTCTTCCCTGAATTCCCCTCACTGGAGTATAAGATGTGGCACTCACTGGCTGTGAAGATCAGCACGGTCACCATTATGGAGCACATCATCTACCAGGTCAGAAAAACGTCTGCTTCTCAGCAGTCAGCCACTCCTGTGACCCATGGAGCAGATACTGTTTTCCTGAATGAATGCATAGTCTTGTTTGTCATTATTTATTTCATATTCACTTGAAGTGTTAATATTTTCAGCGTGTCTGTGAGTAGCACGGAACAAAGGCATTGTCCCTTACACCTGGGCTCAGGCAGGCACAGATAATACTATTTGGTCAACCTAACTTTTGTCAACGTGTAAAATGAGTATTGTACATTGAGAAAAAGAGTCCATGTAGAGGGAGTGGTATAATGGGAGCACCTGAACACTGTTGGGACCTATGGTTATTTGCTAACAGAGTTGTCTTCTTTTTGGTCCCTAAAACAGGCATGTTTGCAGAACTACACCAAACTGCATTCACAAAATTCTAAATAGTTTTTTTTTTCAGTTCAGTCATTAATTCAGTTCTTCTCATTGCTAAGCTAACATACCCTGAACTCCTGATAAGCTGTATCTCTGTAAATCACTGCAGGCTTAGGTCAGGACCATAGAACCTAACTATAATACATTATTTCAGAGTTATGCAACATGCTTGGATCTGTAGTTGCGTGGTTCTATTCATTTCTAACTTGGTATCAAAGTAACCGTTAATGCAAAATAACCATTAATAGTGTAAGGTCAAACAGCCTGAAACTACTCCCTAGCTGTAACTGCATTTCTAAAGAACGCCAGACAAGAATTTAATAAGGCCGTGGTATAAAATGTCACCTAATTTTTTATGTGATCTATGTCTCGTAAATAAAAGGAGCGTTATGTCACTTAAATAAAGTGTGGTGATGCAAAATACTCACATGAAGTGTCCATTGCTTCTGTAAAGGGATGGACTTACAGGACTATCTGTAATCATCTGGCCAAGGCCTACGTGGTGGACCTGGAGGTGAACCACAAACTAAACATCTATGACGGCACCATGGAAGATGTAGTGGTGGTGTATGGCAGTTGTGACGACATACAGTCACTTAGCTCCTACAATGCTCCTTCACTCATTAGTCAGAGCACTCACCAGGTCAGTACACACACTGGATGATAAGAAAGAATTGGCTTTTTTCCTGTTCAAAATCAACATTCTTAAATTGTACCAGAGCAATATAGAGGTGGAATAATGGCTAATGTGTTGATCACTTGAACACTTCTCTCCAAGCTTCGACATCCTCATCTTAGCTTTGCCATTTTCATGTTTCTAAATCGTCTGACATGTTGGCAGGATATTCATTTTTAATTATTATTTTTTTAAACAAAATTGCAGAATACATATTATTAGTGCCCATCACACACGTTTGAAGCATTTTTTTTGTAATTTTCATGTGTTGTGGCCATGATAACGGTTTGTCTTTTCCTGCATGTCTTGTTAGAGTGCCATCTACTGGGTAAAAAATGATGATGCAGAACATTCCATGTTTGCAGACTGAATACAAACTCACTCCTTATCTTTACTTGGCATCATTCAGCTGTACCTGCTTGAAACTTTCAGTACTTATCCATGTCCATTTTCTCTTGGTGGGTTTCAGATTGTGGGTACAGCCAACATGACAAAGCTACTGATTGTGCCTACTGCCTACACCGAGGCCAAAGACGACAGCAATGAGGCCAAAGAAAGCATCACTGAGCTGCAGAAGCTCGACAGCCTTCCTTGCCTCAGACATGCAGTCCAGAGAAGACGTAATGCATCACATCTTATCTCCACATGTGTGAACGTCACGCAGAGTTTCATTAATGACATATAGTAATATTGTTTAAAGTACAAAGGTATAAGCCCTTATTTGTGACTGACTGGCAGTATATTTATATATCAGTGAGTTGTTAACATCCTTATTTCACCTCTACTCAATAGATTCCAGGACCACTGGATCTGGAATGTTGAAGACCGTATGTGAAATGAATCTTGAAACTCTGAAATGACTCAATTCCATGTTGAATCTGATTGTAGTTCTTGACTTGAAGTGATCAATTTTGTGCTGATTTTTGTAGGTGCTGTCAGACGAGTCTGTCATGGGGAGAAGTAAGGAAAGCCTGAAAGTGGTGGAACAGAGCGCCCCTAGCACCGTGAGGATGGGACTTTGAAGCAATTTGTGTCTGCCCTTTCATGTTTTAAGACAATAAAGTTTGTAGCCTACTCACCATGTCGGTCTTACATCTGGGTAAGATGCATCCTAAACACAATATTGTATTTATCTGGAACCTACAAATTATATTCAACACAAGTTATTTGGTCTAAAGCTTATTTCAGTTTTTCAGTCTGGCTACTCCTGACAGTTACTGAAAAAATCCATATTTTGCACTTGTGATCATTAATGATAATTCCCAACAATAATAGAACCCAACTGCGTAGCAAGTTTCCCCTTCATCCAGCAAGTACCTGCCCAAACCAGTGCTGTATTATTGGCTGACCTTCACAACAGGTCAAATGTCAGATAGACTTAATCACTGATGTGGTTAATTGAAAAGATAATAGAAATTATTTTTTTCCTATTCTTTCTGGCACAGGTGCCCTTTTATTAAAAAAACAAAAGAAAAAAAACGTAAAAGAAAACAAGGTCAATGATTTATGCATGATTGAAGCATATCAGGAATTTCCATTACATTCCCAGAAAACTTTGCAGGGTGGAGGTTGACTTCAGTGAGACAGGAACAGTTGGAAAAAAGTAAGATCCAATCACCACAAGCCAACAGAAAGTGTTAAACTTGCTAGCTACATGCAACTGGAGAACACCGTCTAAAGTTCTTCCTTCAGGGGGTTTGTACAGTTTAATGTGATCACAGGGGAAAGGGGAGGGGAGGACATGAGTATGGCTCTTAGTAACAGAATATTACAACTAAATTTTCATAATAAATTAAGTTAAAAACTATTCCAAAGTTTGTTCCCCCTATCTTGCTCACGAAAGGATACAAGAAACATTTACAAATAATACCAGTGGCAAAATAAATCTTTTTGAATGTGTAAAAGGATGTTTCCCCTAATAACAGCCTCATGGATAAAACAGACCAACAAAGGTTGCCAATTAACATTTCACTGTATGTGTTGCGTTTACTCCGAATACCAGATTTGTGCAAGAGAGGAAAAAAAGCCCTATTTCAAAAAAAAAAACAAAAAAAAAAATCAAAACAATTTGGCCACACCAATTTCAATTGGTATATTTCAGTAATTCATATTTTGTTTCTGTATACATGTTTTCTTTTTATAAAATATTTTATTCATACAATCATTTTAACTATAGCAACATTTACTATTAACTTTGAGTGGCAAGATAGACAGATCACCTCATAAGAACAATAGTTTATAAATGAATGCGAGAAAAAAAAAAGGAAAAAAAATTAGAGTATGTTTCTCTCCATACAGTTCAAACTCTCTGTACAACTGTCTAATATGAATATTGCTGGTCCTGATCTGGTGAAGGGGGCTTGGGGAGGAGAGGAAGAGGAAGAGGAGAGGTTGATGGCTCCTGCTGCTGCTCAGGCTCCCAGGCTGGCACTGCCCTCTCCTGGCAAACCCCTTCTGGAGAATGCGAGCGTGGGCAGGAGCAGGCAAGCATAGTAGTGCCACATCACACCGGCCCATTCGCTGCTGCGTCTGGTGAGGGCACACACTGCTCAGTTCTGTGGGGTGAGAGAGAGGGAGGGAGAGGAAGGCAGATGAGCACATGAAAAACATGACCGTGTTCCTGTAGATGAACTGGAAGGGCAATGTGTAACGTCTTTCTGCAAGCATTGTTCAATTCATTTAGCCTGTTTGAATCATTCGAAAACTTAAAAACATTTAAGACAACATTCATCTAGTCTCAAACCTGCAGACTTACTTGGCTTCATCCTTGACTGGTGCTTCTTCAAGGGGACCATTGATGGCCTCGCTCTGAGCTTTTGCCTTCTCTTCTACGCAAGTTGCGCTTTGAAGAAGAAGAAGAAAAAACAGGAATGTAAGTGTCATGCATGTATAATATGAGCTGTATGACAAAAGGGAAATTGCATAAAATCAGTCCACTTGATAGCCAACTCCATTAGCTGGAGTGGTTTGTGGCTGGCGTACTAGCGGATGCTTACCCTGGTTTCTGACAGTTGCTAACAGGCTGCGCTGCAGCACAGGTGCTCTTATATTCGCCACTCTCACCTACAACGTACTTGGCGGATGCATCTTCAGAGGTAGGTAAATTCTCTTCCTTACTATAAACAGGAAGGGTCATACATTTAGATGGTGGTACTTCAACACTCTAGCTAACACCCTTCCCTCCCATGGTTTAACCCCCACAAACAAGACATGCAAAAATGGGGACGGACCACATCCAAAGCAAATGGGTGCAAATGAATGGTGTTGAGATGTGTTTGGGGTGTACCAAAATGAGATGCAGGCAGCACAATGTACAGCAAATGGAGAGAAACATAGGGAGATCCATCTCATTATGGTTTATTCAATTTAAAAAGGTCAATTCTTAGCTTGAACACTTAGCCAGGAGAACAAGCTTTGTTTGGTTTAGGCTACGCAGAGACAACAGGATCAGTGGTAGGATCAGTAGACCACATCCCAGCTATCCATCTCTGCCTCACTCTCAAAATAAACAGCTGGCAATTGCACCATCCTCAGATATGGCTACAACTCTTTCTACAAATGGCTTTCATCTGTCGTACACATCGTACCCTAAAGCAGCACAGAAGCAGAATCGCACAGAATTTTAAGATGTACGAGCTGCTGGCCTCAAGTCCAACAAATAGATTTCCTCTATCCCTGAAATCCGAGACTTGACTGTTTGACTTCCCTTTGTTTCCATACAAGCTGCCTTGCTCAAAACCATACTTATAGCAAATAAATGCATGTGGTTCAAGCAGATTAGTGTTAAGTTTTCAGTTTCTAAATGTTGAATTACTTCCATCGTGCCATTTCACCTTATGCTCCTCAGCAGCACAGACTTATTTAGATGTCTTTTTTTTTGCCTGGTTCTGCCCCTCGTGAACTATGACCCTGAAGTTCAGGAGCTACATTTCAGATCTATCCATCAATTAGCCAGCCCTTAAGAATACCCAAGTTCCTCCACAAGTCTGTATTTCTAACTAGTTAACTGCTAATAAACAAGTGCATTTTTGAAAAGCTTTTGACAACTTTCTCCACACACTGTATGATTAAGCCTTTGTATACTTAGAGAGACAAATTGCACAATGCAGTAAGTTTGTGCCGTTATATTCCATTAATTCATGGTGCCGTCAGAGCACGTCTCGAAAGAACTCCGTCCTCCCCCCCAACTCGACTGTTGGTGAAAACAGCTGTGGATTGATGGGATAGCGAGGGTTCATAAGGCAGCATCAGTCCTCATATGTCATCATGCTTAGGGGGGAACCCCACCATGGGGACTCCATGAAGCAGACACAGGAAATGGCACAGACAGAACACTTTCTAATCTGTGTAGCGCACCCTGGATGAACCCGGTGTATGTTCTGATTTAAAAGTCAAATAAAGGGAAGTCGATACGGAGAGAAGAATGTGTGGAGCTTGAGAACTAGAAACGGAATCACTTGTGCATGGACGTATGCTGAGGCAGAGAACACATGCACCACTATCTTCTGTAAACTGCTACTTCAAAACAAGAGCAAGCAATCTGTCAATTTATACAAAGTATCGATAACTTGTAATCTTGGGTTCTGATGATGATTTATTAAGGACCAGCAAAGCCATTCCTGCCTGTTTGGAGACCGAAGACAACTCCAGCACATCATTTTAAGCAGCTGTGACTGCTTACAACAAGCAGCTGGTCTTACTTGGCTTTTTAAAAGGAGTCTATGTCCTCAGGACAAACTACAGACCTAAATCCCTACTACCTGTAGCAGAAATGGTTACAGCTGAAGGCCTACGGCCATTTTGAGTCACTGACAACTCTTAACATGCAAATGGACATGGAGAAAACCATTTAAAACATAAAAATGTTACATAAATGTGTACATAAATATATATAAATGATATGTATATACAATTTATATATATATATGTATAAATAAATCAATTAGTGGCTGAAACTGGGAGTAACAAACAAACGAACAACAGAAAAAACAGACACGTCAGATGTTTTTTGCCCCTCCCCCCCAATTGGCTGTACATACCGATAAGATTTCAACACTCTGAAGCCACGCGCACGCCAAAGAGAAAGAGGAAGCTCATATTGTAAGTGGTGCAAGTTTTCAAAATAATTGGAAAGATAGTGAAGGACAGTTTGTTTTCTCTCTCTCTCTCTTTATTTACAAAAAAAGCGACACACAAACATCTGTAAATGTGGGGGCCTTAAAAACAACAGATGTCATTTGCTACAATGGTAGCTGATTGTACAAAATGCCATCCCCCTTTCAAATGGGGGGATGGGGGGTGTCTCTGCCACCTGGCTGGCTCCCGTTGTGGGGGGTGGGGAATGGGGACGAAGCTCGGACACAGAGACAGGGCAGGTCCACATGCACAGTGAAGTGAATGGCTGTGTTATAGCAGGGAGAGGGGGAATGTTTGGTGACACTGAAGAGAGCGAGAGAAAGAGAAGCGAAAACAGAGAAAAGGGGGACGGTAGGTGTCGTGTTCCCCTAGCGCTCGGCACCGTCACTCACCTCTTGAAAACAGCAGTTTCAGTTTTGGCATCTACAGTAAGGCTGAGCGTCTCCTTCATAGAGCCGTTAGAGACCGTCTCTGTGACACGGTCCCCGGTGGGCTCCTCCTCGGCGTCTGGAGCGGCCGCAGACGCAGGCGCAGACGCAGCTTTGGGCCCAGACTGGACAGCTTCTTCAGGCCACTGCTCTGCCCCTGTGAGCACGAGGAAGGTGCAGAAGAGAGCGTGGGTCTCCCTCTCCTCAAGCGCCTAGTTGTGGCGTGCATTTCATGTGCTTGGGGGTCATTTAGACTGCCCATGGTCTATCTGGTTTCAAAACCAAGAACTGACAACCCCAAATGCTTCACATAGGTCAAATTCACACAAAATGTGTATTTGAAAAGGAATACAGCATTAGCTTATTTATCATCTTACTGTGTTGATTTGCCAACTGGACTCAAAGCTTGGGTGCTTTACTGGATACTCGCTTATCGTATGAACCAGCATACTTAGTGTGTTGATCTAAATGTGGAGGATTAAGTCCTGCTCCTGGCATGACCGCGGACACCTGCAGATTAGTGGCTCACCTTCGGACTGCATGGGTGCGTTCACACCCAGTGGGTCCCCCGTCTCCAGGCTCGTCTCCATGGCCACGGGCGAGCTGCTTCTCAGCGGGTCTTTGGGGCTGAAAGTGTTATTACAGCATTATTTTATAGTTTTGTTTTAGCTCATTTGTTTATATGGTGCACATAAGTCGAAAAGCAAGGTGATTGCAACGCAGGCATCTTAAAGGTTATACATCAGTGAATCTGAAACTATATTGTTTATGTATTAAGGAGAACCATTCGTTATTGAAAATAACAGATCCTCTTCATAATGCGTTCTGTTGTTTAATAATCCAAAATACAGACACTGTTACAATGGATTCATGTTGGGAACGGAGTGTAGCTAATGATTTAGTGACTGGCAAGATGGCCCATTGATGTCACGATTTTAGGGTTTATGAGCTGCTAGCAAAGCCAGTTTCAGTTAAGTATGGGAGCGCATGTTGGTTTTGGTTTCTTGTGGTGTAGTATGACTGGAGCACTAACCTGACTGAGGGAGGGAAGCCAGCGAAGTCAGCCCATCCGCCCGAGTCTCTGTCGGGAGCTGTGGGGGCAGCAGCAGGCGAGCTCCAGCCAGTGGGCTCAGGCATGGCCGCCGTGGGGGACGATTGGGCAGCTCCGGCAACCCCCGCAGAGTTCCCTGTTTCCATGGGAATGTCGTCAAAGTTGGCGGTCCACACGGGACCTGGCGTGACATGGGGGGATACTTACTTAAGTGCTTTTTGTTTCATCCACGACTCGTGCCAGACCGAAGTCTGGTGCAGGGGCTTCTGTCTTACCTGTGTCCACCTCCATCCTGTCGTCTGTCGTGGAGCTGCTGGGCTCAAAGGGGTCGCGCTTCACATCCTCCTCCTCGGAATCTGTGCTCTCCTCACTGTCAGTGCTACCAGAACTCCTACCACAGAAACAACCAAGGTAAGAAGAAGTGGACAAGAAACAAACCTTGCAGAAGGGGTTGGGTTTCTATGGGCGAGTTGGATCAAGGTGAGTACAGAATTGAGGTGTAGATCTGAATGCGGGGTGCAGATCAGAGGTTTGAGGTGTAGATCAGAATTGAGGTACAGATCAGAATTGAGGTGTAGATCAGAATTGAGGTACAGGTCAGAATTGAGGTACAGGTCAGAATTGAGGTATATATCTGAATGCTGGGTGCAGGTCAGAATTGAGGTATAGATCTGAATGCTGGGTGCCGTACCGAGGACGTCGCTGTGCTTCGGGGGCAAAAGTGACATCCTTCTCATCCCAAATGTCCTCCTCATCAGAGCCAGTGTCTTCAAACTGCTGGATCTTTTCCTTACAGCAGGCCTCAAACAGCGCTATATTTGCCTGTGGGGATTGGAGAGGCAGTTAGAAGGAAGAAATCATTATTTAAAAAAAAAAAAAAACACCTAACCTGAAGTGTATATCATGGGAAGGGGAATAAATAAATAAAACAAAAACAACCCAGTCACAAATTGGGATTCCGGACCAAAACTAAACATTGTCACATTGATGAAAAAAATGGATGCACTTATCAATATTAACTAAAGATAATATCTAGCTACGTGTGGGCGCCTTTGATCCCTGTTGGTCACTTCCTCAAAGGCACCAACTCCATTGGCATCACAAGATGTGACTGTTTCTGTTAACTGATGAACATGTATGCCAGAAACAGCCTGCTAAAATAAGTAGCCTGTACAAGTACACCCCTCAGAGATAAAAATGTACATACTTCAGCTTTACTGTGGAGTGTAACTGGAAACTTTATTCCCAGCCCTCTATTTCCTTGTTTACAGTATAGGGAATCATGTCAACTTCATGTAAGATGTGATTGGTTGAGGCTGAAGATACACAAAATAAACTAGCGAGCTAAAAACCAAATTTAGGTTTATACTTAATTTAGGTAAATATACTTACACTTTCATTGGTATTCAAGGAAAAGTTGATGTCTGATATTCTATCGAAGGGAATACTGCAAATGTTAAAAGAGAATAAGAGTTAAGTTAACACCCTCTATAGAAATGAAAGGCCACGGATGAGAATTTTTGTGCACATATTCAGCTGTACCCAACAGGCTACCCTTCCACCCAACAGCACCTGATCTAGTAGTGATCACTGAACCAGGTTACCCAGGGCACAATCGAGAGGCAGGCAAAGGTCAGCGTTATGTCTTAGGCTCCTGCTGGGACTGGTTTTATGGCTAAATGTTGTTTTTCTCAGCCAGTACGTAATGGAACATTAGAGATGAGATCATATGAAATATTCATATCAGTATCGTGGTTTTCTGTATCACTGTATAACTGAAAAATGTTCAAAAGTAATTACACATACAATTTCATCATTTCATATATTCTGATAGGATTCTATTAAACCCCTAATATTCCTTCTTAACAGTAAATACACCTAGAGCCACAAGTTGCAATCAGAGACCAAGCAGGAGCACAAGACACAACAAAAAGCAGAAATGGGAATGATTGAGTGAGTTCACCAGGTGAAAAGGCAGAAATGGGAATGATTGAGTGAGTTCACCAGGTGAAAAGGGACAACCGGTATTTTGGAACCATAAGCAAACGCAGCTTTAAAGCGATCACAGGAAAAGAAAGGTTTGGATTTCTACACCAAAAAGTTCTCAAGATAAGAGCCAGAAATGAGTGATTTGTTGCATGTATAGTTTACAGATTGTGCTGCCCATACCCTCTTAGGAAAGAAAACTGGTGAAGGAGAATAATAGGAAGAACTACAAGACTGTTTCAGGAGCTTTTCTGGAACCACCGGAAACATTAATTCCTGGGGACTTTTAGTAAGCATTCAAATCTGAGCCAAATACAGTCTGTGCTCTGCAATTCTGTTGAGCGCTCATACAAGGAAGGGAGGGAGGGAGAGTGGGAGGATATGGAAAAAGAACCATGTGTGGTCAGTACTCACTCCACGACATCATCCTGATCTGCAAACTCTTCGTCATTGAAGCCAAACTGCTCAATAAAATTGGACGTCATTTGTTGCATCTGATAATCAGAAAAGGCCTGGCAAACCCAGGACCAACGATAATGATATAGTCTTGACACTATGAAGAAGCTTTCATATGTTTATCCATTTTGAGTAGAAACAAATTGATCAGCATGCCATCCATGCACATTCATCAATTACTGTTATAACATGCCGAATTTTTTTTAAAATTTCAACATGACCGTAAGATTATTAAAACAAATATTAAACAGATCAAAATGAAGATTCACAGCTCCTGCAGTTACAGACTTACTTGTTGCAGGGAAGAGTCCTGGTGGAATCCACTGTCCTTAAAATCTACCTCATCGTCGCTGGATGAGTGAATATGGTTTGTGCTAACCTAGAATTTTGAGCAGTGAAAAAGGAAAATCAACTCACAACTGTGCACACACACAACCATATTTATTTGTGGAGTGAGGTCACTGCACCCAATCCTATGTTTACAAACATTGCGGCGCATGAGCGCCAACTGGTGGCAGAAAGCTGGTAGTAACCAGCTAGTAAGAAATTGAAAGTTTCATGTAATCTTACATTTTATTATTTTCAAATGATCTATCCGATGTATTTTAAATAATAACTGTTTACATTAATGATTCTGTGCACCTACAACTAAAAAAATTAAAGGTGACATGTTCAATTCAGGGGAAATCATGCAATTGTATGGGGTAACAGTAGGCTTGTTGGGCTAGCATTAGCAGCTAGGTAGCAGTTTAACTACATACCAACAGATTCCCCGTAATGGTAATAGCATATCTATTTCATCTAAGACTAGAGACTGTCAATAAGGTCATTTGCCTCAAAACTATAGCCAAGACAGTCTGTGTTCTGGCTGATGCATGTATATGACCAACTGTCTTTTTGTGGGAAACCCCATCTTAACATAAATCTCTAAAGTGATTTGTTTGATTATATTTTGTAGTATGTGACTCAATAATTCTGTATAATTTTTGTAGCAAAGTTGTGAGTTTCGCATGCAAGTCTACAGGAGCCATAGACTTTCTGCCACCAGCCCACTGTGTGACTACACAAAGTATTGATCTACACACTCAAGAAAAGGACTACCACTTTATCGGATTTATGTTCCATTTACTGTTATTTGAATATCAAAAATGGTTAATACACCCTTACTGGATGGCACTGCAGACTCAAGTTCATGTCTACATCAATTCATGTGTACGATGGCACTTACCAAGTCTACAGTGTTAATCTTATTTGTGTCTGCTAGTTGGACAGAAGTGAAGGCCTCCCATCTATCTCGGTCCTCCTCTGGAAACTCTGGAGGTGATGGGGAGAGGGACACATGAGCAAGGCAAAAGCTAACCTAGGCAAAGGTTAGGCTAACCTATCATTATAGGTTATTATACAGACACCATAATGGACGCCTCACCTGAGATGAGCTGCTGGATCTGAGCCCCATTGGGGCCCTTGTCACCGTTGTGCACAATAGAGTTGGCTATTCTGGTTAGGTGGCCCATATAGCCTCTTCGACGTCCACCCTCGGCCCTGAAGAACAGGGTAGGAAACAGAGGCTCTCCATCTCTTCAAAATAAACCAGTTAGACGTTTCACCCCTTTCAGCATCAGTTTATGTGAGAGTAAGCGGCGAGCGCTTTTATACTGAGGAATGTTGCGTCAGAGAGAGCAAGAATAAGCATCCACTCTGAAGGAGGATGGTTCTGATCAGTAACCCCCACAAACCTCTTCTGAATCATCCAACGCAACAAAAGCTCTGGGAATCTGAGCTATGCTCTCCAATTGTGTAATTTATAATCTCATAAACCCATATAATCTTATAAACTCCAATACTTAAGAGTCTAAAATTACAATGCATTTTCAGACAACTCTAACTTGGGTGTCTAGCAATAAGCGGTGCTCAGGCATTTCACCTGAATATTTGTAAATTCTGCGGCCTCTCCAGCTTGGTTCATGAAGACGTACACTTCCATATTTGATCTCACAGAAATAAAAACATATAGTCAAGTGTTTTGACTATACACTATATTTCTGTGCCATTTACCACTACAGAATTGCATGCACTTGTGTTGCTGGTAAGTGGTCTTACCTAACGGACCTGTCCTTGACCTGACACAGACCACTTGCTATCTGGGAAGGTTTTAGTTTAGTTTTTTTTTCATTACTGAAGCTCAATTGCACTTACTGTTCCTTGTCATTAGAGCCCCATGCATCCAAGATTCTCTGTAGTAACTGGCACTTCTGAAAGAGCTGGAGAAGGGAAGACCAAAATCAGATGTTTGGATTGAAAAATACTGAAAAATATGTGACTGAGTAGCAAGACAAAGATGTACAGGAAAGAAATTCTTCTCACATGTTTGATGAGGTGGTTTTCCCTGACGGGCTCTTGGTCTTGCTCTCTGTTAATCTCAGGAGTTTCACTTTGGGCAGGAGGCATTGCTAAGATCATCGCAGTGCAGATTTCTACTTGTATGTGCAAGAAGTTATTCCATATGTATTTAAAGTACATATCCTGTAGAAATAAAAAGACAACCTATTGATAAACATGTATTTGAACGCCACTTTCTTCTAACAACAATGAAGGATGTAAAGCTGGAAATAACTGGAGCATTTGAATCCATCCTCACAATGATCAACTGTGAGATTTGACACCCAATGTCCTACTTACAAGTATGACTCCTAGAGTGTTGAGGTTGATCAGCTCCGTGTTTATGATATGCGTGTTGGTCTGCAAGAGGCTGGCCACCAGT
Organism: Clupea harengus; assembly: GCF_900700415.2. Classification (NCBI taxonomy): domain Eukaryota; kingdom Metazoa; phylum Chordata; class Actinopteri; order Clupeiformes; family Clupeidae; genus Clupea; species Clupea harengus. The sequence continues at coordinate 4,772,983 of NC_045154.1, read as the reverse complement.
CGCACCACATTGAGGCGAGTGTTGCCAACCGGAGGGTCCAGGACTCCCCAAGTGGTTTTCATGACAGTTTTCTGAAGTAACAAGACAGTGACCATTCACATCAGGGTTACTTTCATGACAAGACGGTGACCATTCACATCAGGGTTACTTTCATGACAAGACGGTGACCATTCACATCAGGGTTACTTTCATGACAAGACGGTGACCATTCACATCAGGGTTACTTTCATGACACGGTTGGTGAACTCTCTAGGCAGGTAAGCAGTCTACATCATGCTGCTGTGCTGGTCAATTAGATTCAAGAGTAGGTGGGTGTCCATCATGGTGATGGCGCAAGACCTATGATTTCACACACTATTTATACTCCCATCAGAACTGATATCAGACGTATGTTCTAAGAATTCAATCTGACTGAAATAGCATTTACACTACCAACAGGGACTGGGAATTGAACTGCTCTGTCAATATGTCTTGAGAACCCAGTCGTAAAACAACTTCTGGCAAGCTACTGAGCAATTTGAATTAGAATTCATTCATCTCATGAAATGTTACTGCTACTGTTAATGCTACTCATTTCCTGACAATTTGGTGACTCATTTTTTTCTAGTAAGCCCCATGCTGCACGCTGAACTACTAAAAATGTTTATGCTCTTCGTGTAAAATATGGTAAAGAACAAAACGCAGTTCCCTATGCAGTTAAGCTTGTGGCGGCTTATTTTATCCATTCATTGGTAAATGTTTTAAGGAAGATTGCTCTAGAGTGGACTGTACATAAAGTCTGCAACGACCCTGACATTGAGCATTCAAAGACTGCGCTCCTGCCCTTTTGTTTCTTCTTTCCGAGTGAAAGAAATAAGCATTCACCTTGGGAGGGTCCAGGAGCAGCTGGTGGAAGTCTTTCAGTCGAGGCTTGACAGCCTCCAGGATGCTCTGGTTGACTGAGAAGGAGGGGTGGTTCATGCCAGGAGGACAGATCTCTAGGTGGCCCTCAAAGCTACATGTGAGAAGACAACAGAACCAACAAGGAGCACCCAGTGAGCCAATCAGCACTACAGCTTCAGCCAGGGATAGCATCATTATGAAAGACAACATTTGAGGCCCTTACGCAGGTCTCCGTGTTTCAAAGAGTGTTAGCAGAATCTGGATGACGCTGACAATGGCCGACTCGTTCTTCTCCTTATCAAAGATGTTGGACAGCAGCTGATCCAATGTCTCCTGCCTACAAGAATTACAAATTTGTCAGAAAAATGGTTTCATTTATTACTAGCACAGATCACAGCCATAAACGCAATGGTAGTGAACAGTTTCCTACTTGTGTGCTAGATCAATTCCACTCAAACCAAAGAGGTTTGAAACCCTGTTGCTGTGCCAAATATAGAATGTGGTGGAAAACATTTCGCAAGCTGTGGCACAGCAAGTGATTTACTGCTGATGGTCAAAACAACAACTACTTTGACAACAATTCAAAATAAAAGAGTATTGGATTAAGTTCATCCTTATATGGTAGTATATACACTTCTATTTACACAAACACATCAACGTGTCAGTCTTGTGATCTATGTTTAGACAGCTGCTGAAGTTATAGGATATACTGATGAGGGCAACGCCCCAAGAATGCAGCCACGTTGGTCCTTACAGTATACAGTGGGTGAGGTGGCATGAGCTGGTACTATTTCTACGTACTCCCTAAAGGGTACTCCAGAGTTCTACTTCACCACCCTAACTTAGTAGGGAGTACTCAGGACGAGATGTCATCACATGAATCTACACATACTAGATAAAAATAACACAATCTAAGGCCTGCAAAACGGTGGATGCAGTCTTCCAGCTCTTGTTCAATGCCATTACGATGTCAAATAAGTGAGACAATCCTACTTTTCCAGTGTGGCCAGCAAAGGGTCCGGCTCTGAGCAGCCCTGCACCTGGAACATCTGATCTCTGCTGAGCCGGATGATCTCACACAGAGACTGAGACGCGTTTGAGTGCCTCTGTGTGGACACAAGAGACAGGTGTCAGACAAACAGGGAGAAACAGCAAGAACTGGAAATGCATGAGGAAGGGTGTAAAGCAGGGCCGATCCTCACATCTTCATCCTGAGATGGCTGTACCATGTCCACCAGACGCTGGATGACTTTCTCCTCATTAAGCCACTAAAGGGAGGGAGAACACATCATGAGAGAGATAAGTGAGGACCTACAAATAGAACACTCATAGCAAGGCACCACTGCAGTCTTTCTGTTGTCTATTTTAGTTTTGCACCACAACTACAGTCTCACAAAGAAAAGTACCAAAACTCATGAAAGTGATAAACAAACAGGGAAGCAAACTCAAGGGAATGAAAAAGGTGACAAAGATGCAAACTCTCTAGGGTGGTCCGGGGGGTGTGGTGGGACATTTGAAACGTCAGCTTTAAAATGTAGATTTACATATAGCATGAGAATATAGCCTTGCTACTTGGCCCCCCAAGTATACATTTTACACCAACCAATTGCACCAACTCCAATATGCTTTCATGGGCGAAAAAGAAGCACTCACATTTAAAACATCTTGTCTAAGCTGCTGGGGCTCAATGCAGGTAAGCATCCTCAGCAGCAGGTCCATGATGGCGGAGGTGCCTATGTGTTTGATCATGAGATCCACAAAGTCCTCCCTCTTTCGAAGAAACTCCACAATCTAACAGACACAAACAGAAAAAAGGTAAATGGGAGGTGAGGGAGAGGTTGAGAACAAGTACTATGAAGAAATGGAGTTGGAAAGCATCTGAAAAAGGAGACATAACATAAACATTGACCCTTTTGAAATTCAGGCATTATGCAAAAAAACAGGCTAACAATATTGTGTTGTCTTAAGGACATTGCAAATAATGTACTGTACTGTTAAATAAAACATACATTACCACTATATAACTATTTATGCATTACACCACAATGCATACTGGCAATGACTGACAAACAAACCTTTGATTTCCCTGGACAAATACATTAGCCAGGTGAGATTTAAGGAAGTATCTAGTGTTTGCATATACATTAACTGATGCCAATGTGGACTTGCTGCGTCATGATTCCATAAAACATTTATTTGCCTCAACTTGACACCGAATGAGTTACCTGCTCGGGCTTGCGGCCAATAAGAATGCTGAGGACCTTGCTGAAGAAACTGGCCAGTAACGGATTGAGGGGGGACTCATTCTGTAGGAAGCCATAGAGCTTCATCAACAGCCCCTCATCTTCTCCCAGGCGGTCATTGATCTGCCCAACGTCAGACGTCAGCAACTCACAAGATATGTTGGGGTACCTGAGAGAAATTTAGCACATGGTCATTACAATGGCATGTGACGGCTTTAGATTCAGTTCCTATGAAAAGCTTTGAAAAGATTTGAGCAAGAGAGTGATATCTGGTATGCCATGTTGCATTATTTGGAATAGTGGAGTTTGAGCACAAAAGCTGAATGTGACCATGCTCCAGGACCAGCCTCAGGCGGATGGGTCCCCTCTTTTGAGGTGGGTTCTACAAGGCTTTTTATCCCTGTTTAAAGGGGGTACTTCACTTGCTACTGACGGCTGTGTGCTTGCTCTAGGGTCCTGTAACGTGCCTTAAGACATTGATTATGGCACCAATCAAACCCAACTGTTGGCCATTGTCTTGGTGCTATCTGTGTCACAGCCAGGTGTATATGGCCAGTGTCTTTTACAGAGATGGCACACAGTTATTAGATCACCCACACAGATATTAAGTGTTGCCTTATTGCAGAGTTTAAGACAATGAGCAGAGGCAGGATGCCTTGTGCAGGTGAGAAGTATAGTTCTACCAGAGTAAAGAAATGAAGAACGTATATGGTCTTACTTGTATTTAATCTTTTCCTCCACATCATCACTGGGTTCCTGGGTAATGTAAATCACCAGGTCCTCCATGCATTGTGGGCGCAACAAGAACTCCACAAGTTTATGGTTCTGGGCCTTGCATTCCTGGAGGACATCTTCCTCATCCATAACCTCCACCAGGGTTACATCCTCCTTCTCAAGGAGCGTGTCAATGTGGGACGTTGTGTGCAGATCAAACTTCCAAAACATGGTGCCACTGAAAAGAGAAACAAACAAGACACATTTCACAAGTAAAAAAAGAGTACTGAGGGAGAGCAAGACATTTTAGAAGTAAGAAATGTCACCAGTCTCACTCATGTGTATGAAAATGACAGGTACTTTTCATGGGTCCAGGAAAAACAATTTGCCAGCAGAACTGGATAGTAGGGATGGGCATTTTAAGCAAAAACACTCTTCGATACTCACTGGGAACTTGACCATTCTTCGAAGTTCCCTCTCAAATCACTGTGCATAGTTGGGGTAGACTTATGATATGCTATCTTTACCTGGCAGAGTTTGGACAATAATAATAATAACGTTTATTATTGTGAAATGGGGTGATGACCAAGTAGGCTAACCTTTCTAGGCTAAACATTCTACTCTCCCAAGTTAACATTGACATGTATGGGGAGCTTCCTCGTGAAGGCCTAGATTGAATTTGCAGACATATGCTTAAGATTACATTCTGTCTTTTTAATAATCAACAAAGATCACATTGTTAAAATATACGTATAATTTCTTTATAACACACCACATAATAACCTAACGAACTGGTCTGCTACAGTTTCCCTTCTGTCAAATCAGCGTTCACTGTCCATAGATGGCCCATGACGAATAGAATTCCAGTTTTAAATTGCGTCGAAAGACAAGGTTAACCAAAGGTTAAAAGATACCATTGTATTCTCATATGTACAGCCACACACATCCTGATGCATTACCTAGAATAGGGATAGCATTTTGGCCTACCTACTCTGAGATTATAAAACATCTACAGTACGTTTCTTAACCTGGCATGCTTTCTTTGACGAATTGTATCACGAATTAGCATTTCAGGTACATTCAGGGATATGCTAGCTCAATAACTGAAATGAAATGTCTGAGCCCCTCCAAAATGACCATTTGAAAGCATTAGGCTTCCAACATAAACATAAAACACAATTCGCTCTTGAAGGTAAGTATAAGTAATGACTCAGAAGACTGGCGTACTGAAGCCCCTAGAGGCTAAATGTAAGGGACCTTTCCTGGTGCTACTGGCAAACCCCACAGCAGGGTTTGTGGACACTGGAAAATGAACATTGGACAAAAGCGTCTGCTAAATGACTAAATGTAAATGTAAATGTGAACATCCAAATGGTATCAGCTCTGTCAGACCAAAGGATTGCTTGACCAACATGTTGGCTAAGTGTTAAAAGGTTTACACTAATCTACTGACTCGATGTGTATGAAGGTCTGATATGGCCATGTGTCTGATTCTATGTGTGCATCCCATGCTTGGTCTGTGTCCGGTTCTGTATTTATTGTTATGTGTACCATATGCCCAACGAGTCTGTTTACTAAGGTGCCCTTTTCTGCCAGTTGCCTGTACTACGTATACGGTCACTTGTTTCTTATCTCTCTCTCTGTCAGATCCAGTCCGGTTGTGAATACACCCAGGCTGATGCCCCATCATCTGAATCCCGAGAGCACAACACATACGGCCCTGCCATCAACCTCCTGACCTTTCCTTCCATCATCTACATTTCAAAATCGGATAATGACATGTCGGCCGATATTCATATTTTTACAGAAACAAAGATTTTCCCCAACATTTACCATAGTGATAAAATAGTTCTGATCCAAGGTATGACATAATGTTGTTGTTGTTTCTAGTAGCCTAAACAAAGGCTCATCTTTATAGATGAATTACAGAAACTAATTATAGAAGTACAGGCACAGCTTTTTTGTTGTTGCTTGGTTGTAACGTCACACCTAAATCTGTCACAATGACTACTTGCAAAGCATTCGCGTATCCAGTTTATCCCTTTCTAGTCTATACAAGCTACAACAAAACATTTTTCAACAACCATGGCACCTTTAAAAAAAAAAAAAGAAAAGTACACTATGCGGTTAGTCAACAACGCGGAATTAACTCGAATGAAGGGAGTGGGCATGTGGCGTCTGCATCACACAAGGAGCTGATTCAGAGATTCATATTTGTTTAGTAAGAATTTAGTTTAATATTTGTTGAGTAAGAAATTCTCCAACTGGAGGAGGAACTTGTCCAAGCCTGCTGAAGTTGGACAAGACAAGTCTTATCAACAGCAGCAGACAGTACTACTCCAGCCAAGTGAATTACTTACAGTTTTTCTAGGTTGCTAAGACAGCATGTCAACTACAGTAGGCTTGGACCCGATGGTTTTCCAGTTGGAGGCAGCGTGAACCACCTAAACTGGCTACCAACAACTGAGAATCACAAGTTTGTTAAGCAGTCAGAATTGCTCTGTCAACCATTCGATAACGTTATCTTCCAACGACAAACCATCCCATTAGGCCATCCTTAAAATTATATTGGTTTCAAATTAGGTTAATCAATCAATAATTAATCAATTTTTTTCACATGCCAATTAACTTTGTGTTGCAACCGAGCATGGCAAAAAATGCATAAGTATACATTTCATGTGAAACTGATCTCCATACCATGAAGACACAGATCAGACTGTTGTATTTTTTTAGTCGTCAGCGGAGATTCGTAGCTTAGGAAATAAGTGTGTTGCCATGTGGCTTCTGGTGGACAAACTACGCAATGACAACACTGGTAATATAGGGGAAGGATTGATCTTTAGCTTTCCGTTTCTTTTTTGATCATTAAATCGGCTGTTATAAAAGCAGCTACGGATTTTATTATGCAATTAGCGCATATCGGCAGAACATCATATCAGTTGGGCTCTTAATGTTACATGGCAATTCATCTCACTGGAGAAGTCCGACTGTAATCGGATAGGAACGTTCTGTAATGTTGTTGACATGAGTTCAACAGCCAAACAAATTACACCCCTCCCCCGTTTGTGGTCCTGAAGCAATGTGCTGGTGCTGATTGGCTGGGAGTGTATGGCTCGTTCCGAGCCACTTCATTCGTTTCCCATTTACAGAACCAGGACTGAGTATGAACGGCAGGTTTTTTTTTGGAGTGCACACATAGTCCTGGCCCAGTTGTCACATGGAGCTTAGGTCAGAGTTTGAGAATGTGAATGGCTAAAATCTATAGCAGTTAATAAACCAATGTTTTATATTGTTTTCAACCACAACTTAAAAACGCAGCTTTGTGGTTTGAAAACCACGTTCCGTAATTATAATTTTTTTTTACTAGGTTTAATGTTATCCAGAGCAAGTCAATCATAAATGCAATCACCTGGTTCTTAGCTCAGGACTCAAAGGTCTTAAGTCAGGTGCAGTTCACAAGGGATCACAAGGAACGTGCCTGAAATCTATATTCCTAACCACAGGGTGACAGACGGCCGTCATAGATGGTGCTCTGGTCTGCATTAAGGGTGTTTTAGTACCACCTCACAATACGGCTTCCAGGATGCCGTTTCATGTTAAGACGCTTGCTCATGCACGCTCTGACATCAACAAATCTAAATTCATAATTCACTGACAAATTGCAAAGTCAACAAACGATTAAGTAGTTTTAAGAATCGACATGGAATCAAATGGTTCATCATTAGCTGACATTTTCACATCCTCAAACTTGGCAAGCCAACAAACAGTAGAAGCAATATAACATTTGATTATTTATGCCATTTAAAACCTAACAGCCAACTGACAGCAATCTTGCAAAAAAAATATGAGCACTGCACACTCAAATGACTCAGTAATCAGTGTCTACTTTACTGTGCTACTAAGTCATTCTGATAATGTGCTGATTCACACAAAGACCAACATCTGAATAAGAAAACATTTTTTTAAAAAATGTTTTAATTGCAGCACTGATATTTTTGAACATGGGTAAAATCAGGAAACCCATAAGTTAGGATTCATTCACATGCAAGTAAAAACCTCAGCTACCTCAAATCTTACTTCTGCTTCCAAACAAACTATATTGCTTCTGTCCAGTAGGGGGTTCTATATAGAACTAAATGGGTTCCTGAATCAAATATTACACAATGATCCCACACAGTCCACAAAACTACCTACGACTACCTGCTTACATAGAAATAAATGTCAATAAATTGACAGAGCAGGAATTTTAAAACTTACTCTGGTCTACTAAACATTTAATTAAATGAAGAAAGATAATGACACATTCAGCAACCCCCAAAGAGACTCATACACTGAATTTGTACCAACCTACAAGCATAAACAGAGCTTTTTTTAACCTTATTTTTAAATATTGCTTCCTTAGCACCCCTTGAGAACACCCAAATCAGGGACTTTACAGTAAACCCAGAAGGCGTTTACAATCTTGAATGCTTTTGTTTATGGTACATACCTGAACGAAGCAGCGCCCCGAAGGTAAAAATTCTGATTAAAAATAAAATAATTCTTGTGCTCTTTGGGACTTCTGGCCCATTACAGGCACCACGGTCAGCAGAGACGAGAGATCCTTAAGAACAGGACACATGCAGCAGAAATATACCTCTTCCACAGCCCAACAATTAACACACACCTGAAACACAGTGAAGAGAGAAAGTACATTTTAGTTCCCACACATACATATCGAGCAGCATTCAGTGGAGAGAATGAACATTCCAATAACTCTACTCTTCCGTGTATGATGGTTTACTGTTAATGTCAAACTTTAGCGTTCGCTGATCCATGCTAGCGTTAGACTTTCATTTATGCATTTAAAAAAAATTACAATCGCTAAGTCAAACACTCCCCCACCATCATGGTTCGGATATCGCCACATTACAGACACAATTTAATAGATGCAAAACTATTTGCCATAATATGAATAATATATAGCTAATATAAAAAAATTACACAAGTAATATCAAATCAAATGATGGCAGATCTGGATAGCCCTGAGAAAAACATCATATAGCATGTATGGCTATCTCTTACAATGACCAAGATAAGTAGATAAGATACTGAAATTATGCCGAAAATATCCAAGGCTTGTAAGATTAAACAATACCCGTTTGACTTAGGCTATCCTCCACACATTTTGTGTCTAGCTTGAAATCAACTGAATTCCACTCATGGTCCATCGATTGGAACCTCCCTACAGATCCTTTATGATATTATTAAGGGTACTGCTTATTGGTACGTGCAAGAGTTGCATGAAATTCCGAAATTTGCACGAAGGCCCCATTTTGGAAATGTCTGGTCAGGTAAAGAGAATGCACTCACATCTGATGAGGCACGTATACCTAACGAGACAAATACAAACAGTTCAACAAAACTGCTTACACAGTTCATTCAACTCTCACTGCGCATTCATGGAGCCATAAGTTCCTTGTCAGCTCCAGAGAAATAGCAATGGCCAAACCTGCATTAATACTAAGGACATAATATGTGTGTGTAAGTCTGGAGTTTCTTCTCCTGTGCAAACTGGCCACATTCCATGGAATAATTACGTCACAGGAAAATACTTCAGAGCGTTGCCTTCACAACACTTGTTTTGTAAACATCAGAAGGCAACAAGTTATTCTATTATACTTATAAAAGGTATGATGTTCAATTTATATATTTGTCCTACAGACATGCCTACACACAAAGCAGACTGTTTTTCTTTTTTAAACTGCTGAGGTTTGTTATAACCCAAATGGAGAAGTTGAACCAGGCATGGCTTACCCTTCAACATCCAACCCTACTCTGTAGGCTTACTGCCAATAACGAAATTAATTGCAAAATCAAAACTAACCAACATGTGAGGGTGTATGATGGATTTTGTTACTTTTTCAGAATAAGAGCATGCTTTTAAGAATATTTTGGTAAACAAGCAAAAAAAAAAAAAAAAAATACTACAGGCATGGCACGCGGCAGTCCTACTGAAATATGGGGACTATAGAAGGAAAGTCCATCACTGGGTGTACACAAGTGAAGCCAAACATTGTGGAAAACAAATATTCTGCATCTTTAACATTCAGAACAGCAGCAGTTCCAAGCTGGCTAGTCTATATAATACCAGGCCAAAAGACATCCAATTAGCTTTCCAGTTTGGAAAAAAAAAAGTCTACGAAAGCATGGACAGGGTTAAAGGCTGTGTGTGTGTCAGTCTGGAGCCACAGCCATCTTGACAGATCATGAATGACGAAAGAAAGAAAGCTTATTAATAGACTAAGAGATGGGGGTTGGGCTGAAGGAGCATTGACCTCTTTCCAGACCCTTCAAATTAGAAGATGAGTTGCCAAGCCTTTTCACTGTTAAAGTGTCAAAACGGCAAAATACAAGAGAACACCAAAGAGATTTTTGTTTTGCTGTGCAGTGAAAGAGCTGCAACAGTAGGTTAGATGAATACATACTAACACAGTCCAAACTAAATCACCCATAGTAAAATACAAGTACCAAAGATAGCCCATATATAAGAATGGAGGCTCCACAGTTCAAAGTCCTAAGAGGAAGACAGAAACCCAGCCTGCTTCAGGCCAGATACCTGTAACGGTAAGAGCAGCGGAAGCAAAGTTACAGCTCTACCTCAGCAACAGCATAAGCCTCCAAGACGACGAGAGCACTTAGGCTTAATTGCACTACTCAATACAGTCTTCAGACCATCTGTTACCGTGCACAATCCCGATAACTGTGAAAATCTGTCAACTTCTAATTAGCGAACACTAAAACACGAGATTGTTGTAAGAACACCCACACATGTAAACATTAGTTCGACCGCGAGTCAATATACTGTATATGCTGTTAATGTCCGACGCTTGTAATATCTGTGCACCCATTGATTCACACTTTATCGTTTGTATTTTAAAACGACAAGTTAATATTTCAACCCCTGATAATAATTACCTACTTCTATGGTTATCCCTTAAATTACACAAGTCTTAACGAAATCCCCAAGATCGCGTGACTTGCCCACACTAGCTAGTGACACACCATTGCCAAGCCGATTCATTATTACCGAAACAGTAAAAGCTCAACTACTTACGTTGCATTCATAACTGAGACAACACAAACGAAACTGTTCCGTGAAGCGGGTAGACAGCGAAAAGCTTATAGGCTAACGAGTCTACACAATTGGCTAATTGTATGACTGGCAACGTTAGCTACCTAATAGCATCAACATGTTCGAAAACATCTGAATAGTGGACGCAAAATAGCGTTGCGAGCTAGACTAAGAACGCTAACTCTGCTTGAACTACAGGGTGCCATTATTACAGCACCCTCTTACTTGCTCACGATAACAATCTCCAGCAGTTAACCGTTAGGTGTAAAATAGTCAAACGCCTGGCCACCTCGCTCTCGACAAAACAAGCCGGTTTTGCTGAATGTGGCCTGACCGGTGTTAACCATCCGTAGCTAGCCAACTAACATTTACCGAATTCCGAATATCAAAGGGCAACCACTGATGTCATCTAACAAACCTAGACACGTTTTCTACAGTAGCTAGTAAGCTAGACAACATTTTCTGTTGTTAGCTGGTAAGCTTGCTAAGCATTTTTGAAAGTTAACCTGAAAGCTACTTAAGTAGGAAGTGACGATAACCTAAGCACTGAACGCTAACGTAAGCTATCGCTAACTGTGTTCTGGGAACCACAGCGATCGATGTTGACAACATATCCTAGGTCCACTTTGCTAGCTATCTATGTAACGTTGGCCAGTTTAACAAAAATAGACAACGATTATTCCCAGAAAGCTTAGAGGTAATCTTAACTTTATATGCTAACTAAACTGGCTAACAGTTATGGCATATTAAAAAGATATGGAATCTCACAGTGATCTCAAGTTCACATCACAAGCTCGAGTCGGCATTTAGTAGCTAGCTATCTATGACAGCTAACTAACCACTGACGTTAATGTTAACATATTTTCACATCGACCATCCAAGTCAACCGGAGCTATGAATTTGGAAAACTACTTAATCAAAACGTATTATTTATTTAACCCTTCTTCCAGACAGTTACATAATCATAAATACATGGCATATTACAGTCATTATCAACTGATTTTAGCCGAGCAACCGCCTTAAACATCTGTAGGGATTGCTAACGTTATGTTGTCCATCTGGAGGCTAGCTGCTAGCGATAGCAACCTAAGGATCACTAACCATTATAGCTAGCAGGAGGTTTCGGTAAAAAAAAAACACAGGCTGCATACAAACATCCGGGAGTTTCATCTCCGGAAACATTGGCCAACGATACACAGTGGGACAAAATTATGTTGAAATCGTCCCTATATGACGATGCGATGTCTTTTCTCCGCATACAAATTCGTAATGTCTAGCTCATACTAGCTGGATAGCTAAAACCAGATAAAAAGTAACATCCTTTAGCTGACCAAGTAGCGTGCTAGTTAGCTACATAGCTAACGTTCCTCTCGTCGTCAATGAGAACTACATGGGCAGGAATGTACGTACCGTTTAAGAGCGGTTTAAGGCGAGTCCCCGACATGAAGCTAGACAACCTCTTAAATAAAAATGTTACCGAAATTAAAACGCGATCACCTCGCGAATTCAGTGAACACAATAACCTGTTTACAACTGATTCTGACAGGCGCGAAAAGGTAGACCATCAGAGGACACTTTTCAAGATGGCGGTTATATCAACTTCTACTGCCCCTTCCCCCACTAGAACTAGCATAGATGTCAATCAAACTGATCATTGGATACTTATTGGTTTACGTATAGATCAATCATACCAAAATCTCCTTGTGACTGCATCCTGATTTGTAATCTTATCTGTCAGTTACAACAGGAGGAGCCCATCGATCTCCTACTTGTACTAAATGTCAGCGTTTTCTCTATGCGTTTTCGAAACTACATAGTACTAACTCGCCATTTTGGAACGAGAGAGTGGTAGAATCCACCGAATGCACTAAAACACACCCACATCTAGGCCTCTGTCTGGAATTGGAAACTGTTGACCGATTGGACCAGGGAAATTTCGGTCACGCCCAATGACAGCATCGCTATCACCACCAAACTGCCGGGTGATAAGTGTCGTGTGTAAGCCTACAAATGATCAAGCTATTTTGGGCATTGGGCCCTGGACCGCCGCTACTTAACAAATATCATAACAGGATAAGATAAGTGGGCACGAGAATGATTTGATATTAAAGAAAATAAGATAATCTGAAAATAGTAGCCAGGCGTTCTGAGATGATTTTGGATTTGATTCCCTGAAATACAAAGATAAAATCATAAAACATACAAAATAGGCTATACAATTAAATAAAATACATGTGATTGACTGCTCCTTGGTAGGATGAATCAAAATGGACAGGCTACAGCAAGTTAAAAATACCTAATTTTATTGGCTTGAATCATCACACTGCAGTGGATAGTGAGGACAGCTGAGAAGATCATCAGTCTCTTCCCTCCATGACAGACATTTACACCACACAATGCAAAGACATCAGCATTGTGGATGACTCCACACACCCCTCACACAAACACTTCACCCTCCTGCCGTCTCGCAAAAGGTATCGAAGCCTTCGTGCCCTCAGTGTCAGACTGTAACAGTTTCTTCCCACAAGCCGTCAGTCTCCTCAATACCTAGTGACTGGACTGACATCCCTTTCCCCACACACACTCTCTAACCAACTGAATATCATCCTTCGCAATTTTCTGCACATTTCTTTCTTAACTGCTGCTAAAAGGCCGTATTAGGAAGTGGTGAGCAGAGTGCATGGAAGTTTATCCGCGCAAAACTGTGTAGGCCAATGGGCAGCACTGCACTGTCCTTCACTGTGCCTGTTGTTCTGTTTTAGTCATTTTGTCTCACGCTGTTTGTATTTGTTTGCACACATGCACTTTATGCAGTCTTGTGTAGGTCTGTGTCGTCTTAGTTCTGTGTAGTCTCTTATAGCTCTGTGTGGTTCTATGTAGGACCATGGTCCTGCAAGAACATTGTTTCGTACACTGTATTAGCTGCATATGGTTGAAATGTCAACAAAGCCAGTCTACAGTCCACAGTCATTTGAGTTTGTCCAGTTTAAAGTATTTATTCAAGAAATGGTTAAATGAATGATGAGGATAATGGATCAAACAGTAGGCCTAGCCTATTGATTAGGCTACCTTTATTCTTAACTCTAATCAATATTCAGTAATTTCACGGTTTCTGCGAGTTTTGGATTTAACATGGCACATCTGGACTAGAACGGCTACATACTGACATACTAGGGAATTTTCATGCAAAGTTTGATAGACCTACAACCTGCGCTCTCAGGTGTGAAATCTTACATAGGTCTTAATTTTTCTCTACAGGCCTTTTAACCTACAGTGGTGCTTAGAAATTTCTTAAAATCTGCATAAATATGACCTAAAATGTGATCAGCGCATTTAATGTAAGTCATTGAAATTGATGAAAAGTAGCAATAATATTCACAAAAAGTGTATTTATTCCTTTATTTTGCAAATTAATTGACATTAAATGACCGTAGTGTGAAAAAGTACATGTAATCCTCCCTTCAATAACTGGTGTGAACTCCTTTAGCAACAGTGACTACTATTAAACATTTCTACGAGTTGTTGATCAGTCTCGCTCAACTCGTGAGGAATTGTGACCCATTCCTCCAAAAATAAGAACTTCAGCTTGCATGACCAACCTACACCAACCTGCTTTCACATTCCTATTGAATTCCAGACATTGTCCAAAGTCCAGGCTTTGACTTAGCCATTTCAAAATACAAAATCTCCTCTGCCTTAACCATTCGTTGGTAAACTAACTTCTGTGGTTAGAATTTTCTTTCTAAAAGATTCAACCTCTGTTGAGCTTCACTTCACGAATGGATACCCTGACATTCTGCTGCAGTGATTTCCTGGCCCAATGTAGAATCCATAGTTCTGTCAGTGGTAACATGCTGTTTTGGTCCTGAGGCAGCACTTCAGTTCCAAACCATCATATTATTACCACCCTATTTCATGGCTGGAATGAGGTACTTTTGCTGGAAGGTAGCTCATGGTTTTCACCAAGCACAATTCTTCTAATTTAAACCATGCAGCAAGTAGCCACTTTTTGAGGTTTATTTTTGTAGGCAACTAGTTTTGTCCTCAAATTCATTTAGATAGTATGTGTTCATGTGAAAGATAGATAAACTGCAGTTCCCACTAGGTGCCCAGGCTATGCTCTATGCCGTCCCGTGGTCTTTGACAGACCACCCCATGAAAACGTAAAAAAATCTTTCAGAGCCATATCACCAGAACTATATCACCAAAGATGCCAGTTGGCATGTTAGCATGTTAGCAATCTTTGACCAGTGACTCCAGTGCTGTTGTTGGTGTCTGGAGGGGTTTGTTGTTCCCTTTAGGTAGTTAGACCCAAACTCCGTACTGTTGCTTTAAGCCAAATGGTTCTGTTTTTGACCCATCCATCCACAAGACCAGCAGTCCTCTGGCTCATCCAGTTGGCCTAAAACTTTCAGCAGGAAGACTTGTTCGTCTGGGAGAGAAGTGGCTTTTGTCATACTATCCTCCCATCTATACAGCTCTGTGTCCATTTACTCCCATAGTGGACGGATGAACGTATAGATTGATGCATAGAGTGAGTCTGCTGCCTCAGGATCAGGACAGCATGTCACCAAAACTAGGAATTCTGCTTGTACCAGACAATTCTGTAGCAGAGTGTTTGTGTATCTTTAAATGAAGATGAACAGAGTGTGGGTCTTTCAAAAAGACAACAAATAAACACATAAGTTGATCTACCAAAGAGGCAGAGGAATTGTGCAACATCTGAACTTGATCTAAACAGAAATTTAGTAGTAGGATTTTAGGCAAGGCAAGGCCAGGCAATTTTATTTATATAGCGCATTTCATGCGCATGTGCAACTCAATGTGCTTTACATATACAATAGCAGGAAAGACAATAAAGAATTAAAATGATAAAAAAATAAGAGTAAAGTGAAACAAGTAAAAAGAAGATGATAAACATAATAAAAGATAAGAAAGTAAGTGTACTGGAAGAACATAAACATACAGTATGGAATATAGGTGCCACAACTCACAGTTTAGACAGGTACTCCTGTAGCAAGCAAATCAGTGAAGCAAATCAGTGTTCATAGGCCCGATAAAACAAGAACGTTTTGAGCCTTGATTTAAAAGTAGCAACATTTGGGGTACATCTAAGTGTTTTAAGGAGGGGATCCATGCAAGACAGCCCATCATCTACCGATTGGACTATTTTAACCCTTTTTCTTACTTAATTTACTTTTGCACTTCATTTTGCTCAATTGTCTTTTTACATTTAAAGTATGTGACTACATTTGACCTATTCTGTTTAAATACAACCACCATTGCTATCAGGTCTGTGATGTCATAACATAAACAGTAGGGTCATAGCAAGTAAGTAATGCTGTAGTGCTTATGTGACCTTGTGAGATGCACAGTCCCTCAATGAACTCTGCTCTGTGGCACCTGGTTACACTAACCTTAACAGTTAAGATTAAGAATGAATTGTTTTATCCACTGAAGAGTTTTGCACTTTTACACACATACCGTATATCCTAATTGAAGCAGCCCGCCTACTTGATATGTCCTGGGTTTTTTCATCTCACCAAAAGCACATTTGAGATTGAGTCTGGCAAGTGAGAATGGTAGCCCAAACAATATAGGCCTACTTAATGTCCTGTAGATGCTGCTCTAGTAGTTCCTTACAGACAGAGAGGCTATCTGATGCTCTGGCTGAAGGTAATCCCCTCAAGCCTGCCCCTCTAGGCCATGTTCTACTTGCTTACTCTATCATCTCTGCTGTTGGAGGTGTTGGGGTTTCCAAATTTGGGTATGGGTTGTATGGTATTTTCTAGATACAGCTAATGCACACACAAAAGCAGGGTTGCATGGTTTGGGTTATGCCAAAGTGAATATGCTTCCATTGATGTGCAACTAGGACAGTGTGGCTGCCAACAAGGAGGTTAGAAAAGATGTGTTTTATCTGAAGCTGGTAAAGTCATGGACAACTCTGTCACATAGGCTTTTGCTGCTGAGGTAAATTATGTGGCCTCTTCCTCTTACCGAGCCTGGTAAGATTGAGAGATGGCATTACCAGTAGTTAGTGTTGCTGTGATCTCAGCTTTTGTACCATTAGCTTGTATTTGCTTCAGTCACCTTATAATTTGGACTCCCATTAGCTATGCCCCGGCCCAAAACACAAGAAGAATGAAATGGAATAGCTCCTGACCACAGAGACAGGCTGGTAAAATGAGCCTACAAATCAGATTCAGCTGAGGCTCCCTGAGAGACTAGGGCTGGCCCTGCCACTTTAGAAGAAAATTCGTTTTTTAAATGCCATTTTTCTGAACTTAATCCAAGGTATACAATAATAAAACAGTAGGAACAAATCATGATACACTAAAATGATCAAAATTTGCAGAGTAACATGACCATGTCACAAATAGTTCCCAAGTGTGCATGCACCTATAGGACTTTGTGTTAATTCATCAAGAGGTTGTTTGCATGTAACCGTGGCCATTCACATGGATATAGAGATTTGTCTTGGCCAGATTGACCAACAGCACATTTGAACAATAATACATGATAACAATGATGTTTATGAGTGCTTAATAATTTGTATTATTTCCAGAATATTGTAGGCCTGCTATGTGAATCTGGTGATTGACATTGTGATAACAACATTTTACCACAAGGTGGCAACACCCTACCAAATAAAACAGTATTTGGATTATTGGGATTTTTGGATCAAGTTAGAAATGTATTATCTGTAATTTAATGGTTATCATAAAATCGTATTTAAAAAAATGTCAAATCAATTGCATATGTGCTAGTGTTTTAGGGAAATCAAGTCCAGGAGAACACGACAGTGGCAAAAATGGACAATAAAAGATGAAATTCTTTAAAATAGAACCTTTAATATATAAAAATGCTTTTGATACAAAAATTGTCACGAGAGTAATCTATATGAGGCATCTGTACAAAGACCAAGACACAGAACGTTGATGCGTTGGGGGGTGAAATGTGTCCCACTGGTTAGTTGATAGAGGTCCATTTCAGAATAGCAAGGTTGAGGTACCCCCTTCACACGCTAGACATGCTTCTGCTGACCCCAGACCATCCTCACAGACTAGGCCACAGGCAAGAGTGGTGGCTGAAATCCATGTACAGGCTGACAACATCACATTTTTTTGAGAAAAATCCATTTGAACAGGTTGCTGATATCACTACGAGCAGCATAAGAACATCTTTTACTTCCATTATTCTTTTTTTTTTTTTACCTCAGTATTCATCACAAACGATGAACAGAAAGAACTCCTTTCTTTCCTTTATTTGTACTGTCTTCCCCATAAGCAGCACAGATCTATGTCTTTATTGGATACTTGCACAAGTGAAATTATTAGTCATAGCTAAAAGAAGCAAAGAAGCTTCAGCTAAAATAGAGGTCTGGTTAGAGGAACATTTTACATGGCTCTTCCAAAATATACACACATTCACATTCTCTCACACACACACACACACACACACACACACACACACACACACACACACACATCTACAATCAAAAATGACCGCAAAGGACGCTTTCTCTTTTTTGTAAGTGCTTAGTTTTGGCTGAACATGCTTGATCACATGCCCCACCTGAAAGCTGGAGTTTACAATGGAAACACTTAAACTGTGCATCACACAGCACATTCTCAATTTGAATAGCAAAAATAACACATGAGGGCTTAAGCCAGACATGGACGAGATACACAAACATGCTCTTTTTAGACCATTTAAAACTGGGAAACATCTGCCTCCCTCTCTCTTCATACATGAAGATTTGGCCACACAGAGAAATGAGACATTAAGGCTGGACAACTCATAGCAACATCTACAATTACTGGCTTATTGTGGACAGACAATTAGCTTAGGTTCAGTTGAGTCATCCTTTCCAGGTTCAATACACTTACATATTGTGAGCAATTTCTTGACTTGGTCTACTTAACCACATAAACGGTCAGGATTGTAATCCACTAAGGGAGTAACAACCATTCAAATCCTGCATGATAAAGTAGCACTGTTTTCTCTACTAAAACATTTTTTTTTGTTAACTGAATTTGCCTGATGACAATAAAATGAATTAATTGCATCAGTGCAAACTCCTTCATCTCTCTCAAATTTCAATGAAGGGCTCAATAAAATGGTGCATCTGAGTATCTAAAAACAAATGCTATCAGATGACAAGCTTGCTGTGGAGACATTTCCTAACGACTAACTCTGGGGCAAATACATACAGCTAAAAACATGAATGCTAAAACACAGTGATGGCTGATCTCTGCCATGTCAGAACCGAGATCCTTTCAGAACCATCATTTGGACTCCTTCAAAGTAAGAAAGTTATTCACATGTGTACTCATATGATCTATACAACCCAAATCTGAAATATGAGATTAATAACATTACACTTACCAATTTTCATTATCATATCTATTCTCAAATGCAGAAGCAATGTTTTTGACAATTGTTGTAATCACTATTCATAGGATATATGTACAATAGCAGCAAACACACTTTTGGTAAACTCAATAAAACCAAACATATGCTTGGGTACATTTTATATTCACATACCAAAACAAATTCCTGTGGCCATAACAAAAAATATTATATACTTAATTACATATATTTACAATATTTTTTAAATCATTTTGGTATTTTAGATTAATTTGGCCAGTTGAAGAATAATTTAATATCTGAATAACAAGTATTTCTATAAGTAGAGACCTTGTTATATTACTAGGCTTGACTGTTGTCCAGTTTTAAGAAAGCCAAATTTAGTGGAATTCACTGACAAAATGTATCTAATTATTTCCCCTTTTTTCTTGAATTGATTGAAGCCAAAAATTAATAAATAGGTCCATATTATTCAGTAGAACGTATTGATTTTCTAATTGCTGTATTCTGGGCTCTCCTGCAACACTCCCCCAGTTCCACCCATAAACTGTCCATGTCCCTCTCTCAATGTTCACACACCCACAACAAGAGCGAGACCGCAGGAGTCAGATGGGAACTCTTTCTCTCTCTCCTCTACTTCCTGTCCAAAAAATAAAAACTATTTACAGAGTGATGGCTTTGTTAGTTGGTAAATTAATTTGTTCAGTTCCCTCCCTGCCCCCCCTTGGCTGGGTGTCACGAGGAGTCTGTGCAGGGTGAGGGTGGAGGGGGGCAGAGGTGGAAGTAGCTGCGCTCGGTGGAGGGCGACGGGGGGCAGCTCTCCTCCGCAGACAGGTACTGGCTGCGCGGCGTGGGGGGCGGGGGGTAGGGGTCAGAGTCTGAGTTGAGGTCCATGTAGTATTTGTTGCTCTTCCAGCGGCTGGTTGTGTAGTCGCTGTCGCACACGTCCGTGCTGCACGGCGTCGTGGGTGGGGCCATGCCTCGCATCATGTAGGGTCTTCACAATCAACCACACGTGGTACACGGAGAGAGAGAGAGAGAGAGAGAGAGAGAGAGAGAGAGAGAGAGAGAGAGATGAAGAAAGAGAGAGAGAGATGAAGAGAGAGAGAGAGGGGGGGGAGAGATGAAGAGAGAGACAAACAGTGTTTAGGGCAAGAACATCTGTAGCCATAGAAACAATGTGGAACTATGTTTAATGACAATCGCTTAGATTTAAATATTTTTAAATGAGCAATTGTAAAGTACAACTGTACAATTGTATTGTAGCTTTGATCATACCCCCATACCAAAACCCTTAAAATCACACGGCTGCCCAATAGTAAGATGAGCTCACCTGTAAGACCTGGTTGTGGAGGGACTGTTTGAAGAATAGAAGATCTCAGCGTTGTAAAGTGAGCGGTCTGTGGCTGGCGAGGGAGGCGGGTTGAGAATCTGTAAAAGAAAAGCACATTTTACAAGAAGTTTGCTTTGAGTCAGCCCGGTTATTCCAGCCAGGGCATGAGCAGGGAGAACTGGGTACCTGAGGGTAGAAAACTCCTTTGGTGCTAGAGGAACTGCTGGAAGAGGCCCCTGTGACATGGTTCCTGTCGTAGAGGGGGGCACCACTGCTGCTGCTGCCCATCAGGCTCACTGAGCTCATCATTGACTTCCCACAGGAGATCCCTGCAAGAACCACCCAAGCATGTGATATAACATATGCTGTGACATCTCCATCCATAAACATCCACAAACCAGACATAATAATCACAACAGACACAGGGGAACGGGACAAAGAGAAATATAATGCAACTAGCAATTTGTAAACGTGTATTCAAAGATAGCTTCTCACAATTTAGCCACGCTAAAGAGTGTGGATGATAAAAGCTAAAGGTTAGAGCACATCCACTATCTTTGACTGTTTATTGGTTTAGTTAGTGGGGCTTCGGCCCTTTCCAGCTGGCCAACTAGTGGCAACTGTAAGCACTTTAGTACTGAAACGACAGACATTCCCAGCTGAGAAGCTAAGAAGAGCGTCCCTTTGTTAGAGTAGGCCAGGAGGTCAAGAGATGCGCTGACCTTTACCTGTGAAGGTGCCGTGCTGGGAGTTGCTGGGGGCGATGAAGTTGAGTGGCACATGGGGCGTGCCGCTGATGTACTCGTGAGGGAAGGCCCCGTTGGGCCCCTTGTAGCAGCGGCACACCATGCGCTGGCACACGAAATACATGCCACCCATCACGAACACGGACAAGATGATGCAGATGACGGGCACGACCGTGCTGGTATGGGTAGGAAGGCCCTCACCGGGAGGGGGCATGAAATCTGCTGTGAGGAGAACAACACAGACAACAACACACACTCATGTCTCACTTCAGAAAGAGTGCAGTGGGACACAGACCATCCATATGTCATCAACAAATACATCCTACACACACCCACAGCTACCGATTCTGTAGCTAGAGCTACAGAGACCTCTACACTGTCTTCCTGCTGACCTGGAGACTCACCAAGAGAAAGACGTTCCGTGATAATTGGCACAGAAAATTGCGAGAGAAAGCGGCCAAAAATCACATAAAAAGATTACACTCCTGAGCACTCAGACCACAGGATTTGTGTTTGTAACCTCCGATCTGTTTTGCGAGTAAAATGATTGCAATTCGCTTTTTGCACATTGAAAGTTACAATTGCTCCAAAATTCGGTCCCACATGTAGTAACCCAAACTGCAATTGCGATTAGTGTTTCACTTTTACAGTTTGCTGTTTACAAGGGCAAATCATACACACGCTTATTCGTATTTATGGCACAATTCTACCTCATAGAAAACTCCACAAGGTCTTATACATAGTGGGCTACAGTTGTGTACTGTGTTTGGGGCAATGGCTTGGATGATTATGATTAAGCACAGTCCTTCTTTGAAGAGCATGGATTTTGTTCCATTCTTCAGACAGAGGGCTTGTGAACTTCCTTCTGTTGGGAAGCGTCTTGCCCTCATGTGTTGTAGCGTGCCCAGACCCAGATGTGTGCCCAAGGTCTGTTTCCACTCGCTTGACTTGAGCAGAGTTAGATCGTCTATTATACGCCGAATAGTAAACAGCAGTATTTTTAGTCTTCCACCACCACCACGTGTGGTGTTTGTTTTACTCCCCTCAGGCTAGCATGATCTGCTGCACTGCTTCCCAATCAGAGGAGCGCCACAGATAATGTGCCTTTAAGGCATAGGGATCTGGTTTGTGTGGAATGCGACTTGCGTTACAAAACACGTGGGGTTGTGATGACTTCCCATTGGCACTGATCTATGAGAATCCAATGCCCTAATCATTCATAATGTTTCAACAGTAATTTGACCCCGCTAAAAGGACATACAGGAGAATGGTATTGTGAAACCCACATGACTGGATATACACCTTATACCCCACTTCGCACCCACCACTTTTTTGAACTTGCAACCAGCTTTCATGACCTTTTACTACACGTCGCCAACAGCGACAATATGTCAGTCTTGTAAGATTTGGTGTGAGATGCACGTGAACTCACAATCGCAGTACATCTCGTCTGAGTTGTCAGCGCAGTCTGAGTAGGAGTCGCACTGCTGCTTCTTAAGAATGCACAGACTGTTGCTGCAGCGGAACTGGTTTGGCCGGCAGATGGCTGGTTGGGACACAGGTACAATAATACACCAGTTATTACACTCACTGCAACAATGTCATCTCCTCAGTCCTATGAACAGTAGAGTCTTTCATTCATAATTCGAAATTCATATGAATGTGGACAGGGGGACCTACTTTCACAGTCCTGCTCGTCAGAGTTGTCTGCGCAGTCGGGCTCGCCGTTGCAGCGCAGCTGGGCGCTGATGCACTGGCCCTTGTCGCACTGGAACTGGAGGGACGAGCAGACGGGGCAGTTCTCCTCGTCGCTGCTGTCGTCGCACTCAGCAAAGCCGTCGCAGCGCCACGCCATGGGGATGCAGTCGATGTCTCCGGTGGCACAGGTGAACTGCTCCGAGGAGCAGGTGGGGGGCTCTATTAAGGGGAGACACCAGAGATTAGTACAGATATCTCATCATTGGCTAGTGGCCTTTTTGATACCAGCTTCTCAATTTTGCTACTACTTTGCTTACTGGCAGAGATGGCATTTTGAAAACGACCTGGTAATGAGGATTTGAGCAGACAGCACAAGAAATGGCAAAGATAGATCTCTGTGGGCTTCACTGACTTTAATGACAATTTTTGTATAGACTTGATCTTTTTGAATCTACAGCGCTGAATTTGCAGTAAGTAGCCACTGGGATCAAAGGGAACGACAGTGCCATGGAGCCAAGGGTGCGTTACTTGTGTTTGTTGAGAGTTTAGGGTCTCGTACCTCCACAGGAGAGGAGGTTCTGCAGCAGCACCAGATGCATGGGGCAGGAGCAACGTGGCGTTCCGTCACCCTTGGTGATACAGATGTGGGAACAGCCACCATTATCACGGGAACACGGGTGGACCGCTGTGGAAGGGAATATGGATTAATGTACAACTACTACTACTGCTGCTGCTACAGCTGCAACTACTCTGAGTATTATTACATGATTCATTGCATTGCCCTGATCTACAGACCAAAGGTGTGACAGTGCAACAAAAGTGTTACAGTTGAAATGTCTTTCATTTTTACATAAACTGGCTGACAAGTAAAAGGCTTTTGTTTTTTTTTATAAATGATTTTTACATTTGTTTAAAGACCTTTTTGAGTGATTGCATAAACATTGACTGGCTGTGAGTAGTGAATATAACTCAGTTATGTGAGCGTGTCAGATGCTAGGCCTCACCGAGCTCATTTGGGTCCATGTCCTCCACGGCGTGAATGCCGGTCAGGTAGACAATGCGGCCCTGGATGCGTGTGCGCTTTTCTCCCGTCAGCTTGTCGATGCACTCGATCATCTGCTGCTGTCTGTCGATCCAGTACAGGTGGTCGCCCAGCACGGTCAGACCCACAGGCTGCAAGATGTTGTCCTGAAGAACAATCCGATTGGCACCTGAGAGGACGAAGCGAGGATCAAATGAGAATCGAGTATTACAGAAACCCTCAAGCGAATCATTTCTGACTCATTTATGCTGGTGACGTCATCACACTCTCTTCTTCTGTATACTCCGTCAGGACTAGGGTTAGGAACGCTGCTCTGCTGGTCTAGTCTAACTTCACATTTTCAACTGACAATTGGTGCTTCCAGTGTACCGGGGTAAACTAAGGAAGGAAGGGAGTGCTCATCTGTCCCATACATCAAAACCTGACACTAGCGTCTGGTTATGATCTGTCGTGTCTGCAGCTGCCAGCCTATAACATGACCCTCAATGGTGAGTTGTGGTGCAGAAAAATGAGGAAGGGCCACACAAGTTTCACAAAAACCTCCAATGAGGCACAAAATCTCTCTTCCTCTTCAAACTGTATCCTACTTGGAAGAGAGTTTATGGGTTGGTTTCGCAATGCTAGCATGCAGTGTCATCAGTTTGATCACCGCGGCATAATCATGTCAGTGTGAGATCAGGATCTCTCTATCCAAGGCGAATAGCTCAATGACAGGAAAAGACACTAACATGTTGATCCTGCAGCATCCTGTGAGAGAAATAGCTGCGAGCAGCTCTGCCTAAATAAAAGCAGAAGGGCACTCTGTTTCGAAAACCTCTCAAAGTTCCTAAATATAGGAGTACTACTCCAGCCCAAACTCAGAGAACAAACCTGACTGATATCAGTGCGTCTCTGAGAGTTCCGCAAAAAAAATAGGTCAGGCTCAGTTTACGAGGGCTAAGAATGCAGGTGAAGATGTGTCACTCATCAGTTTACGATTTTATGGCAAGTTGTGAAAGGCACTTTCTCTGATTAGGGGCAGAGGTTTACAGCACTGTTTACAGGGCCTCACCCGAGAGGTCGCTGCTTTCGATGCGCTTCAGGTCGGCGTCCACCCAGAAGAGCTTGCCCAGCTTGTTGTCGAGGGCCAGGGCCACTGGCCTGATCAGGCTGGTGGTGAAAAGGGACTCTCGCTCTGTGCCGTCCAGAGACGCACCCTCAATTTTGGCCGAGCGATCCTGCACTGTGGTGAAGTACATGTACCTATGGAGAAACCAAAGAGAAAGAAGACAGACGTGAGTGTCATAAAGTTGATGACAGAGATAATATTGTTAATCATCTACTTTTGCCAATCATTTACTAATTTCTCATTTTGCATTGCTTTACATGCTTACTCAGCCAAAGAGCCTCAATGCACGTCAGGTTCCCCTGACAACATCAACACAGTACAGTATCAGAGTTGGTTAATGAACACAAGAGAGTTCAGTCATTTAGATCTCTTTAGATTACGAGAGGTGTTTCAGAGTGAACACGGAAGAAAAATATGAATATTTGTGTAAGGTGTGAGAGGTTATTTTTATGGTATGGAGGTCACACCCTAGTTATCTAGAGATGACGCGAGATTAGACAAGAGTTGCTGGTGGAGACGCTGTTGCTCAAGGGATAATCAAATAATTTCATATAGTACAGATAACGAACAGACCACAAACTGATTTGGTGGACAGCTGAAAGATAGACAGTGTCGATATTGAAGGAGGTCAGAACATTTTTGACATGCACTGAAAAGAATGTAGCTAATGACCTCTGAAAAGAACAGACTTCTCATACAATGTTTGTTATGTCTGACGCCAGTTTTTATCATCTCCAAACACAGTCTCGTATATAACTTGTTTAGAAAAAAAATATTCTGGAGGGAGAATAAAGCATTTCCTCATCTGCTTGCAATTTGGTTAGGCTTCATGTGTGCATGTCAAAGTGAACAATACTGAATGTCTTATCTTTGTGCCAGCTGGGTGTCTGACTGACTGGGGTAATTAGGAGAAAGATCCATGTGCTTAGTGTGGAGACCCATGTGACTTTATCGCTAAGAAATGTAAAGAGTATTCCCCCCTGGCGAATTAGTTTTGCCTGTATTGCTTGACAGAGGCAAACAGATACGTTCGGATCAAATACATGTGTGTTCGAGCAAGAGGAAAAACACACCTAACTGCTAAGTCAGTTTTTAGAATGAATTACAAATCCACAAAACAGATGTTTACAATTACAGGGACAGTTCTGCCAACAGTTCTTTCCTTTTCAGTTTCCATCCTCCAATACAAGTCCAGTAGACAAATGTTGTTTCTTGTGATATATCCCTCTGACTAAGTGATTCTAAGCCTAGTCACAACCGGGGCCACTCAGCCAATTACATCACGCCAATGATCAAATGTGAAAGGGAGACTCCCTCGACCTCCCTGTGGAATTCCAGTAGAACAACAAAATCAGGACGATGACTTGAACCACACATAAAGCGTCTGGAACATAGGTTGCTGCTTCTATTTTTGTGTTTTAATAGCAAGCAAGCCCTTAAGAGAGAAAAGGAAAGACGTGACCTTGAAGTGACGGACATCTGTCCAACGTACCAGACTAGGCATCATGGCACTGGAGTGCCACCCACTCATGTGCCACGGTAAGAGCTCTTTGAGACCGAAATGGACCAGGGGTGAGGAGCTCAGAACTTGTATGCAATAGGAATTTGAGTTCCCAATTTCAGAGCAAGACCACCACAAGCCATATACCTCCGTCTATGATCAGCCCCACTGTGTTGGTTTCTGGGGACAGGCCCAACTTCATTTACTTGAGCACTGCATTTCCAGCTACTAGGAAAGGCACCTATAAATATACAGCCACCAGGGAGGGGAGAGTAGCTAGTAATTATAAAAAGATAGGGGAAAAAAAGAAACTTCAGACACAGCCAATCACCACTGCCAGAACTGCTTCCCCTGTGAGCCTAACAGTTTAAGTGCACAGAGTTGGCCTCAGGACGAAGATTATCGACACAAATGTTGCAGCATTTTATTAAGCTTTCCAGTGCGGCCAGGACTGGGCTGTGAAGGGAAAAAAGCTGCAAATAGAAACTAACATGGACGGCAGGCCCACTAACAATGGGCAGGCACAATTACAGTGGAAAGGGCCAAACCCTAACCATGCCCAACCACCGGCGAGCGCCGACCGCGGTGCGGGGCCACAGATGGCCCATGTGCTCCGCAGATGGGGCTCCGAGGAGGGCCAGGGGTTGGGCCTGGGGTTAACGCAACACATCTCCCAGCTCCCCACTAAAGGGTGTGGCTCTCTCCTAGGATTCTATCAGAACTACCCCGCTCAAAACTGAGCTCTCTTAATGACAGAGGCCGTCAGCCTCAGCTCACCAGACACCTAATCACCCCAGCGCTGCAGCAGCAGAGGCCACTCTTGGGGGAGGATGTGCACATTGCCTGAACACGAAGAGAGCCACAGTGAGAGAGGAAGAAAGAGAGGAGCGAATGTCTTCAGAGTGAATGTCTTCTCCTCACCCTTTCTCAGCGTTGACCACGATGGCGCGGGGCTTGTCCACGTCGTCTCGGATGACCACGCCCACGGAGCGTCCGTCCATCCGGTGGATGTTGATAGTGTTGGTGGTCTCGCAGGTCCAGTACACCGTGCGGCTGTAAGGGTCCAGGCTCAGATCGTGGGGTAACTTGACTATGTCCAACTGGTGGGAGACGGGAGTGGTGGACACCACGGAGAACGACTGTGCAAAGAGAAGAGCGAACAGGAGCACGTCAGACACACAGACGTCCCAAACGCAGAGGAAGACAGATGATGGCCATGTTCAAGCCACCACTGTTCAACATCATCTACACCAAAAATACATGACTGATTTTGAAATAGTTATGGCAATTCTGATTATAGTACAATTCTGATGATATTCTGTTTCCAAATTTGAATGTATGAAAAAATGCTCATGTTACAAAACTAGGTTAAATCGGTTTAAATGTCACGTTAAAGAGCAGTTGGGAAGGGTCATTCCCTTACCTGGGTTCCGTCATCGCGTGCCCGTCTAATGTTCCCGCGGCCATCCACCCAGTACACGAGGTACTCCAGTGGGTCGTAGCTGATGGCACGGACGCTGCGCTGCACATGGATGGGCAGGATGATGTCTGGGCTCTGCTCCCCCAGCACCATGCGGCTGATGGAGGCCTTCTGGCTGAACAGCAGGAAGCTGGAGGGAGCTGGAGAGGAAGCAGGAGGAGATGACAGGAGAATTAGAGATGGCAAAAAGAAGACAAGTTTTATAGAGCCACGGGATCAAATGAGAAGGATGCAAATGACAGTTCTTCATCCTGAACCATTCAGCTGCATTAAAAAAAAAAAGGTTTCATGTTTGGTGCCATTAAAAAGCAGAAAAACACAGTACAGAGGGCCTTTCGAAAAAATATCATAATTACTACCAGTATTTGTAATCAGCCGTATCAAGATTAAATGTAGTTTCTACTTCACCAATCAAAATATTTGCTATCTTGACCAAAAACGTAATGACAAAGAAACAGCAGCAAATCCACAATCAACAATCCTCCACCAACCTTCAAAAGTAAGCAAGATAAACATCTTTCAGTCCTATTAAACATCTCTCCATCTATTGGTCTTACTATCAGACTAACAAGGCAGTCCAACCTATTAGTCACTTCCTTTCCAAACATCTGGCTTTAAAAGTGCAGTCCGCAGTGGCTCGGACCAAACCATTAACAATCCCAGCCTAATAAGCACAATGTTTCAGGAGCATGGAAGGAAGGGGTGTAATTTGAATGGCTCTTGAGCTCAAATATCAACGATTGTTTGTGAAAGAGAAACAGAATCGTGGACTAGATCTAGACTAGACTAGAACACCCCAGCTGTCCAATGCCCTCGTTTGAGCACAGGTTCTATGCAAACTATTTGTTTATCTGCTGCACATGAAATACCACAAAACCTTCCTCCCATGATAACATGTTGAACTAATTCTCTGGTATCACATGCAAGCTACCAACCAAGGTGTTGCCCAACCCTAACCCCCAACCCCTGACACTCACAAGTGCAGTTGCGTCCGTTGGAGTCGAGCGTGTAGTGGGAGGCACAGCGGCACTGCGCCCCGGAGGGCGAGGCTAGGCACAGGTGGGAGCAGAGGCCGTTGTTCTGCGAGCACTCGTTGGAGCCGTCCTGCCGCGAGGAGTGGAACACCCGGATGTCCATGCCGTACTCCAGGTGGTGCTGCACCACCGTGCGGTTCAGGCCGCTGCGCTTGTCCGCCCGCTCGATGCTGCGCAGGTTCCAGTCCGTCCAGTAGATGTAGTCGCTGTACTGCGTCAGGCCGAAGGGATGGGGCAGGTCATCGGCCACGATCTCCCTGTCCTGACCTGATGGGGCAAAGGGAAACATTCTATAGGATTCAACATGGGAGCAGCAAGATGGAAAACCTTTACAATGTGGACCTTGCAGTGTTCAATCACAATCACAGTCTATCACATATGTATATAGTCGCTAAAAAGGAGCAAATGAACAATTAATCTAGAGAGTGAACTGCTAAGGGTACTGATTCTATTCGCTTTTAATATAGCAATCTATGCATGTGTTTGCGTGCAGGTGAAGGTATAGGTCAGGTATTTAGCAGGCACTTCTATCCAAAGCGACAAACAAACAACTTGCAGTGATCAGGAACTGAACCCATGTCAACCGCTTGTGAAGCGTTTATTAGCTTGTGTACCTTGCATGTTACTGGACTCAATCATGCACGTGTCCAGGTCAGTCCAGTAGAGCCGCTGGTCGATGTAGTCGATAGTGAGGCCATTGGCGCGGCCCACCTTCTCCACCAGGGTCATGATGTTGCTCCCATCCATGTGCGCCCTGGCGATCCTGGGCCTGCCACCCCACTCTGTCCAGTACATGTAGCTGTGCACAGGCAGGGGCTTATCAACACCACTCTCCCATTGACATGACCATTAGCATGATCTTCTACACGCTCACTATATAGGAAAGGGGCCGCTTCTGGAAGTTGTATCTTTCAAATTGTTGCTAGTCAAATACAGGTTTCTTACAAATCTTTAGAATGTAACATGACAATTCAAAAATGAAATTAAAACTATATACCAGTAACAGATCTTAAGAACACAGAAGCAAAACCTAGTCCCAAGATTCGTTCTACACCTTGAGAATGGTTTATCAGGTATGCTAAATCTGCTCTGACATCCTTGAACAGAATGGGGCCCTTATAATATTAACAGAAGACCTCAAGGGAGGGGAATCCCATCTGTAGCTCAAATCTCTCCACATTTTGGCACCAAATCTGAATTAGTAGGGGGTGCTTTAGCAGCGTGCAGGATCTCCACCTGGGCAACTAGGCCAATCCTAACACATGTTAACAAAGGGAGAGAATGCCTGAGAGGCCGCAGGAATGCCTCCAGCAGCCTTCTGGGACATGACTTCATGCTCCGGAGTAATGCGCAGAAGTGCTGGCATGTTGGCACAAGCATGTTTTCACATGAACATGCAAACACACACAAACACACACAATCTCGGAAAATGGGTAAAACGAGACTTTGTGCTGCTCAGACTAAAGACTGAGACAGAACACAGTACTGTACTCTACAGTACAGACTTCACAAAATTATTGAAAACTGAGATTTTTCAACTAAAATTCTATGAGAAATGTTTAAAGAACTGTCTAATCTTGAACTTAACTGAAAAAAGTTTAATAACACAAATTACATACAACACACAATAAACCATCCCTCCGTAAAGCTAACTTTGCGATACCAATTGCAAAATTGATACTTGCTAATGGCTGTCTATAACTTTGATTATAAAATTGCATTCAAGCAGAAAGCCTTCATTTGATGAAAAATTACTGGATATTTTCCCACTCAAACTGCTAGTTATGCTCGCCGCAACTAGAGCAGCTGTATTTTACGGACTCGAGTGTGTTCTACTTTGGCAATGGGTGTACAGAATGGATTTAGGGGACGTTTATATGATATCAACTTCTATAATGATCATCGATGCATGAGTGGGCACAGAAGGACATAAATTCTGAAAAATGTATAAATTGTTCTATGCTTTGCTGCTGGTGAAAAGAAAATCTCAAACGGAACTCTAATTGGCTCTGGGTATTCACTTCAATTCAAAGGAGGTTTTAACTAGTATAGTTAAAAAAAGATCAGTGACCCACTCACCCATTAGCTGGGTCGAGGGCTAGGGAACGTGGGTTGTCTAAATCTTTGCAGACCAGAACCTGCCGGTACTGGCCATCGAGGCGGGCCACCTCGATGCGGTTGGTGCCGGTGTCCGCCCAGTAGACATTACGGCCCATCCAGTCCACGGCCATGCCCTCCGGGTAGTCCAAACCGAACTCAATCACGTGTTCCACCGAGGAGCCGTTCATGAAGGCTCGGCTTATGGTCTGAGAACAGAGAGGGGGGAAAGAGTGACTTACAGAGCACAGGTCATGCTAGACGAGACGACTTCACCAACGCACATATTTTCATTTCTATTCAGTGTGCTGGTATACACGTCCATACAGTGCAGAACACGTACATACAGTGCAGATGGAATGAGAATGCTGCATCTACTTCCATGTTCCAACATCATTCGGAACAAAAAGCTCACCTTCGTGCTGACATCGGTCCAGTAGATGCGGTTCTCGAGCACGTCGAAGTCCAGGGCGGAGGCCTCCTTGACGCCCGTGAGGGGGATGGCCACGTCGTGGCTGTTGGTGCCCAGGGAGATGCTGCGGATGTCTGCGCGGTTGGTGAAGAGCAGGAAGGCCTCGGGCACCACGCAGGTGCGCAGGTCGCTCAGCAGCTCCAGGCCCATGGGGCAGGCGCAGCGCAGGCCCTGCGGCCGGTGGAAACAAAGGTGGCTGCAGCCGCCGTTGGTGTCCGCACAGCCATTTGTTCCTGTCGTCCATGGAGAGAGGAGGAGAAACAGAGAAAGAGATAGATAAATAGAAAGAGAGCAAGAGAGAGAGAGAAAGAGAGAGACTGAAAGTGAGTAACATGGCGCTTTTTATCACTGTGCAGTGACAGGATTGACTCTTGGCTGTACTGAATAAAACTAAACAGGTAGACAAATGTGATGATAAAGAACGCTCACTGTTGTTTTAGCATTCTCTGGTAAATCTCCAATGGCTAAACTACTGTTTGTTTAAAGGTTAAGTACACAGTGCATACGGAAAGTTTTCAGACCCTTTCAAGTTTTCCACATTTTGTTATGCTTCAGACTCATCTTAAAATTGATTCAAATCTCATTTATCTCCCTCATCAATCTACACATAATTCTCCACAATGACAGAGCAGAAACAGGTTTTTGGAGTGTTTTGTTAATTTATTACTGTGTGATATATTCTTTTTACATAAGTATTCAGACCCTTTGTTATGACACTTGTATCTGAGCTCTGGAGCATCCTACTTCTATCAATGGTCCTTCAGATGAGTCTACAACTTGTCCACCTGTGCCTAATTTAATTAATTGGACACATTTAGGAAAGGCACACACCTGTCTTTATAAGGTCTAAGTTGATGGTGTATGTCAAAACCAAGCCATGAAATCAAGACACCTGTCTGTAGACCTGTGAGGCAGGATTGTGCCAAGACACAGATCTGGGGGAGGATCTGCAGCACTGAAAGTGCCCAAGAGCACAGTAGCATCCATCAATCTCAAATGAAAATGATTTTGAACCACCTACAGTCTTCCTAGATCTGTCCAAACTGAGTTATCGGGGATGAAGGGCCTTGGACAGACAGATAACCAAGAACCCAATGGTCACTATGAATAAGATTCCAGAGTTCCTTTGTGGAGATGGGAGAACCTTACAGAAGGACAACCATCAGTGCAACACTCCACCAATCAGGCCAGTCAGAATGGTGAGACAGAAGCCATTCCTCACAAAAAGGCACATGAGAGTTTGCCAAAAAGCACCCGAGTGACTCTCAGACCATGAGAAGGAAAATCCTCTGGTCTAATGAAACGAAGATTGAACTATTTGGACATAATTCCAAACGGCATTTGTGGAGGAAAACCTATTCCTATATATTAGGATCTCAGGCTGGGGAAAACTCTGAAAGTCCTGGAGTGGCCCAGACAGTAATTGATGGAGATAATTTCCAAACACTGTTAAAGACAAGTGCCTTGTATTATTAATTACCTTGTATGAATCATGTGCTTATGAAAGCAGGAACATGGCTTTTCTGTGTGCGTGTGTAACCTAGATTATTAGGTGCCACTTAGTCTGCATATGTACAAGAGCATGTTTAGACCAGAGGTGATAAGAAGGGTTGAACTGTGCTTCTTCCAATCTTGTGCAAAGCTTCCATCCGTGCCTCGGACGTCAGAAATCCACCACGTGGTTTTCCCTGCTGAAAACTAAACTTCTGTCTATATAAACCTTGTGCAATGCGTTTATCATGGCTTCACTTTCAGCCTTGTGCTGGGAGTGAGCCCGATTGCAATTGTTGTTGTTTGTCTAATAAATATACTTATATGCAGCTCCGGAGTCCTGAGGTAACTAGGGTGAATTTTCACCTAACAGTAATAACTGGAGTAAAGGTAGTAGATGTGCCTACCTACCCACCTTCAGAAAATGCCTGTCGTCTTTACATTACGTGTATGTGGAGAGCACTGCTCTGAACTGTTTCCAGAATTGCAACAACAGACAAGGGCATGTGTATTTGGCCATTAGTACTGTACATCATATGAATGTGACTAACTTAAATCACAGACTGCTTGCCAAGGTGTATTCTCTGAGTATCTGGAAAGCTTTTCACCAGTACAGATGTAAATGCAATTCAGTTCCCCTATCAACCTAAAGCTACTCCATCAATGTTTCAGAACCACACAACTAAATCAGCGCTCTGTATGCTGATGCTGATGACTGCACTACAGTAAAAGCTGAGAGGAGACTTATGAGGCATCTCATACGAATTAACGTCTGGGAAACAGTCAAGGGGCCAACAAAAGCCTATAAAAAAAAATTCACCTTCACTTAAAGAGGGAAGATTTTCATCAAAGCTAGACTGCCACTTCCACCCCAATTAGTTAACCACAACAAAGGAACCCAACATCCTCTCAGTCACACAAGAGAGCGGGGAATGTTAAGGTGAAGGCACCTTGTAAACATCTCTCCACCAGGTCTGTGGAGAGTAACGAGGTCGGTTACAAACAAGCCAGTCCATTATCGAATCCGGTGTCTAAATCACAAGCAAACATTCTGTCTCTACCCCTCCTTTCTGTGCTCCTGAAGCACCTTGTTGATTGGCTGGGATTGTTTATGGGACGGTCCGAGCCACTACGTCTGTTTCCCATTTACAGAGCCAGGACTGTACGAATACCAGAGTTTCTTTGAGCACAAACTGGGATAAGAATCGCGGACTACACCTCTATTTGCCTTGACTAAGTTAATGTCAATAAATCGATAAACCGGTCAACATTGATGGATATACTGATGGCTTCCTAGATATCTTTTAATCATATAAATGTTTTTTATACTACATGTAGCCTATAGCCTCTTGGAGTGTAGATTAGGAAATCATTTAGCTTGTTAGCCAACAGCTAGTCAGAACTACATAGAGCACCTTTAAAGTCACGAAAGAGGTCGGAAGTAGTATCCTCATGCAGTGACTCCAATTCTCTCTAAGAGCAGCAACATTCACTAATATAATGGACCTTCTTCCACACCCATAACAGAGATGGCCGTCTCTTCTGAGAGGGGCTGTTCCCTTACCAAAGGTTTCAGTGACTTTGGTGGCCTTGAGGCCCATGAGGTCGGGCAGCTGGTCGATGATGATCTCCCGCTCAGCGGTGTGCTTGTTGACCCGCTCGATGCTCCGCCTCTGCCAGTCCGTCCAGTAGATGAAGTCGCCGAGCAGCGTGAAGCCGAAGATGTGCGGCAGCTTGTCCTCCAGCAGAGTCATCCTCCCCGTGCCATCGATGTTGATCACCTGGGGCAGAGGAGGGGAATGGGGTGCGTGAGCAGCAGTTTCACACGGAGAGCAATGGAGGCCACGCCTAAACACAGGCGCACCGACTGCAACTTGTTTATTTATTCACG
Source organism: Clupea harengus (assembly GCF_900700415.2). Classification (NCBI taxonomy): domain Eukaryota; kingdom Metazoa; phylum Chordata; class Actinopteri; order Clupeiformes; family Clupeidae; genus Clupea; species Clupea harengus. Next base: position 4,737,764 of record NC_045154.1, on the reverse strand, counting down.
TTCAAAACCGATGGGATGCTGAGATTGTCTGCCAGAGCAGAACCGTTGTTCTTCTCCACTGGAGAAATGATGTCATGAGGCATGTTTACTGAATGTAACAAATCAATGAGTCAACAACTTTATTGGCCTTTCAACGGTCTCCTGTTATAAAACAGGTGTTGAATTAACTTTATAGATCCAGCATTTCTGATCATTACTTAAGAGTATTTATAAACCAACACACTGCTCAAACTAATGAAAAAACAAAACTCGGCACACAATTGCCAAACAGAGAACCTATTTTCAGCAATTGGGGGTGGCATGACTGATTATATGGTTAAAGCCAAAACACAAGTTTGTCTGTACAGAATAGAAGGCACAACACAATCCTTACTTCTGCAGCCTATATCACATGTTAAATGAATAAATGTGACAGTATAGGATTCCAGTCACAAGGCATCCATTATAGCAGAGAAAATTAGGTAAAGTGATATGGGGAGTGGTGCCAAAGCATGCAAGTGTGAGAGAGAGGGAGAGAGAGAGAGAGAGAGAGAAAGAGGGAGAGTGAGAGAGAGAGAGTGAGAGAGAGGTTGAGAGAGGGAGAGAGAGGTTGAGAGAGAGAGAGTGAGAGAGAGAGACAGAGAGAGAGAGAGAGAGAGGGAGAGAGAGAGAGGTTGAGAGAGGGAGAGAGAGGTTGAGAGAGAGAGAGTGAGAGAGAGAGAGAGAGAGAGTGAGAGAGTGAGAGGGAGGTTGAGAGAGAGAGAGTGAGAGAGAGAGAGAGAGAGAGAGGGGGAGGGAGAGAGAGAGAGAGAGAGAGAGAGGGAGGGAGAGTGAGAGAGACAGAGAGTGAGAGAGTGAGAGGGAGGTTGAGAGAGAGAGAGTGAGAGAGGGGGGGAGGGAGAGAGAGAGAGAGAGAGAGAGAGAGAGAGAGAGAGTGAGAGTGAGAGTGAGAGTGAGAGTGAGAGAGTGAGAGAGAGAGAGAGAGAGAGAGTATTGGAACTGAATGTGCTCTTGGGAACCACTGTTGAAGTTTTTGAAAAGGCTGCAATTATAGCCTCTGCATCCCATCCTTGCATTACTATTACAGAAAATGTGATTCTGAAAATAGACGGGAGGGTTTTTTATGGCAAGCTGGTGTAAGCTGAAGTAAATACTTACAGCTCTAAACCAACAAATATGAAGTGTGGCAACTCCTGCAGATTTCAAAGTGATTCTAATCCCATACACTTTTTGTCAAATTCAGTGACTTGCCCTCTCACAGTTCTCCAGCTGTCTGTTCAATCCCAGCCAATCAACACGGGGCTTCAGGGACACGGGAGGGAAGGGTGTCATTTGATTGGCTGCTGAGCTCAAATATCAGCAACCTTTCGCGAACCCGAATCTCGAACTGCATCTTTAATGAGCAATCAAACCCCAAAAAACAAAATGGATGAATGACAATGCAACTTCCTCTAGGCCTAAGCCCTTAGAAATGTCAGCCGAAATATTTTGTGTCAAAAAGCTACACCACTGTTTTGATCATCTGCTCTTTAAGTGAGTGGGGACTAAAAAGGATGAATGACTAACGAAGAAGAATGTGTTTTGCAGGGAAATACTGTGTATGTGAGGTCACTACTGGACCTCCTCCACAAACAAATACTTTCCCTTAGAAACGTTGTGGGGGACTGTGGGGGCGGTGGGGGGACTTCCACCTGTGTGATCACCTCATTGCCTTTGCCACTCTGTTCCTGAGAACTCTTTAAAAAGAGAACTGGTGATAAAAAAAAAAAAAAAAAATCGACCCAGTGCTTCCTCAAGACCTGTCAGCGGCTGATGAGCGATTTATGCCTGCGGACGGTGTGCATGGGGTGACAGGCAGGATTAATGTGGCATATTTTCTGGTGTGAAGGGGGCTCTTAAAACAAAGACTTCCTCCCCGCGTGTCTCTGGGCTGTCCTGCACCGCTTCCTGTGTGGAGGGCCGAGTGGAGGGCCGGCTGCCTGCCAGGGGCTGCTGCCCTCTAGGAGTGTCGACATGATTTATTTCTGTAATTCAGCCCCTTGCTTCCTACAGCTGGTGCATCGTGCGGTTTCCTCTCCAAGGTACCACAAGAGACACGGAGGGAATAGGAGACAAGGAGAGCGAGTCAGAGAGAGTGAGAGAAAATGCAGCAGTTGAATGCGGTGGGCCGAAATACATTTTTCACCCTCATACAAAGCAAAGGCAGCGCCAGACTAGAAGTCTAATGGAGTCTGCACAAACAGCGCACTGGAACATCATGAGCAGTGGAAGTGTGGAAGTGTGGGAGAGAGGGAAACGGAATCAGCAATCCTCTGAGGAAGCAGAAAATACAGATACTGCAAAGGTCATCACAACAAGGAAAACTGGACGGAATGGGATTCTCTTTTTCAAAATCATTTCTAAAAGCCGAATCCCCTCCTGAAACGGGGGCTCTGACACCGAAAACAAAACTTCATGGCAACTTCCAATTCAAGTTGAAACAAAACAAATCATGCTTAATAGCCAATAGACCATTTTCAATCTCTGCTCAGCATGCCTCTATACTATATATGTGTATATGTGTATATGTGTATATGTGTATATGTGCACTGTATACAATGTGAGAGAAGCAGAGGAAAACAGCCATGGTGAACACTTTGATCATACTTCATTCCAGGCCTGAAGCCATGTGCCAAACCAGATGGCACCCCAGGCCAGAGGCTTTAAACAGAGAGGTACCAGGGTCCCCTTCAATGTGACAGTATGACATATACCAGATCAGGTCATTCTGCTAATGAATCCATAGTGTGTCAAACTAATCCTTACAAAAAGTGCAAGCTGGGCTGAGTTGGGCTGAGTTGTCTGGGATATTTGCATGTCCCTGTTTTTTTTTTGGTTTTTTTAAAGGCAATATATATGGAGATTGCTAACTATTATCAGTTTGGAACTGGTTTGACAACTGGCTGAGGACAGTGGCCAGAGAGAGTGTGTGTTTCCCCTTCAGTCTTGGAAGGAAATGAATATAATGACAGCCTTACCCCCAAAAGAAAACACACGAAAAGATGTACGATGAAGTCGTTGGTACATGAGATGGCCTAGCCTTCAATAAACACTGAACCAAAAATATTGCTGATAGTAATGCACTTCTCATGTGCTGGGATTCACATTAAATCCCCAATGTCATAATAAAAACAATGCTGATTTATGAATAGGTGACCAAGTAACCTGAAACATGTTGCAAATGTTGAGCCCTATATTCATTTAATTTATTATTATTATTTATTTATTTATTTAATTCATTATAAGTTCACTTCTTCAGGCTAAAATAATTGTCTTGACTAAAGTGGTACGTTTAGCAAAAACCTGCCCAACGACCCATTTGTATTTGAAATGGCCTTATTGTGCCTGTTGCTCATAAAACAATGGCAATGGCTAGAAAGAGGCCTCATATAGTTCACAGCACATTACTGTAAGCTAATCCTGTTTATGTAGAACGAGCCTGTTCCAGAGAGGGTTTGAGTCTACGGACTTGACAACAACTCCAACAAGAGCTTAGAAGAAAGGGAAAATCTGGGATCAAGTCAAATCATCAACTGTGTAATCCAGCTGAAGCAGTAGTCCACGTACGAATAACAGGGCCCCGGAGTCGAAGAGAACCAGAACAAATAACTCACAGGTCTTCACAACAACACAATATTTGACATGCCTTTTCAACTCTCTCAGAGAAAGTGAGTTTTTTTCCACATCTGGACACCATGAGTATCGCGCTCTAAAAAACTAATTCAGTTCAATATCGCACCATAGTGGCTTGTTTTTGCCAGACAAGGAAATGAATGGAGTTATGTAGTTCAGTATCAGCAAGCCAAAAAAATGCTGCTGCATTCATATCCAGATGAAATCCGAAAAGTGTCTAAAATAACCCAAAAATACCGCTATTAATGTATGAAATGTATCTCTGCAGTATTTGAAGGTCAATTTCAAATATGCACTGACATGATAGAGGTATCCTTCTGTGGCTCAAACAGGATATGTCGGGGGTTCATCCGTATTGGTCTCAAAGGGTGGTGTCAGCGTAGAGGTGTGGATTCTTTCCACTGGTGTGATTAAATGGTTTATTGGACAGCATACCTTTCAGACATCTGTTTCCTCTTGCCTCGAAAAGGTCTGCTGTGGACCATAGCACATTGTTCAGTTTAACACTTCAGGAAGGAACTTGGGAATGAAGGACCATGGAATGGTACGGGATGAAAAGTAAGAGACAGTGGGAATGAGAAGAGTCGATTTACACTATTTGCAGTCAAGGGGACAACAAGTTGGCTTAGCATCTTTGCAGTAGGCTATTGAGAACACGCTCCCCAACACTGACAGACACACTCTCTGACAGACTCCCCCCCCCCCCCCCCCCCCCCCCCCCACCCCTCTCTCTGGGCATTCCCCTGGCTAACCCCTGACTCTCTCTAATCCAGGTACGATTAGAGTGCTCTCTATGGAATCATGTTCCTTCTGCATCCTGACATCTCTCCTCCCCTCGCTGGGCTCACCTCACAGCGTGGTTGAGGATTAGGCCTGCAGCTGGAGCTGCTCTGTGGGCTCTGGGACGCCGGTCCTGCACGAGGGCGGAGGACTCCAGCTCATGTTGGACGGACAGATGGGACAACTCTCTGAGGATAGGAACTCAGGCTAGGGCTAAGGCAAGGGAGTACCCAGGGGCCCGATCTCTCTCTTTTTGGGCTCAGGGTTCAGACATCAGAGTCAACAGACATGTTCCAAGTCACCCAGCACTATGGAAGCGACCTTACTGCTCGCTTTCCGAACTCTGTGCAGCCCATCGTTTATCCGTGTGTGTTAATTACAGCCAGATTCTTTCCTTCACTAGCTCCTCCTCCAAATGCTATCTAGCTGTTCCCGGTTTTACTGGTTGTGTTGCTATTTTAATTTCTCAAAATCACACAAAAGACAACAAATTAAAAGAAAATGAAGAGATTCACACCCTTAATGGGGCTTGGAGAGGACTATGCGGTTAGGATCCACATGGAAGCGGAGGGCTGTGGTCCCCTGCCTGCCAGCGCACACTGGAGCCTGTGTTCAGAGAGACGCCGAGAGACTCACAGGCGCTCCAGATGCCCGGTGGCTAATTGGCACCAAAAAACCCCAAAGTGGTGCTGCTGAGCTCGATCAGAGAGCCCGGTGTAAGTGGAGAGATACTCTAAGGACACGGCCCTGGACCATCCCAACAAACACATGTCCAGAGTAAATATGCACACGCATGGACACACCTACAAGGCACATATGGAGGGACACACACATACCATATACCGACAATACATTCACTGTGAGGTGCAAACAAAACAGAATACATGGCTGTGACTGAAATATCGACTCATTTCTAAACATCTCACATCATACTCACAGCAAATTAGGTTTATCAGGCATGTGTGTGTGTGTGTGTGTGTATCCAAACATATACATTCCCCACTATGGCCAGACTAAATTGCAGAGACTACTGAAAACAGCTCGGACATTGTTTCCCCACCCTGCTGCATTAGGAGAAGACCAAGAAAATGTGACACAAAAAACCTGCACTCTGATGGCCCTCCGACCAGCAGGAGTCTTTCCCTCCCTCACAAAAATCCTATTCATTTTTCTAGGGACAGAATTAGACATGGCTATCTAAACTGAAAGATGGGTGTACAGCTTTTTCTCTCTCCAGCTCTCTTTCTTCTCTCCTCAGAACATTATGCAGAGCGAGAAGAGAAAGTGTTTTTTTTTTGCCATTATTGAGTGTGAGAATCCCCTTTTTAGCTCTCAGCCTGAAAAGAAAACCATAACAAAACAAAACAAAACAAAACAAAACAAAAGTCTCATCTGAAATGCAAGACAAAAAAAGTCAGGCCTTCAGAAAGGGCTTCAGAGGGAAAAATTCACTCCGCTTGGCACTGGGACACTAAAATGGCTCTCACAGACTTCCCTTGTGACCCCAGGCCCACATAAACAAAGAGTGGACAGTGATAAACCTACAAGAAAATATTTGTACTCAAGAATCAGTTTTCATACCTTAGTTAATTCCAGTCTCACACTATGATAGACCGAGAAGCATTCTGAGGGCTATTATCTTGAGACAGTACACTTGGATAAACTGAGGATAAAGTGCTCCAGCTCATGGATTACTGCATACAAAACTTCTCTTATTAAGTTAAAATGTGGTTTAGGATTAGGATATGAGTGTTTAAAATTGATGGTTTCAATTACATCATCAATTATTTCAAGTAATTCATTGTTATACAATAACAAGTGGATACAGATACCAGCCCAACAACAAACATGGGCGATTAATCTTCTCCCTCTACTCTTCACAACATTCTTCATCTAGAATATTGTTTTATGCTTCTGAATAGGAACCACAAAACAGGGGTTGTTCTAAAGGGTCTTAGAACAGAGTTCCCAACTACCAAACCTGTCAGTGCCTTCAAGTGTTCACCTGACACATTTGACCAATTAGAACGTTCTCTCTTATCCAGTCCTCAAAACGTGGCTTAGGAGGTGCTGCTGGGGGCTTTGAAATATCATAAGGTTTCACTGGCGGTTTGGCCAACGCTTCTGACGGCCAGCCCGGCTGGGCTACAAATGATATTATCTTTTTATCTGCCATTCGGTGTGAAGGGCCAAGAACAGCGCCTTCTTAATTCAAACAGAATGCTGTCTCCATATTGTGTTTCACCCCTCCCACCAGCTCTGCATTCCATGTGCTTCCTCCCATTCCCCAGTAGAACTCTCCTCCTTTTCTTCAATCTTTCCTTGGGAATGAAGGAAGAAGTGTGATATTCTCACCGTCCCAGCATATAGAGAGATTTGACCGGCAGGGGTCTGGTCTAGAGGCGTTTGCATCATAGCCTGGGCCCTTCAAAGCCTTCTAAAAAAAAACGAAAGGGGCATGATCCCAAGTGCTGCTTCTGAATTTGAGGGTATTGCTATTTTTTTCCATGCTCTGACCTGCTCTGGAGGTAGGACATTGTGAAGAATCTGTCCAAGGGGTAAGTACGCACCCAGATGAAGAACAGGACAGGTCCTAATACCCATCCCTAGGGGGCCCCTGTGCCCCAGTGAAGGAGAGTGTGAGCGGGAGGAGCCCAGTGTCAGCGCCCAGCGCCCAGCGCATATCTGACACGCTGGAGTGAAACCACATCAAGGCTGGACTAGTCACTCCTAGGCAGCTGGCTGGGATGTGATACCATGTTGTATTAAATGAGGCAGACAGACAGACAGAGGCTTATAAGAACAGAGCCTTGGCCTGGATCAGCGAATCACTAGCCATTTTAACTAAAGCAGTCTGTTACACTGAGACGCAATAGGAAAGCAGATTTACAGAATTGAGCAATGCAGTACTGAAGTAACACCCAGCATTGACACAAACTACTGTCAATATAATGGCAGCATGACAGGATTCCTGCAGGGCGCTCTATGAGGTAGAGAGCAGGTCTTAGACTCGAGGCGATAAAAGATGCAAGACAGAACATTAAAACAGGTGTGGTTGTCATTGCTGGTTGTCCAAACAACCTTGTCCCCTTGAAACTGTAGAGAACACAGAGACAAGTAAAATAAAAGACCAAGTCAAACAGGAACACAGCAAAGTGACATTAACCACCATCGACATTCACAAACTATGCTAAGCCAATACTGCAAGTTAATGACAAGGGATCACTTCATGCAAACTATTTCTGAAAGCTGTTTTGAACTGTTGCTGCATATTTGCTGGAGCGATGTTGTTTGAAGTGTTTCATCGACGGTTCTGTCTGAAGAGACAGAATGAGACTGAACAGATATTCTGTATCCTGTTTCACCCATAAACAAACACACATCAACATCCTGTCTGACAGAATGACTGATGCAATGGACAGTATGGATTCCCAAACAAACCCATCTGAGACTAAATACTCTCAGATCTTAGCAGATTGTTTCCCAAGTTTTAAGCACTAATATAATAAAGTCCTGCCCTAATCGAGGTGCAATCGTACACAGATCAATTCATTAACACAAAACACACAACACCAATGACAAACCAAACAGAGCCTCAGATACTAAGGCCCAGAGAGAAGAGGGGAAAAACAGAGTGCAGCAACAGCAGAAAAATGCCCCCTCCCCCAAACACACACACACACACACACACACACACACACACACACACACACACACACACACACACACACACACACACACACACACACACACACACACACACACACACACACACACACACACACACACACACGGAGCCATTGCACCTCCCATGTAAAATATGGGCAAGCAATTGAGCTGGTGTCTGGAGAGCATCACTCACAATAAATCTCACGCACCAGCCACTCTCCAAACAGAGCCTGCCAACTGCCTGCTGAGGTTGGGCCAACAGGTAATTACATTCACATAACAGCAGGCCCTTCACATGCAAGACAAATAAATAAATACCCAAATAAGGTCACTCCGGCAACAGAGAAAGGAAAATGTACAACACGTTGATTGAGGGGGAACGCGGGGCGAAACTAAGGAGGGAAGAACGTCTCTAAGAGTGAAGAAAGAGTGTGAGGAAAAGAACTAGAAAAAACAGAGGGAGAGACTATGAGGGAGACAACTTTCACTCGAACAGCACCCTGTTGTCTGTAAACGTCAGACACAATGTGGTCCTCCTTTGTGAGGCCATATGGGATGCATTGCTCCGCAGCAGCAGCAGCAGCAGCAGCAGCAGATAGGGACTCGGCAGCTGCTGGCGACTCCTCACCGCAAAACACTGCTGTGGAAAGAGGGGTAGCCACGGCACGATCATGTTAATAAGCCACAAAACATCTCCAGAACAGGAGCAGCAAGCTGGCGGTCCCCCTCTCCACCCCCTCGTCCCTCCACACCCTCCTTTCCTTTCTCTCTCCCCACCTCGCTGGCAGACGACTGACAGATGTGGGACAGCGGCAGCACATCCAAAGAGGAAATGAGACAGATTGTCGTGGTGGGGCCGGGCTGAGAGAGCGTGGAGGAGATGCCTCTGTTTCAGCCCTGCCTCTGGAGGAGCCAGACACTCACACTCGTCTGCGCTCAGGTCTGCTCCAGAGGAAAAGGCCCGGAGGAACAGAGCCATTTAAAGCCAGGAGTGCTAACGCTAGCACTCCGATGGCCACCCACCACACTGAGAATTTCCATTGTTATTTCCAAAAGTGTGTACAGGGTATGGCCCATTTGAGAAGTGCTAGTGAAGTGATGAGTTTTTAAGGCGAGTGAGAAGCAAGGCAGGGGGAAGGAAAATGATTCTCCCTCTATAAACAAACCTCTAATGCTTCCCATCCAAATGGCTGGTTGCATGGTAATGCACCTCTCCTTCGCACTAGCAGAGGAGAATACGGAACGCTGGCGTTTCGCCTTTTCTGCACATACAAAATGGCCGCTCTTTGAGGTACAGGGCTTTTCAAGCGGTCTCTCTTTTTGTGTGAAATTACTCCAAGATGCATTATGGGGTGAAAGTGAGGGAATGGTTGGACAGCAGACCCCTGGCCAGAGAGATGGAAAAAGTTACGCAAAACAGGTGTTTTTTATTCCCTTCGTGTAAAAAAAACCCCCCACATATCCTTGAAGTTGGGAAAACATCAAAAAGTGTGAACGCAACGACAAAAAGTAACCAGGCAATAACCAGGCAATTAACAACAAACACAGTTCTTTAAACTGATTTAAGCTGAGCTAATTGAACACTGAAAAACATGCTGACCCCAAAACCAGAGAAAGGGTGGACTTCAATGAAAAATCTCAGTTATTATTTTGTAAACTGTTGATACTGCCAACACTTCTGACCTGCAATGTCACTACCATAAAATGAGTATCAAAGCAGATATTGGGGAAGAGAGGTTTCTGGAGTGAGAGATTAGGTGCATTCAGGCTAGACTGTACACACCAATGACCAGATTGGTGTACAAATGTGCATGTCTTTCTCTTTCTGTGTGTGTGTGTGAGAGAGAGAGAGAGAGAGAGGGAGGGAGTGAGAGAAAGAGAGAGAGCACGAAAGAGGGGAAGACTGAGCCCCATCCCAATGACGTGCCCCTGACCAGTGAAGCTTGACCTTTGGAGCTTTCAATTTCCTTCCACAGTTTTCTGGGGACTTTATTGGGGTTCCTTTCCCTGCGCCTCACCCCCTTTGACTCTGACAGGCCTTGGACAAACCGCTCACACAGAGACAAAGGGGGCCATCATTAGCATGGCTAATGTTTTAGAGAAGGCCCTTGTTGGAGAGAGAATCCTGTGCAAATCATGTTTCACGGCTGAAGCTGACCACAATACACCCAGTCCCCTCAAGTGGCACTTTGAAGGGGACTGGAAAGAAAACATTATTGATCCTTTTCAGAAGTAGTTTTTTTTTTTTTTTTTTTTAAAGCAGTTTAGAGGTTCTCTCTCAGAGGTGCTATAGGCCATCTCAGTTTAAAAGATCGAGGAGAGAAAGAACAAGCCAGCTCTGTTTTCCTGCGCCATGTTCTCTTCCTCTGTAAAACATATTTGTTTTGCTACCGTGGGGTAGGCATGGTGCACGGCAAAAGAAAAAGTCACAAAAGCCTTGGTGAAAAGCACCGATCTCCATAATTGTCTGACAAAGGCTGAGGCTTTTTCCCCTCTCTATGGCGGACGGCACATCAGTCAGGGCAGTTATCTTTAGCATCTCAGCTCTGAGGGGGCAAGGGAAAAGGAGAAGGAGAGGGGGAGGGGGGCGCTGGCTCGGCGGCAACATCAGAGACTGAGTTATGGGGAAAGGGGGCGGGAGCGGGGTATTAGACTCCCTCAAAAAGAAGCAAAAACACACGAATGGAGGCTGAAATAAAAGGCCACAACTCCCGTACTGTTTGAGGAGGGCAGAGAAAGGGGAAAGAGAATGCCAATAACATAGAGCTCCTTTTCAGATGTGCGGGAGACCCCAGATGAAAGGAGACATTCCTGGAGTGAATTCAACCCCCCACCCCCCTACGCCCCCCTCCCCACCAACACCCCCAAAACCTTTTGCAGCACATTTAAAGGGCAGCAGCAGACTCTCCCATTATTAATCCAAACTACACCATCCAGAGTAGTAGTGGGGGGGGGACTGAAAAACTTCTAAAAAATTAAAGAAATAACAACTGTACAGTGAGACTGTATGCACTCCACACATCCATACAAATCCCTGTACGCCTGGATATCATCATCTTGGAATGGAATTTGGACACCAAAACCCAGCAGCATTTTCACTTTGAAGTGAAGTGGGCTGTGATCATTCATTCAAGAGCCACAGACACCTCTGTTATCAACATTCATTTTGCTCCCTTTTTCATCTTAACTGCTTCACAGTGGTTTTTGGTGACAGACGCTAGAACTTCCAGCTCCTATACCTGATGCATGGGAGCGAAGCAAGGCGCATGGACCCGAGCTTCTCTCCAAAAGGGGAGCAGGCTCCACGCCTTTACAAACACCATCAAATGAACAATGGCCATGTCCACGGTTCCCCTGAATGCAATTCAGCTCACAACAAGGACAGGAAAAAGGAGAGGAGAAAAAAGTCTTTTCATACAGGCCCTGTCACCAGCAGAGAAGGAGAGAGAAAAGAGGGGGAAGGAGAGGAGGGGGAAGGAGAGGAGGGGAAGGAGAGGAGGGGAAGGAGGAGGGCTAAAAAGCCTCCAGACCTCTATGTATAAGCATTCATCCAGTGAACGGCCACATTCCAAATGCTGGAAGGTACCTTTCACTAAAAACAATTCTTTTTCCTCCTTGAAGACCTGATTTCACTTCACACTCAAGATTAGAAGAAAAAAAAAAAAAAAAAACGTATTAACGTGTTAATGCTTCTCCCTTCAGGAAAAGAAATAGTATGTCATCGAAAGCCAATAGAAGAACGTTGCAAAAAAAAAAAAAAAAGAAACAAAAAGAAATAATGAGGAATGGCAGGCAGCAGAGCAGCAGTCCAGCCTCCAGCCATTAGCACTTCAAGCACTTTCTCCCCTTTTCAGAGCCTGAGAGGGGCCGCACCAAGAATGGGCCGAGGAGCTTCATTAGGAGGAGCAGAAGAACCCTTGTAAAGGCCGGGGAAGAGAGAGAATTAAAGAATAGAATGGGAAGGCTCGGGGGTGGGGTGGGGGTGGGCGGACATACTCATCAGATATAGCTGGGAACCTCAAGGAATGGGACCTACCGCTCAAATGGACATCTGGTGCAGTGGTGTGTGTGTGTGTGTGTGTGTGTGTGTGTGTGTGTGTGTGTGTGTGTAGGGAGGGAGGGACAGGAAAGTCTGTAAGGGGCCAGTCACAGCCATCATTATTCGCCTGCTATTGTAAGACCCAGGGTGGAGGGGAGGGGGGGTGCACCGATCAGAGCACACTGGTAAAGGGCTTCCCCCAGGAGGTCAGGCACTGATCATAGAGGGGAGCACACTTCCATCCATACAAAACAGAATCTAGCTTTCCTATGGGAAAGGCAGAGTGACATCATTACTTAAAAAACGCAATTTCATTCACATGGCAAAAAGGGCCCTTGTCTATTGCTGTAATGTATGTAACTTTCTGTAACTTTTAACCTTCCAAAACCTAAATTTTCACATGGTCACACCTAAGGTGTTAGGTGTTATTTGTTTTCATAGCCTGTGGTCTATCCACACAGCTTCATAAGAATAGATTTCATTAACCAAAGCCTTTTGATTTCAACTGTGGAGTCCAGTGACCAGATTAACACTGTAATACACAGGGGTACCTTAGGGACACGCATGCACAGATTATTTATTTTGGCAGCTTTCATCTGACCAAGAGATTGGTCGAACATCTCTGTTGGTCCCTTTCACCCCTCCCTGCAGGGGGCTAAGGATGCTGTTACCCCTGCAGCGTTGCTCCTGAAATCGGCTTTGACAACCACAAGAAACAACTACATTCTCTCAAGTAACAGGGAGAGTAGGAGCAGGCATCTGCCAAAAAAGAACCCAGCCCACCCTGCCTCACACATACCCTCAAAGCTCCAAATGCGCTGGAAGAGACATTAGAAGGCTTTTGCACGTGGAGCAAGTCTCCAGCTCTCGTCTTGGGCTCAATGTCTCAGCGGGGGCACCCTAATCTGCTCTCAAATCAGCCCAGGACTGCCCACCCGCCCGCCCGCCCACCCGCCTGCCCGCCCGCCCGCCCGCCGGCTCCTCGCCCAGGATAACCAACACCTCTGCTCTGGCTGCTTCTGCTCCTTCCTCCCCTCACCCTGGAGATGTGCAGACCACTGACCTTCAGACCTCTCCTTGCCCTTTTGGCCTCCTCATGGACCCCTTCCTTTGTCTCTATAGTGCCAGGTCTTCCTCCAAGGGAAGGATGGTGTTTCTGTCTGAGGGAGATTAGCCCAGTGTGGAGTGTTGTGTTTAGGCCTGGCCCTGATGGCTTCAAAGGCCTTTTGCCTTTATACTAAATCATGTATATGAAACCTGCATCCACCAGAAATGGCTGTGGATTCTTGTCTGGCAAGTATATTCTTGACTCTAGCACACTGGGGGCTAACTAACAGTTTTTGATCTTTTTGCACAAAGGCAACAGAGGCATCTCCATGGAATGATGGAAGATTCTAGAACTAGCAAGGGACTATCACCATCAGACTTAATAGGCTGGTAAATCTTGTGTTGGTTCTCCATCACAATCCCACTCCACATGAACATGTGTATGTGCACACACACATATACACACAAAGAAAAGAGAACCATGTGAGCAGAGGGTGTAATGCTAGAAAGCGGTCCCACCCAAGGGAGTGGAAGCTCATCTGGGAAGGGTTCTGTGCTCTGCTTGTGTTTATGGTATAGACTTTCAACACAGATTGTAACCTAAGGAAAGACAGCCATCCTGGTTAGGCCAACACCCTGAGTACTCTTCATTCATACAAGCAGTCTCCAAAAAAAAATCGATGTTGCACAACCCAAGCCTCTCTGTGTAACCACAGAGGAGGAACCTCCTTAATACAGGAGAAAGTAATAACAGTCTGGTAAAATGGAGTTTCCTCTCTGGTGAACAGAATCAGAATCCATGAAGTGGCTGGGAGAGGCTAGCGCCCTGGCTTTTGGAGTTGGAGTGACATATGGGAGGTGTTAACTTGAGCCGGAATCCAAACAATTACAAAACATGGAGGCCAGCTGCTGACAGGAAGTCTAGTGGGCCCAGGTATTATATAATGCATCCAACATTCCTCTGCATCCCACGTGGAAGCGCTGGTCAGTTCAATCCTCAGGCGGCCGCCGCCGCCGCCTCTACTTATCAGGAATGTGTACCTTGCGCAATTCACTTCTCTGCCCTCTGTAATTGTAATCAGAGTTGCATCTCACAAATATTTTATCACTGGGGACAGACTCTATTCAGCACCACCCAAAAACCTCTGGGTTTATACTCTTGGAGCATGTGAAAGCAATTTGAACGAGGCTACAATGAGAACAAATTTACAGCACACTGCCAGCGTACCTCAGAACAAGCTCGCTCCTGTACCCATACTGCCTGAATGACAACTCCTACCATGCAGAAATACTTGTGGTACTCACCTCAATTTTATCGGTCTTTGCATCACCCCAGTACAGCTTTCCTGCAGCGTGGTCGATAGCCAGACCGTTGGGCCACCCCAAGGAGGTATTTAGAAGGATGAAACGGTCGCTTCCATCAAGATTTGCTCGTTCAATTTTGGGCAGCTCACCCCAGTCGGTCCAGTACATGTAACTGCAAGAAAAAAAAGGTCATGACCAGAATGTCAGCAGGTATGTTGTTCATCTTTAGACATGAGTGGTGTGTGAGTGAGAGAGCTTAAACTGTGTATCTCTATTGCAGCACCTACCCATTGACAGGGTCTAGCACGATGGCCCGTGGTTCCACCAGGTTCTCGGAGATCAGAATGCGTCGCGACGACCCATTGAGCCGGGTCACCTCAATCCGGTCCGTGCCCGTGTCTGTCCAATAAAGGTTGCGGGCCACCCAATCCACCGCGATCCCATCAGGGTGGTTGACCTCCGTGGTCACCAACGTCTGGGCCTCACTGCCATCTATGCGGGACCGGCGGATGGCCTTGACCTCGTCGTCCGTCCAGTACACGTGGCCGTCCACAGGGTCGTAGTCGATGGCGATGGCGTGGCGGATGTCACTGACCTGCAGCACGATGTCAGTGAAGTCGGGCAGATCCAGAGAGATCCGCCGCAGGTCTGTGCGGCGCGCCAACAGCAGGACTTCCTCAGCTCCTGTGAGCACACAAACAGCCTGGTTACAGCATTCAGCCCAAAACATGTGCCAGGAACATTGCTTGTGGGCAGCATAGGAATACACAATTCATATTTTAATGTAAAAAAAAAAAAGTCATGAACATGATATACTTCTAATCCGTTATAGAAATCTGGTTTTACTGCTGATGCTTCATTTAATCCAACAATATAAGGTTATACAGTGGAGGATAGAAAATAGAATTTTCCTTTTTGGCCAATTAGTCTTAAATGTCATGATATAAGAGTTTCCATGAAAGAAGGTGGTGAGTAGGGCATGCCTGCAAGCAACCCACAGGTCATTAACTTGTTTATAATGATGTATGTTGAAGACATAGAGGATTATACCCAGTCCTTGGCAGGAAGGTGAGATTTCAGGGGGGCAATGGGGCAGGAATGCATTTCCTACTTCTAACTAAAGTGGGTTTGCATAGACATTTCTTTGGGCTCCACTACTGCCAATAGGCTGATCCCATACCAGCAGTGGAACAATGGTCAGTCTTGGGGCCAAAGATATACACTTACGTATCCCCCTGCCACACACTGCTTGAGTAAATGGATGCATGCTGCCCCTCCCCCACCAAGGAAGTATTCGGAGAGGCTTAGCAAAACAATAGTCGACGGCAAACCTGCTGAAGTAATGACTGCTCATTATCCCTTTTCCTTCTCTGTATACAACAAGTGTCAACCATTGCTTTTCCACCCATGTTGTTTTGAGATCCATAACAAAGGTTTAAACAAAGGCATGGTTCGCAGACTTGTAGTTGGTGGAGGAATTTTAGGAAGGTAGAAATTTGTCGAAGATAAGTTTCTTTGGAGATGTGGTCCCATTCTGATGACCTTTTATGTTTGATCTTAGTAAAAATCTAGCAGTAAAATTATAATTATTATCATTAGAAACATTAAGGCCTAAACAACATTAAGCCTAAACCTATAGGTCAGACCACAAGTCCAAACAAGCTGCTTTATAAATGCTTCACAATGGCTCCTAGATTCAAAATGGCTGAAAGATAAACCAACAGCACATGTATGCATGTACAGCACAGGCCATTCTTAGGTCAGGTTGTGTGGAGAGTTTGCCCTTGCAGAGGGAGGGGGCTCATACGCCATAGAGCCGTGGTTTAGCAGAATGAGCAAACCGCTCCCTTTAGATCTACACAGTGAAGTCAATTATCTCGGAGCATTTCCTTTCTTTCAGCCAGGAGTTTTAGCCGTGCACGCACCACTGGCCACGGCACCAGCTGCAACCACCAACACCCCAATCAAACGGTGACACCAATCAGAAACGGCAGCGGAGGAAAAACGCTCCTTTGCTCATTTTCTCTCTTTTGGTTTTCCCCCCCACAAGCCCTCCTTGGCCAAAGAGGAGTGCATATTTGCTTTTAATTTGATGCTCCGTTCTGCTCCGCAGCTAAACAAAAGAGGTGGGCCTTCCACCATGACCGCAAAACACAGATCTAGCCAACCAAGGCAAACAAATGAGCAAACACAAACGTATGGGCTTTTATCATTTCCTTTTTTTAATCCTCCACTCGGCACCCAGCGCCCCATCCCATCCCTCACCTCACCTGTGGTGGATTTACATGTTTTATGTTCTGCTTGGCCCAGTCGGTCCCTCAGTGGCTGTGCACAGAGAGACAGGCCGTATCAGAGGCAGTCTGTCCCCC
Organism: Clupea harengus; assembly: GCF_900700415.2. Classification (NCBI taxonomy): domain Eukaryota; kingdom Metazoa; phylum Chordata; class Actinopteri; order Clupeiformes; family Clupeidae; genus Clupea; species Clupea harengus. Next base: position 4,720,904 of record NC_045154.1, on the reverse strand, counting down.
TGGCTCCTCAGTCTCAGCACACTAACTCACTCTGCTCTCCACTATGTTTTCTTTTCCTTGGTTTCCTTTTTTTTTTCCTTCTTCCATGTGCACCCCTGGAATGAGGTCCTTAAGAAGAATACATCTCATTGTTTCCTGGCCTGGGAATACACTGCCTCAAAATTGGAGAAAGTTATAAATTCAAAAAAGCTCTGGAGGTTAAGGAAAGCTCTTTTTTCAAGGGTGAAGGGGGGTGGACTTGTCATTTAACAGCACTAGTGCACGGAGACACAATGGCCGCCTCTGTTCCTCAGACAGACTGGGATGTGGGTTTGGGGGCGGTGGAGGGGACGGAGAGCTCAACCTTGATTTGAGAGTCTGGCTGCGCTGATATCGGATTTGTTTCACGCACGGAATCAACTGCTTTCGCAACTTTCCACAGAAAACCTGACATTACAGCTGCCTATAACTCATTGTATTAGCACCAACACAAGACAAATGGCACGAGAGTGACGTAAAGAATTTTTAAAAAGCACTTTTTGCCCCCTACTCCCGTTTGTCTCAACTGGACTACCACTACAGATATAATGCAAGGTCGTCTCTCCACCACATGGTTGTCGTGTCGGACCCTCTGCTGGGAGCCATGACCCCTGACCCTTGACCCTAGTCAGAGAAGGAGTCTGGAGTGAGAGGGAATGTACACAGACCCCAGGGCAAGTCAAACAAACAGGTTTCATTCTCCATTATGGGCCTGGACCACATCCACTAAACACACAAACCTATTCCCGACCTGATTAGGCCTGCCCCCCCGCATACTAACCCCACCCTCAACACACACACACACACACACACACACACACACACACACACACACACACACACACACACACAAACAATTAAGGCCCAGTGTTATGACCTGAAGGGTGATGGCAGACTGACAGCAAGCAAACAAATAAACAAAAGTCCCCAAAACAAGGCAGCCTCAGATTTACCCTGAAAGCTCCCAGAGCCTCGAGAGTGAGGGAGGCAGGGCCAGGGGAGGGGAGGGGAGCAGGGCCAGGCCAGGCCAGGGGAGGGGAGGGGAGCAGGGCCAGGCCAGGGGAGGGGAGGGGAGCAGGGCCAGGCCAGGCCAGGGGAGGGCCGGGGGAGGGGAGGGGAGGGCTGGCTTTAATGTAGCTGTCTGTATATTGTGGCAATTGAAATTAGCGGCGAGCGGCTGAGGGGGAAATGGTTCCTTCAGGGGCGCCGAGCGCAGGCAGGCAGGCAGGCAGGCAGGCCCGGCCATCTGTCAAAGATTAGAGAGCTCGGTCATGCCTCCCTGCTTTGGAGATGCATGCTAATGTGCTGAAGCCAATGGGATGCCAATGCTGCCGCACAACCAAACCCAACGCCCCCCCCCCCCCCTACCCCCCTCCACAACTCTCCCTCGATTTTGTGGCATTAACGAAAAGACTTACATTAAATAAGATCATCTGGAAGCCTAATTTTAAGTGACAGTGTAATAAAATTATAGGCTCTCAGCCACATTCTTTCCCGAAAGATGTGGAACGGCATTCTTTGAGGTGTTTTTACTTCTCAGTGTGCCATGACTCTGCTCTGCATTATCAGGCGGTGGATCGACTTTAGAACTGAGCATAACCTGTGGAATGTCAGCTATTTTCCTTTCGGGGCTCACCCTTTTTCAGCAACCCCAAAAACAAAACAAAGAGAAGATAAAATACACGGTAGAAGCAGTGAGACAGAGAAGGAAAGCGTAAAAGGATACTCCTCCCCCCCCCTCCCTCAGTTAGTGGGTACAAAGTGTTTACAAGTTGGAGTTGCCTAGTAACGGGGACGCTGGCGAGTTTGATGCCGCTCCACAGTACGCTGGCCTCTCTAAAGATAGAAGTTATGCCCCTGCCACTAGCTCCAAAAACTCACGAGACTGGTATATTTACAGTGGTATTGTTTTAGGGTGAACTGTATCGTTTGTTGCATATGCGAGGTGACCCTGGGCGTCCTAAAAGGCGCTCTTAAATCAAATATATTATTATTATTTCATTATTATTCCTATTGCAAGAGTACATCTTACCTGGTCGACACGTCTTGCCGTCCTCCTTGAGCTTGACTCCCGTGGGGCAGGCACAGCTGTGAAACGGCGGCAAGGGGGACAGCAGGCAGAGGTGGGAGCAGCCACCGTTCCCATTACTGCACGGGGTTTGAACTGTGGACAGAGGAGCACGCAGAGGAACACTATGAGTTCATGGAGACTGGAGACTGGAGTGATGGGACTATTTAAACCGTTAAAAGGTTATTTAAAAGGTTCCTTAGCTAGCTAATTAGCTAGCATAGCAAATAGACAACCATAGCAACCCGGTTAAACCCTGTTTGCAGCATTGCCTAAAGCAAAGTTGAATTTCTCAAAATCAGCTCACCAATAAAAGGCAGCCTTGGATTCAAACCCTTACCCTAACCCTAGATGTTAAATGGTTTCACATAGACATTAAACAATCTTGAGAGATAATCAGTGGGGCACGATCTTACTCTGATAGTGTAGTAAATCAAGTGTAGTAAATAAACGGGGAGAAGTCCCCCCCCTCATTTTCATCCTCATCCGTGTCAGTGTACACTGGTTAAGGTGATTTCCGTGCATCATTGTTAGGTCACCAAAAAAATACATCTAACTTTGGACAATGTGTTGATCAGGGTATAATTCTAAAAAAAACAGCTTGACTTCCGTGGCTTTTTAAAATGATTTCCTTTGCCAACCATAGCAGGGGCAGCACTACAGTATGCAGCTGCTTACGCAGGAGAACACAGACGGCCTTGACACAAACCCTGCTACCCCCTACGCCCCCTCCACTCACTCACTCACTCGCTCACTCCTGACCCCTTCCCCCAACACAGATGTTGTGTCAGGGCCCCAACATTGTCTGATTATGAGCAGGATAGAGTCCAATGCCAGCCCAGGGAAAAAAAAGTTAATTACAGCCATATGCAGGTTCTCAGGGGAACAAAAGTGAGTGTCAATCACAATCTCCCGCAAGTGAACTAAATGACAGAGGACACGTTGAACAGACCATCAGACTATGATGTACTAGCAGTGTGATGAAACATGTAATGTTTGCACTTAAAACAGTACTACAAGCATTGCAGTGAAATGTAATAACCTCATGTTTAATGTGTATGTGGGAACAAATTGATCAGCAACTCATTATTTTTTTATTGCACTACTGCACTATATATACACACATATAATATATTGAAGTGGATTAATTTTCTTCTGCAAATCATTCATTTTCTCTTTTTTAGAGGATGCCTTCCTCCATGTTACAAGCTACTGTCGACATACATAAACATATGCATGCGCACGCACACGCACACACACACAAACACGCACCAAATAACGTATTAATAAGAGGACTATCCCCAGTCCCATCTTAATAAGAACTGTATGTGTGTGTGTGTGTGTGTGTGTGTGTGTGTGTGTGTGTGTGTGGTTGCATACTAAAAGGAAGGTTGTACATGTGGTAGAGGACCCACAAGGATCAGTAGACTCACAGTTTGGCTGTCTTTGTTGGGAAAGGACCTGGATGTCCATGGGTGAGTGAATGCCACTGAGTATCTCTCTCCTCTTGTCCCCGGAGTGCTTGTTACAGGCGTGGATGGAGCGCGTCTGCCAGTCCGTCCAGTACAGCGTCTCATCGGAGAGGGTGAGGGCAAAGGGATGGGTCAGGGTGCCCTCCACCACAGTCTCCCTGTAGACAAACACAGGTACAGCCAAAAGTCATCAACACAACCACTGCAGGCCTACAGTAATGAAAAGTAGAGACGCAAAGAAAGAGAACAGGGAAAATACTGGTTATGTGGGAAAGATGGTGGCCTAACAGTTTTTTTCTCCCTGTGTTAATATAGTACTTTTGTTCAACTTTGGGATAAAACAGTCCATCTCTATTCTCTCTCAGTTGGCCACCGAACCTCCGAGGCATTTTGCTGACGCTCACGTAAATGATGTAGAACATACACACATGTATGGAAGAGTGATCCTAAGAAGTTGACCCCACAGTGTAATCAACCTCAAAATGTTAGGGAACGTTCTGGAACCTTCGGGGGCATCTGGAGCACTTCAGCGAAATCAAACCCCAGATCGGAAGTCTTTCAGATTTAGTTCCAAGGGGGGAAATTAAACAAATCAGGCTGTCATCGAGCAAGAGGAGGCAGCAGCATCTGTTTGGGTCGTTAACGGGCGGCAGCCAGTTAACCCCTCCACCTCACCCAGCGCTGAGGCTGCCTCGGTTCCTTATTAAGATGAAGAGACCTACCAGAAAGTTCCAGTGCACAGCAAAGCTGCACTCCCAGTCCAGTTGGGCAACAACCCTCTCGCTAGACAACGCGCATGTACACACAAGCTGCTGCGGTTGTAAATAAACTGGATCAAAGCGCAGTCCGCCATGCAAGTGTGTTTTGGAGACCTGACACAGCACAATCTGACCAGGGCGCCCATCACTCACCCAAGCGCAAGGTTCACCAGGGATACGTTTAATAGCGTACAAGGGGGGCCAAGGGCTTGTACGCCCCCTCCGATTTTTAATAGCGTGTGAAGAACAGAGAGATGGAGCGAGAGAGCGAGAGTCTGAAAAAAAATAATTGCATCCAGATTTGTGCACAGCCATTTTGGTGCACTTGGACGCAAGACACGTATATGTTGGAAGCCAGCGATTCGAAAACACACTAAACCTTACCATTAATCATAGGTGTCAGGAAGGAGGACTTGAAAGGCAAAGCACTCTTTTGTTTTAACAACAAGGGGAGGTAAATGCTTACAGAACCCCGCATTCCCGTGCTCAGAGCTACAGGCCATTTCAGGGGGAACATACAGGCTGCCATTTGAGGCAATGCTGTATTGACCAATGTTTTCCTTGGCCTTCCAAAGTAGAAATATTGCACAACCGTACAAACAGTTCAACATATTCATATTGACAGTCCATATGAGTACCATCAGCATCCAAAGTCCTGTACAGGCACAAAAGGGGCTGTGGATCGTATCGCGTGCTCCTCTCCTAATCAATTCTGCAATCGCTGCATTTTATTATTAACAATGAGCCGATGCTGGGCTGCCAGCGTGATTACACCGTGATGTGCACAGGTGGGGTTTTCCATCTGCACATTTGGCCGCGGCGCGAAGCTAGGCTGTGCCGAGCTAATTCGCACATCCATTACAAGTTGAACTGTGCCAAACTGCGCCGCGCTCTTTTTGGACACTCTCCTGATCGCTGGGTCTGCCTCCAAAGGCGCCAAATATTGCCAAAGATACTATCCCTTTTGTGATAGGGCTCAGTCATCAGTCAGCGATTGCCATAGCGTGTCTGTATTTTTGTATATCAAGACACGTAAATGGCAACCCACCATCTACCACAGCGAGTATGTTTAGGCAGACATTGAGTAAACAAAATAAATGCATTCTCTCATTGTGACAAGTGCTATAAACTCGATAACTTCCATGGTTAGATACCATTATCTGGAGAACTAGCAAGCTTGCAAGCTAGCCCACATTAAGGTTAGCGAGGATCCTGGCTTAGAAATAATGGAGTCAATCGTGGGACAGTTGTAGAACATTCAGAACAAATAAAAGTATCCAAGTAATGAAAAGGTTCCTCAGATCCCACTTCAGGACATGCACCCTCTGAGAACGTTGTGAGCTCCACCCAGGTCAGTTAGGCCACTGACAAACATTTATTTTGCTGGGTAGCACCAGTTATGTAAACAAATGTTAATTATCATTAGCAAACTACATGGCTCACACTTTCAGTGCCTTTGATGCAGTCAGAACGAAACAGATGATGGACGTATTGGTTGTCAAGCAATAACATTTACCAGAACTCTTGCATTAGGCAAGTTCATTCTTGCTAGATTGAAGGAAAAACAGATTTGCATTCTTGTCCTAAATCAAAAATCACAAACTCTCAGAAAGTTTGATAAAGTGAACGCACAAGACGGCACATTCTTGCCAGAAAGAAGGTTGTGTGTCAACAGGCCTTGTTGTTTTCTTTTCTTTTCTTATCCAACCTCAGTCTGTGAATGTTTGAGGGGGAGCAGGAGGTTCACTTTAATTCACAAACACAAAGCCCAGGCCCAAACACGGTATATAATCCATGACAATATCAGTCACGGGTGTAAATTCTGACTGAAGGGGTAACATACCTTTCTTTATTAAAAAACGCTATAGATTCCCATATACACAAAAGGAGACGCAACCCTCCTCTTCCCTAGAGGCCGGAGCCCGAAACTCCGATGCCAAGCAGGGTCAGGTTTCAGTGGTATACGGTGGAAGAGGTCACCTCGAGTTGAGAGCGGCTCGCTCTGAAGGCAGGCCTTCAGGGACCACAGGGGCCTAGTACGTGCCGAGAGTGTTTGGATTGGGGCCCTCCTCGCCCCCTCAGTTTGAGTTGGACCTCTGCCTCTCCTCATCCCCCAAAGGAGAGCAGTCTGTTAGTGCTAAGTGCGAGTGACGCTCAGGGTGAAAACTAATTGCTGGAGAAGACGTGGGAAAAGATAAAGAGCGAGAGAGAGAGAGAGAGAGAGAGAGAGAGAGAGAGAGGAGGGTCTGACCGTGCAGAGCCGTCCAGGTTGGCCCGGTGGATGAAGCTGAGCTTGGCGTCGGCCCAGTAGAGCTTCTGCTCGTCCAGGTCGATGGTGAGGCCGTTGGGCCAATAGATGTCCACCTCAACGATGATCTTCCTGCTGCTGCCGTCCATGCCCGCCCTTTCAATGCGAGGCTCCTCCCCCCAATCTGTCCAGTACATGTACCTGCGAGAGGAGAGAGAGGGGAGTGGTCAAATCAACCTGTCAATCAATGGAGTTCCTCAAAGGCTGTGTGCAGAATACAACACAGGACTTCTTCCTGTTACCGCCCATCTCGGGACTACTTCACCTGCATGCAGATACAATCACATATACAAACATGTATGCGTGCAAAACAGTCGGACTGATGAACAGACAAACGCACAAACACAGTGCCTTCACCCTGAATGATTCATGACCACACCTCAGATTTGTTTCAGATTTGGAGCCAAGTGGAGTCGTCCTGGGCTTAGACTAAACACATTCCGCCGTTTCCACAAGCACAGACATAAAGACAGCAAAAAAAAAATAAAATAAAAATCTTATCAACCTCTGCATTCAAAAATCTCTCAACCACCCTTTCCAGACTCTTATTAGAGACTCTTATTATTAGAGTTCCCAAGACATGCACATAAACCCTTAGGCCTAAATGTGCACACAAACCACAATGTACACTCTTATACACAAGCTTATGCCAAACACAGGCATGAGAGGTAAACCTGCTATATAGAATATGATAGAAATCTTCTGTTCTGGCAGATTGCCAGATGGTTCTTTTTCCATGTTGTGAATACCAGTGGTTCCGTCAATGCGAGCCAAATTAGGCATCCTAAATATCCATTCATATCTTGCTGTGTAGAGGTGGCAGGCCTCACACACACCAGTAAATGCTGCAGGTAGAGTTTGAATAAAGTGTGTGCGTGTGTATGTGGGTAGGTGTGTGTGTCTTGATCGTCAGGCATCCCTGGCTTTTGCAACTTGGAATGTAAGAGATAACATTACACAACACGAAGCAAACAGAGTATGTTGGGGGTATAGCTGTGAGCAATGTCTGACCATTATACAATATGTTTCCATTTTTCTTCTGCCATCTTGGGGTTTGTGGTTTGCTCTTTCCTCAGAGTGTGGAGTTAAAGGGTGTGGGGCTTCTAGAGATTTCTGTGCCTCAAAATGGCTCAAGACTGAAGTCAAAATGGAGGAGAACCAAAATCGTACTTCTTCAGATATTCAAAGACACAACCCGTCAAGCAACAATTGAATTACGATTCCATCCCAGACTACGGTCTGCTTTGGCTAAAAAGAACAAAAACAAAAGAGAAAAAATCACCAATAAAACACAGCAGGATTCTTGGGTTATGTTCCTCAGATGAAAAAGCCAAACAGTTATTGACTGTGGTGAACAAGCCAGTACATTTAAACGCTGCACAGACAAGAAAATAAAGCCTTTTTGGGAGCACTGGTGTTAAATGATCTTCTCATTGATATATCATTTCATTGATATGATATGATTTTCTTCTTCTTCTTCTTCAAAGACGTGAAGTTGGAACAATGTGAACGGAGTGGGGAATCTAAGCCAGAAGAGATTGCGTTTGCATTCTTTTGTCCATTGGGGCAGAAAGAAAACAATTAAAACAAAAGGAAACTAAGTTTCACAGGGTGCTGGTGGTGGCAGTAGGGGGTTGAATTGATTACTTATGGCGTATGGGGTACGACAGCATGCGTGTCGCCATCGGAAATGCTTATCAAACCTCATGCCAGCAAAGAGACCAAGCATGACAACCCCAACCACCCTTTCCTCCCCTGAGACTCGGGTGATTAGTCTGCCTGTGGCAGCAACAGCAGTAGTGCATTTTTCTCAATTAAATGCCATCCCCCACCACAGCCAAGGGTAATATGGAGCCATTTGAATTCAGTTGCTGACAGAACAAAGAACCAGGAAGAACAATGGCAGTGCTGTCTAGGAATTAAACTCTTTAACAGTCAACGAGGGCAGGACAAGGACAGTTGGGACAAGTGGATTGATGTCAGTTGTTTCAACAAGTGAGTTTGACAAGGGTTTTATGCAAATGCATATTACGCAGTGCGACAGGCATGAGAGACTTTGGGTTTAGACAAAGGAAATACAGTTGTCATTCAATATCCGTTGATGAACAATGACAGATTTCACAGTCGCTGCTACTGTCACACCATTTATGATTCAGCCAGACCCCAAATCAGTTTGGAGACAGAATCACATTCACATACACAAACATTTATGATTCAGACAGACCCCACATCAGTTTGGAGACAGAATCACATTCACATACACAAACATTCCAGGGGTGAGACCATAAAGGGTGAATCAGGACTAAGTTAATCATATGAAGTGGGTGTATATATCAATAAAAGATTAAAGTCAAACATTAAATAAATTGATCCTGGAGAGCTACAGGATGTCTGGATATAATAGAAGCAGGACTGCAGATCAAGCTTCAATACCTGGTACAGTAATGCTAAAGAAAATTCCAAGAAAAACATTCCTGTCAGATACTTGGCTGCTCAATTTGGCATTGAGCTCCATTGGAGCCCCAGATGCATTTTTGTTAACTGTTACTTCTTAATTCTGAAAGGTCTGCACAGAATGTTTTTCAGTCTCCCCAGGAATAACAGACCATGTAAGTATTACCGCATTTGGGCAAAAAGAGAAAAGGCTCAAAACAAAGACCGTGTCATGAAGGCAGGCAAACATAATTTAGGAGGGCCTCTTTTACTTCCCAATGATCTACTTCAAGGAGATTGCAAAACTGAAAAGCCCCCTGCCTCTCTTGTGAACTGTGTTCACTCATCCACCTTGGCCCATCCCAGTGAAGTTGAACACAACAGTTTTACATCAATGCAACGTTTGGAAAATGTTAAAATATATTGTATCCGTCTGTGTGGAGGGAGAAACTTCCCTCCACCTTCCTATTAACTACTTATCCAAGAGTCTCCGCATGCTAGCTGACCCAAACACTGAAAATGGCCTTTAATACAACAAGAAGGGGGAGGCCACTTGCGAAACAATCAGGCCTAGAGAATCATGACACTATGTGTAAAATCCCTTCCCAGACGTCACCGCTGCAGAAGTCAGTTACAGTTCTGCTCAACTGAAAAGGAACACTGCCACGCCTCACAAACACTTGATAACACTCATCCAAGAAAATCATCCAGACAAAATATGTCTAGTTTTAAAATGGTTTCACATATCATGGGAAACTGAGGGCAATTGTGCTTTTAATATTCAATGTACTTTTCAACTATATATTCTCACAAAAAAAAAACAAAAAAAACAAAGTAGCGCAACTCTTGTCTAAAGTTTCCCAATTCAATTACGTTAATTTATTTGTCTTACAAAGCCATCTTCCTTGGATCAAAGTCAAAGCAGATATTTAGTCCCTCATGGCAGTTATTTATGAAAATACAAAATCACAAATAATAGCGACCAAAGCCGTCCTCATGATTATTTTCAGACCATTGACAGATTGAGACCAATTTGTCCCCTGAGTTCCCCTCCATGTAAACACACCAATCCAACAATGAGTGGAGCGGATACACAAGCGGCAAACTCTCCGAATTCCAAGTTGAAAACAGAGTCCCTCGGAGAGGAGAGGAGAGCAGAAGAAGGGGCTGACACCACGAGACCCTCACAAAAACTCAAACAACAGGAAACAGACATGGTCAAGCGGTGAGCCCTTCCACTGTGCTCACTGGTAAGGATGTGCTATGGACCTATAAATACACAGCGGAGCACGACTAGACCACACATGGCTTGGGTGGGAGCAGCCTGCCCTGCAGTAGAAGCAGTTAGAAGAGTTCTGAGGAGAGTCGGTCGGGACCACCCAGAGACAAGAACGAGTCAGGAAAACCCAGAGGAGTCGCCGCGCCCTGCTTACCGGTGGGCTGGGTCCAGTGCGATGGCCCTGGGCTGGTCCAGGTCCTGCCAAAACAACACCTTCCGCGACGTCCCGTCCAGGTTCGCCACCTCAATGCGGTTGGTCTCAGAGTCCGTCCAGTAGAGTTTACGTCCCAGCCAATCGCATGCCAGTCCATCGGGGGATTCAAGACCTGACACCACCACCTTTTGACCAGTGCCCAACGTTGCTTCTTTTACTGCTGAGAGAAAGGGACAAAAAGGTTCAGTGCCATTATCAAAGTGCCAATATTTGCACTAAAAGCACCACATGGTTCTCTAGCTGTCTGTTCAGTGTGTGAGCTCAAAACTAAATCTAATGTTTTTACACCGTCCTGGGTCTGTAATAGATGACAGTGTCTCGGGCCGAGCCATATAGAACTCCAGCCAATCAACATGTTCCTACAGGAGCACAGAAGGGAGGGGTGTAATTCGATTGACTGCTGAGCTCAAATATCAACAACCTTCCACCAGAATCACAGACTGCATCTTTAACCAGTCACAACCTTTTTCTTTGACTGCTCAGGTCTAGGTCAGGTCGGGTTGAGTGAAAGGGTTGATTCTTAGGTGGGTGAAGTCAAATTCAACAAGGACCGCTTGCTCACTGATTTAAACAGTAAGTTCTGCTGTACAAAGTGCTATACTATACTGGGTTTCAATGTTATTTTGCAAAACATGTATAAATACATTGCTATAGCTCAGTTATAATATAATCATGCAAAGTATTTGTCAAGTATAAGAAAGCATAGTATGACATGCAGTTAATAATATGGCTTGTCACCAATATTATTAGTTGATAGATGATTGTAAAGTGGTTGCCTTAACGATAAACCAAAGATCCAGAGCAACGGAAAACATACATACTAAACAAATATACTTAAAACGATGGACTGAGAGATTGGTCATGCCTCATGGCCAACATGGCGCCAGGCCTTACAGTTGCTAGATTGGTTGTAGTAGGTCTGCTTGATGGCCTCCTCGCTGACATCTGTCCAGAAGATCAGACCCTCAGAGTAGAGGAAGTCCACGGCCGCCGCGTCCTCCAAGTCACTGACCACCACCGCCGATTCAGCTCGAGGGCCCTCCGCATCCACCAGACGCACATCTCGCCGGTTGGCAAAGAGCAGCAAGGGGGAACCTATCAGAATCAGAAGCAATCATGAGCATCATGTTTTACACTTGTATGACATTTTCATTAATTTGTTTAGCAGTTTTTATCAAAACCAGTATAGATAAGGTATACACTTCATCTGTACATATGCTCCCCTGCAGCTGAACCTATGACTTGCTCTACCAGGTAACCAACCCTCTGTAGGCAGATCACAATTTATCTTGTTATGTATGTACTTCCATTGTTGTTTCATGACTTTAGCGACCTAGCCTGACTTTGCTGAAAAAACATTGGCTGAACAGCCTGAGCTCTGGTTGAGTTCAGGTAAGTTCATGCACACATGATAAGATCAGAGAGAGAGAGAGGCAGCAGCGGACACAATGACTGTGGCTGAGGAGGGCTGTGGGTTGGGGTGCTGCGCTGTGGTTTACCAGCATGCCCGTTTACTAAGCACCATGTCACCATCCAGCCGTGGCTTTTCACCACAACGGCTGGCTGCTCAGAGATGACTTCTCCATGTCTCGGTGCCTCAGTGGCACACAGAAATGACGCAGAGATGCATCACAAACCTTTGCCACACTGTTTCTGGTTCTGTTCATGTCTTTCTAATGAATGTGGTTGCTTTCTCAGGAAGGTCACAGAAGCAGGCTGTCAGCAGCGTGGAATGATAAAAAAAATCTTTCCTACAGGTGAATAATCTTACACCTGGTCCTCTTAGGCAGAAATGTCTAAATGAATACTGAGTTTATTTTAATCTAACAGTCCCCAATTTTATAACACCGAAAACACATAAAAGCATCCTCTACGAACGCTTCAGTTTTGCATTCATCAAAACCAAGCAACTGACAAAATACACTATAACTAAATTTACTTAAATTTACATCATGACAAAACTGGGTTTTGGAATATCACTTAGTGTAGCCTTTAATAAAATGGAGACGTCAAGCCACCGACTGTTCCCCATTTTTCCAGCTCAGCATTTCTCTTTCTCTTCTAAACCGGGGTGAATTTCTGCCTCGTAGAATAACTACCATCATTTAATAATAGAGAAATATAATTTTGAACACTCCACGGTTCCCAAGGTGGTTGCTCAACAACGCTTTCTGGACACACAATCCTGAGCCAGAAGTGAGTGAATACGGCGAGAGTGTGTGTGTGTGGGTTTGTATGGGAGGTTAAACTAGAGAATCATCTGCGAGGACAAAACAAAGGCCGGCTAACAAAGTTGTGGCTCCTTAATGCTATAACAAATTAGATCAGATTGTTTTTCTCACATACCACAAGAGTGGCACTAATTGACCGGACAGGTAAAAACTGTGAGGATCACACTGTTCATCAAGTGTGACTGTACCACAAGAGGCTACCATCCTACATGCACATGCTTTAGTAATTACTCAAAGTAGTCTGAAAATCTGCTTGAGCAGTTATTCCATCGTGCAGGTCAGCACAGTGCCGGGCTGAGGAGAGAGATGCTGCTCTGGAGGCTGCTGTCTGCTGCCTGTGGGGCAGGGGGCACTGGGGTTGGATGAAGGGAGGGATTCTGACACCTCATCCTCCAGAGGATGCCTAACAGTCAGGATTAAAAAGATGAACCCCATCTCAACAGCTGCAACTCTTTATGAGATCACACAACTCTCTCTCTCTCTCTGGCCTGAGTGCAGAGACCCTCTTTCAGACCGACAACAGCAGCTTGGTCCTAAACAACCGCGACTGCCTTCTTGACACGGCCTCTGGCAGAAGCTCCCTCCCTCCCTCCCTCTTTGGGAGTTCATCTGAACCATTCAGCGTCAAAGTTGCCAAAAACAAATGTAAGATTCATAATTAATAATAGCTAAACCTCGAAAACATTATCTAGCCCTGATCAACAAGGATCCACCCATCAACTCCACATAATGTGCACTCTACAGCAGCTCCATTTCTCCACGTCTTTCTCTGCCTGTTGAGCTGCCTCTTCCAACACTCAAGCCCCACACTTGCCCAGCTAACCTTCACCCCCGAAGTGAATGGACTTGAGGCCTCTCAGCTCAAGAGCTTTGAATGTGCATACAGCAGGCCTCAGATGAGCCTTGAAAGGTCCTTGAGAAAGGCCATGCATACCACTGCAGAGCCGGACATAAAGCCTTATCTGAGCTCACCTAGATCCCAATTCCTTAAAATGATGCAATTACTACTGGTATATTGAGGTGACCTGCACCAAAGATACCAAAAGCAAAACAGAGATGTCACTTTAAAAAAAAAAAAAAAAAAAAAAAAAAGTTATTATTTTTGGTAATCAAGGTCCTGTCATTAAAAAAAAACCTACAGAAACATTTGACCTGAGCTGGAAGAAGTGCCTGCTTTACTTCTCTGGTGTAAGTTAATTCCATGTGACTTTTCAGCTCTTGCCAAACACCAGCTTTATCAGCCATCCCTGAAAGGAGAGTGTGGAGCACCTGGATCCACTGGGTTTGGCCTTTGTGGGGAGAGAGCGCGCACAAAGGAACAGCTGAGGAGTCTGAGCTTGTCACCAGGATTAACAATCCCTCCGCGGGGAGGGGAGAGTTAGGGGCCGAGGGGTGGGGGAAAATAGTGTGTGTGTGTGTGTGTGTGTGTGTGTGTGTGTGTGTGTGTGTGTGTGAGTATGTGTGAGGGGGTGAATGCCAATATGAATAATGTCCAGAATGACAGGCAAAAGGTCCCCTCAACACTCAGTCACTAACTCAAATGAGTAGTTCTCTCTCTTTTGGTCTGTCTTTGTCTACTTCTTTATCCTTTTGTGTCATTTTGACCAACGGCCCTGTCATTTTGAGCCTCATTGGGGAGTTCTTGTGGACGTATGGAGTGTGTCGAGGTGCTTGGGAAATGATGATGTGGGGATGAGAATTTCATAAGTGAACAGTGATGTCCTTGGGAGGCTATCTCAGCGCTGCTTGCAAAACTTTCCCATCTATGTACAAATATGTGCTGTTTTTTCCAAGAGAAATATATAAATAAACAATCTGTTTTTACTACAGGAATGGTTCAGCATTCCAGACAAACATCGCTGACTTGACAAACACTTTCAGACACAATCTGTGAAATACACAAAACAGATCATGGCAAAGGTATGAATGAAAGTGAAAGGTTCAGAAAATAACAAATTCAGGGAAAATTAGGTAATCAAGGCTATTCTTCCATTTCACAATAGCGTCTTACAAACATGTCTATTGGCTCTATCTGAGTACACTATTGTGCCAACAGGTTAATGAAAACATCAACAACTGTTGTTATTATTATTATTATTATCATTATATAGCCTCAAGCTTAAAGCTGTAACAGACCTTCCTATATGCCAAAATGTTACATTAATTGTACCCTGCTTGCCTTTAGATATCTAGGACAAGATTCCACTCAGTAATGTGTTTGACTGGAGCACAGCGGCAACACTGAGTGCTTCAGTCTTGTTGTGAAGCCTGTATTTCACTTCATCATCAACTCTAAAATATGTCTTTGTAGAGTTCTATGTGTTTGTCCCCAATAGTGAGAGTGTAGAAATACATTCTGATATTTCATATTACGCTATATATTAGATATGGATTTGCATCACTGTGGACTTTAAACGGCGGTTGCTACACAACCTTCAATGGATATATTTTTCGGGAAATAAATCTCATTTTTCAACCAAAATTTAAAAAAGGAAACAAAACCGTGCTCCTTGTTCTTCATTTTATTTATCTAGAATCTGGACATTCCAGGCATAGGTTAGTATCCTACTGCTTGTTCCACTTCCTCTATCTGGGAGCAGTGAACTTTGATTCCTACTCTCACCCAGTAAAAATAGGCTTCTCGCTGATCTCGAACTTAGCTGTTGATCAATACAAATCTGCATTGGTCTATAGAAAACCTATACATTCATTGTGCAAACGACCATTTGAACGTGATTTTGAGCAGAATATAGTTATGCCAAATAATACGCCCAGTGATAGTCTACATTCAAGAATAGAACATGAAATAACTTGTATAGTATAATCGAAGCAAGCCATTATTTAATTAGCGTCCGATGATGGACTACGAAATTTGGCACCGCATCGAAAATAAAAGAAAACATCACTCCATAATGTCCAAAATTCACTGAAATCTATCACTTAATATCTCGCCGAGTTATAGACGGCATCATTTAAACTTTTTGTTTTAGCCTACTGTTTAACACTACAGTATTGTGCCATTTCACATTTGACAAAGTTTTGTTTTGCCTTTTACTTATTAACTCTTGATTACATTGAAATCACGGATACGCGAAAATGATACACATCCCTTTACCCGTAGCCAACTTTTTTGTCTGATTTTAAAAATCCATCCAAAAGAATCTTTTCTCTCTGACACCCGACACTGGTGATCAGTCCTAACGTTACTACACGAAGGCCTCTGCTGCAGACATTCCAAATAGGTCCTTACAATTCGCTGTAACAACCTACAAAACAAAACCAAATATCTGACCTATTGCGTGTGAAACACTTCGTAAAAAAGAGAATGTCTAAAAGTTACCTACTGCTGACTGCTTATAAATACTTGTAACATATTTGAGCAAGTGAACTCCCGCGACAAACAGCAGGGTCCCGACACATACACACAGGCTACTTGAAGAAAAGGGACTAAACACATGTAGGCTACTCTTCAAGTAAGAAAACTTAGCCGAAAGTAACAAGTATAACAAATCATGTTCCAAGAGTTACGTCAAAAAGACTTTCAACTTATCAACCAAATACATCCAGTTTCCTGTGCGTTTTTCGACAACGCTACCACTGGAAGTTTGTAAAATCGTGTTAAATTGTCTTACTTATAACTTCGACCATAATCTGAACAAAAAAGTATTTCACTTACCATGGACCACGAACAGGCAACTGTAAAGCAGTAATTTCAGCAACAAAACCTCCATTGCAAGGGCGCCCAGCTTTAATTCCATAAGTCTAACTCCATTCTTCGAGTTATTTGGCCAAAAGTAAAGTTTAAATCCTAATGGGTGGCTCAATCGACACTTTTGTTCACGCAGCTATTCTGATAGCGGAGAGGCACGGAGGGGAATGACAGCGGAAACTGGCTGACGTCACCACATAGGTTTGTATGAACAGCACTTCACCTATTGCATTCACTGTGCACGTAGGAGAGAATGGTTCTGAAAACATATATATCCTCTAAAATGTCTTTGTTAAGTTCCGTTAAGAGTACGAAGGAGATTATCGTCGATATGCAATTTATACCCCCTCCCACAGGTACCCACAAATAGTTTGTCACGTTTAACTATATTGTAGCGTTCCGGGTTTGGGCGGTGCTCCAGCTCTACGTCAGTAAGCTACCAGCCGTGCACCTGTGTGTTGTGTCAGGCAGACTTGGGCAGGCTGACAGCCACCTTGAGTAAAAAGCAATATACTGAGCGGTCTAGCATTACTAGACTTAAAAAATTATCATGCCGAAAGTCATCTTACTAAAACAGCAGGAGCCATTATGTAATGAAGATCCCTCTGTGTTCTTAGTGAAGATATCCGTGTTTTCATATAGCTGTCAATTGCAAGGCAATGATACGAAACCACAAATACAGCAATAAGTTTAGCTGATGGTAGACACGGAAGACATTACTTTTTTGCCATGAAATCACAACTGTGATGGTAAAGAGCCACACACTCCATCAAACACTCTTCAGAATTATACAGCGTGTGTGTTTCTTGAGCCCTTACAAGTGCTAGCCCGAGAGCTCAAGGAAGGTGAACAAATGGATGGCACCAATGAGCCATTCCGCCAGACATGGAAGAAGCTGGCAGAGGATAGCAGGTACCGCAAGGTTCCAACCAGGTAGAGGATGCTTGGCTGTTAGGCTCAGCGCAATCCCAGCAGTGTGATGTCTGTGCTGAGAGTGAGCACTGTGCGGCCCTAAAGGAGTGACATCATGATGGCATTAGCCAAATAATGATAGTAAATTCCTCGTCAGGAATGGTCACTTCAAAGAGTGGTCAAACATGGTCATTTGAAGGGAGGTTTTGGCAAGAAGGTGTAAGGAATTACAATATATCCTCTCTGAGAAAATGAGAAACATGACAAAGCAGCCACTGTGACAGCGAAATATGTGGTCACTATAATCTTCCAAATGGTGGTCTCATCATGGTAACAAAGGAAAGGTCCACACCGTGGCATCACTTGGGGCCAGGAAACAAGCTGGAATGTGAAAGACAGCAACCAATTATATGTTCAGACGTACACAGCTGAATCCAGAGTATGTTCAGACCTACACAGCTGAATCCAGAGTATGTTCAGACCTACACAGCTGAATCCAGAGTATGTTCAGACCTACACAGCTGAATCCAGAGTATGTTCCATGTGCTTCATTACTGATTTTTAGCGGAGTAAAGACTGATTGCTGCATCAGCCACAAGAAACATCTTATTTCTGACAATGGAGAAACATCCATTTTTTCTCCCTACAAAAGGACTGGAGAAATATCTTACTAGCACTGAGAGATATGCTGTAAAACACCACTGAAATGAACTGCTGTCTGAGAGGTGCCATCAATTGTCAACAGCAAATGTCTTGGAGCTTTTATAGCTATTGCACAGTTTTACATCAGGTTTGCCTACCCGTGTTTAGAGGATACTGAGACTGAGACATGGTTAAAGGCAGCCCCAGCATCAAGCACCTCTTAAAGTTGTCCAGTATAGACGTGTATGATCAACATAAAGCACAGGTGTGTTGGAAAAACTCAGGTCAGGAATTTGTCTGAATTTGAACGTGCAGTAGACAGCACTGAAGCACTTAACTGAAGAGCCCTCAAGACACTGTGGCCAAATGCCACCATTCACTGGTTTTAGTCTTGTTTGTGAAGCCATTCAAAGGCCTGATGTGCCCAGGGATGCCTGAGATAGCACAGGTCATATGAGAGCTGTGGCAATGCACCAACAACGGCTGTGATGCTGACAGAGTGAGAGGCTGAAAAAGCTGTTCAGCAAAGTTGGAGATATAGCAGGGAATTATAATAAATACACAGAGGCAGTGCTGATACATGTGAAATTACCAGTACCAAGGTGCGTCGCATCTATCTATGATCAAACATCCAGCACCTAAGTAGAAAATAAAGGAAATATAAATCATAGAGTCATCAGACCCTCCATGGACATTTCTGACGTGTGTGACATGGTGGACTGGTTCAGCTCACTGGACAACTCATAGTGGTTACTGGAAGGTGGAGCTGTCACCGCAAGAGACCTAAGGAAGTGTTCACCATAGGACACGAGCTATGGCGATTTGAGATCATGACTTTAAGATTGTTAAATCTTAACAGTGGCCAGTGGTTACAGAGCTGTGTAGTGAGTAACCCTTACTCACAGATGGCTTAAGAGACCTGTTAGCAACACCACGTGTGTCAGCCTCCTTGCTACCACACTTGCTTCTCATATCCTAGCCCAGTGGAAGACTGTGTGTCTCACACTGCAGGTTACACTATACTGCATGCAGAGAGTGCTGGTGCCATGTAGCTGTTGCATGGCCTGCTAGTCACAGGGAAAGAAGTGATTCAGTGATTGAGAGGTGTTTTGTCATTGGCTGCAAGACAAATGCTGGTCTCCGACCAAGTGCCACCGTGAGACACACTTGCTAGACTACACTGTAGGGACACTAGCATGGTGACTCAAGATTGAGTGTGTCTGAGCTTTGTATTTATCACAATTAGTCATAACAATGGCCAGCCCTTTTAACTGGGTATTGGACAAAGGATTTTTTTGTTTGCATGGAGCCTTTGTCTCTCTGCTTTAAACATGATATTCCTGTCCTGGCTTATCCGGCAGTGCAGGGTCCCTTAATATTGGACACCAACACCAGTATCGTCAGAGTGGGCTTGTTTTCGGGCACCTCTGCACCCTACCTCCACGTCTGCTGTTTGCTGCTATGTATACCATAAAAGCCTCACCTCGCTTTGGAGTCACAGGAAACAGCAGTGACAGGTGACTATTGACATGGTGCAGTCCCTGACATGGCTATTGGTACAGCACTTATGATGCCCTCTTATAATGATCAAGGGTATACCAACCCGGTCTTTGGACTGCAGAACCAACCAGTGAGGGCTTGTTTGCCACTGAGATGCAATACCTATGGCAAGAACAGGAAGCGCATCCTGAGCTACATATCAAGGATTAGTTTGTGGAAGGTTAGAGGCCAGATTGGCCCCATGTATTGGTTTTAGACCCAGAGGTGAGGCATACTACACACAGCAAGAGGACACTACAGTATCAACTATATTTGCAATGTGGGTCATTGGGCAAGGCATGGACAGCTGCAGCCACAAGTGCAGCAAAGTGACCAATCAGAAGTCACGTGAATGATTCACAACACAGTGCGGTGGGTCATTTAGGGGTGACTCCCATAGACACTCTTGGAGTGAGCTATGGGAGATGGAGCCATAATATCCTCTTGTGGAGCTGTATCCACAGACATCCAAATGCAGTAATATGTTTGATGTTACAGAATCCTCCAAGTTTCTCAAAAGTTGAAAGTAAGTAAAAAAGTAGTGCTACAAGGTAAATATTCCATGTCTCACAAAATACAGAACAATTGCAACGTGTCAGTGGATAGTTATTTTTAATCTCCTTTCATTTTAAAATCACGAAAAAGGGGTAATACAATAAGGAACGTTCATGTAGCAGTTTTTCATGAAACTTGAGGCTTAAGACAAAGTCCTGGCAGAGAGAGGCTACTCCTTGGGTTGAACGTTAAGGTTCTCCAACTGGCCCCAAGTTGACGTGGTAAAGTAGAAGCATATGTCCTGTTTGGTGCGTGTGAGCAAAGCAGGCAGTAATTCTCCACACAAAAAAGCAAAAAAAATCTGTAATGAAACCTGCCTTTACAGTCACCTGTGCAATATAGCCTTGAGCGCTTCCTTTGATCCAGCAGTCCACATACACAAATAATAAAAAAATCCAACGTTCTGGTGGACTCTGTTGCTTATTGCTTTGGAAGAAAATTCCTAGGCCTCACTGTCAGGAATACCTTCTCAGACAGTAATAAAGTCCATCTGGGACGGACCTTATCAAAACAAACGTGCAGGCAAGCATCATGTCCACCAGCTTAATGCTAAACCCTTTGCTACTTACTTCTCACCAGAGGCTCATAACATTGATACTCAGGTTGCATGTCCTGGAGGATATGATTCCCCACTGCAACACTTCCACCATTTTAACACACAACCTCTGCTCTCCCCAACAGTTGACATTAGGCATTAAGGACAGTTAACTATCAAAGCCAAATACCAAAGAAAACACTGGTGTGATCCATGACACTTGCAGCAATGATATATAATAGGCAATATTTACCAACTAAGGGAAATCACTCATCAGCATACTCCATTTCAGGGAACTACTTTTGGTGAAGTGTTGAGGTAAAAAGAGGGGTTCAGATCATCTCAGGATAACCAAACTCATGGTCAGAAATAGAAGGCAGAATGGTGATAATGAAAGCAAATTAAAACTGTTCATTTTAAAATCACTGAAATGGGCATAGAGTGTAGAATGCAGAATGATGTGTAAACCACTATACAGTGTGCAGAATGATGTATAAAGTACTATTGTCTATTTAAGAAAACACTCCTCAGAATTCCATCTTTAATGGAATCCACGTTTCTCCATTTTGCCTTTGTTTTCTCTGAAAGCTAAAAATTCCCTGTTGAGTGAGAATGTTGTAAAGGTGTTGGATCACCTCCCCCATGGGCTCGCTCATTAGTGTCCACTGTGCCAATTATGTTTCCAGACCTTCAAACTTTCCCAAACAGACACTGCATGTGCATCACATATTTCCAGGGAGCAATTATGATGCTACAGATGTGGGTTGTTTATGTATACTGTCTTGTTTACACCAAAGACTGATTGATAAGCCCCTCTAATAAAACACTTTGAATCCACACAAAGCATAGCTTATTGGTTCCAAGAGGAATGGGGGGGGGGATTGACTCATGCAGCTAGACTCTCACTTGGTTATTCATAGTCATGAATCACAATCGAGGGAAACATCTGGAAGAATATTTGTCTCTGTAAAAAAACAATATGAAATATCTGTCCATTTAGTCTTTATTATTTTGTTGTAAAGTACATTTCATTTGCAGAAGTGCATTTAGTTAAGACTTGAAAAACTTGGCACATAAACAGGCTACCACACCTGTATCTTTCCTCCTCATAACATTTTCCAATCACCAGCGTTTGATCTGGATAGCAAACTAAACTCTCTGGCTCCTGGAAACGTGGTTCATAATGGCTACACAATTCCCTTAGCTTAACAATGATGTGCTTCAGTTCCACAGTGACCGTTTTGGCATCCAATCTTAATCCAAGGAATGGAATGGTAAACAACGAAAATAACCTGGCGTCGACCAGAGTCAAAAGGCATCCATTATCAATATTCTCCTTGAGTAGTCAACGGAATGAATACACTTAAAAAAAAAAAAAAAAAAAAAGACAAATAGTGCAAAACAAAATTATTTGCTATGAAATGAAAACACCGGACCTTAATATAACATGACAAACATCTCCACATATTGCACTACAGAACCTCATGAAATGACATTCAATCAAGAAAATATTAAGTCAATACTAAGGCTTAAGTCCTATGTGCCATGAGTACAAAGTGGAAGCATCCTCTGCATAGAAAAAAATGCATATTATAAAAAATAAACATATACATCATGTAATTACACATTGGCCCACAATCCTGTGTTAAGCCTTCAGAGGCTGAAATGATTACAATGTTATCCCACTACAAATCAGTATGCGATCTCTTCATGTATCTTGCCAAGTTAGTACCCCGAAAAGAACAAGTTGATCTGTGGCTGAAGAGGTTGCAAAGCTCCGTCAATTTCCCCTTTGAGAACCCTGTTCATAACTGAGACCAATTAGAACCATGATGCGGTGTGAACGTATTCCTTACATCAGACCCCTGAGTCAGAGTACATTCCATTGATCAGGTAATCCACCTGGGTGTAGTCTTTCCTTCTGTAGCTCTCATACGCCTGTGTGAGGAACAAGACTACAGTCACCACAAAGAACAAGAGACCAAACAGAAGCACTGCCAGCAGAGAGCTGGTGTCCACCAGCCGACGGGTGAGAGGTACACCAGAGGTGGTGGGTTTCTTGGTACTGCTAACGGGCCCTTTGGTCGTAGACTCTGGAGAACCGGCCAGGGCTATGGGGTTCTCAGACGGAGTAGGTGGATTTAGGATCTTCAGAGTGGTTGGCGATGGCCTCTCTTCAGAAGGGGGTGGTGTTGAGCTGGTTGTTTGTGGCAATTTTGTAGTCGGAGCTACAGGTGGTAGTGCAGTGGTGGTGGTTGTAGGCAGAGGTGGTGTCAGAGTGGTGGCGGTGGCGGTGGTGGTGGCGGTGGTTGCAGGTAGAGGTGGTGTCAGAGTGGTGGTGGTCGTGGTGGTGGCGGTGGTTGCAGGTAGAGGTGGTGTCAGAGTGGTGGTGGTCGTGGTGGTGGCGGTGGTTGCAGGTAGAGGTGTATTGGGAGTTGGAGATAATGTTACTGCAACAGTTTTTGTAGTAGGTGTTGTTGATTGTGCTATCCTTGCAGTGCTCTTAGGGGGTGGTGGCGTGTTGACAATTGGGGAAGGGGGTGTAGTCGAGTTGGTTTTTGGTGATATGGCTATGGAGACTTTTGGTTTGAATGTGGTGATAGTTGTGGTAGTGGTGGCCTTGGGCTGTTCATAAGTAGAGGTTAAGTTATGTCTGCTGGTGTGAAGTTCACTGTCAACAGTCTGATTAGATATCTGGTTGGCTCCTGCTGATGAATTCGGTTTTTGGACCAAAGAGGCTTCAGAATGTAAAGTGCTGTGTGTAGTCTTCAGGGCTATAGTATCGGCTGGGTTGGCTGGGGTGGAGTTGATGATGACAGGAGATGGAGGTCCACTACCAACACCTGAAACAAAACAAAAATCGCAAAATGTGAGATGTCTTTTGCAGTGATTATTAAGAAAGCTGATATATAAATGTAACGCCACATTATCAGCTTTTTTGAGGTATGAAGCAGAACGGTGGGCATATGCTTTGAAATAGAACTGACCTCCATGTGATTATATTATATTATATTATATGGAAACACATTATAATGTGTAAAACACCCACATTACCAAGACTAAGGAAGTACATTTTGGGTTTGGTAAACCCTAATTCCTGCTCCTTAATTATGTCACATGCAAGAGAAACTAAAGAGCCAAGGCAGCTCCTTTTTGGCATCCTTACTAATAACATGGTCACTGCCTTTTTTGTACTTTAGAATGTGTCATTTTCTGTCTTTCCTGTTATTATTATGATACATTATCTTCCACACCTTCATCAAACTCTAGCTCGCACACAAGCTTGCACACAAAACCCACCGGTGTTGGAGAGGGATTGTTGAATTAGCCATCTTCTACCAGCGCACCTGTGGTATTCGCTTATAGTAGTTTAGCACTGATTTGTGTTGCTAATTTGCATCTGAAATATTTTTCAGTGAAAAATGGATGAGAGATCCTTAATGTTCCAATTATGAGAGAATAAGGGGAATGAGAGGTTGAGGATTTAAGCACACACTTCAAAACACTATGCAGCAATTTGCCACTTTCTGAGGCATGTTTTTATAGGAAACTAGTTATGGCATCATCTTCAAACTAATTTGAATTCTATCACTAGTCAGACTCCTCACTGCTGCTTCGAACCAATCAAAATTCCTTCCGTTCCTAAGACGCCATTTTCCACCTTTTTTTGATCATTTATTTGCAGCATGCAAACTGAAAATGTACCTTTGTCGAACATCAGGTCTTGAACGGTGATGTTTTCGCAAACTTCAAGGCTGGGACATTTCAAAAGATAACATACTGATTTATCTGCCCAATAGAGAGTCCAGTTACAAGAGTCATTAATACCTGGAATAAAACGCAAAGAGAAGTCAGCCACAGCACGTGTGAGTTATTGTTCAGTGAAGCACAGGATCACACATTTCTTAATCATCATCATACAGAATGTTTTAAAAATAGTGGGACATCAAGCAAACCACTAGCCTCCCTTTCTTGCTTTTAAGGAGGAAACCAGTAACCTGATCCTTTGCTGTGAGATGGAGGTGGGCTCTGTTATGTCTTAGCATTCCTCTTTCCACATGAGACCCTTCATACAACTTCACATTAGCGGCAGAGGTGATTACTGATTATCATGCTTAGGAAATACCACATTTGAAACATCTCAAAACTGGCAAAACTGACAGAGGTCAAACTAATCAGGTCCCCACTCCAATATGTGCAACATCTCTCAATGTGATGATTTCAGCCAATAAACAAAACAAAAGTTCACCAAGAAATTGAGAATGAGAGCAAGGGCCCCCGACTGAGGAAAGCATAATGACAGTGCTGGCAAGCAGTGGCACCTCAGTCACTTTTCCATCCATGCTGCTAATGGAATGGAAATTAGTAAAAAAGGTTGGAGTTACAAAAACTAACCAGAGTTACGTAATTGATGGTCAATTTAAGCAGCTTTCAAAATCACTGTGGTGCTGTCTTTTAAGTCGGAGTGGAAGCAAACTAATTGGAAGGCCATCTGCTTTCTTGTTTCGAATGATTCTCCAGCTGTTCCAAATGGGACTGGAGTACAATGTGAGGAGGGGCAGGCAAGATGATGGTGGGCTGTGGTGTGTGTGTGGGGGGGGGGGGGCACACTGAAATTGAAGAGGACATGTCCTTATTCACTTTCCCTCTAACATCACTAGGGGTCACCTCATAGTAAGCTATAAGAATAATGTGGCCTGAACACACAGACTGTGTGTATAGGTCTGAGAGCTGGAATGCTGAATGATTATATATTTATAGCTCACCCGCATACCAGGCATTTCACATTTCCAGATGGTGAGTCCAAGCTTTCATTTCGTAGCTACTTATAACCCTACTCCTGCACTAGAAGCCTGACAGAGCAGGTTTGGGTGCTGTAATATTTGAGTATGTGCATGTCTGAGTGACAGAGACAAAAAAAAAAAACTAAACAAAAAAAACCTGGGAAATCTTCAACAAAACAAAAAGATAGCCCCAGGCATCATATCGTCCATGTTCTGTGCACACACGTGCTGAAGCTCAGGTAGGTCCACATGTGTGGTGTGTTACTTTTCCTTTTTTTAAGGGCATTGTGCGATTTAATTGAAAGAAAAAAAAGAGAAAGACAGAACGTGTCATGACAAAGACTTGAAGCGCATGGCTCGCCAAAGCAGCGCCAGGCTCATAAACAACACAGCAAGGCCCAAGCATCCCTTTCATCTTAAATCTAAAACACATGGCCCCTTTGAAATTACATGTCCTTCAAGTCAAAATATGGGATTTAAGAAAAAAAAAAAAAAAAACATATGGCTTTAGTTTTTTTCTCTCCAAAATATGATATTTTACAGACTCCTGATTTTTCAGTTTTATCTCCAGAGGTAGCCACTGAGATGCATTTCAAGAACATCCAGACAGGATTTGAGATTGGATGAGAGATCAAAACAACCCTTTGGTTAGTTTAATATTTGAGATAGAAGGGGTGTAATTGCAGCTCTATAAACAGCATGACCAAACAGTGAATATATATACTCCAGACAAAATATATGATTACATTGGATGCATTGTTAGTCATGAAAAATGTCAGTACTGAAAACTTACTCAGCACAGTACTCTACCAGTAACCACATATAGAAAATTACAGGCCAGCTAAATAGGATTAAGTCAAATTTTTAGCTAATTCTTTCTTTCACCAGTCTATTCAAAATACAAGTTCAAGACAAGTCCCACTCTTGAGACAGATTCCACAAATGTTATGTCTCATTATCATGTCTGTTATTATATGAAATATATAGACTTACACAGATCTTTAGTACAGTTATCTAGGCCTTGAACTGTTTGATTGGCCACTACAGTGACTGTGGTGCTGCCAACGGAGAACAACTGCAGGATGAGGAGCCCCAGGACAGGGGAGAGGGTGATGAGAGGGTGGAGGCTCATGGTGGGGTTCCAGAACCTGGGGGGGATGAGGATCATCACCATCACAGGAGGGACATCTACAGGACACAAGGGAGAACACGTTTGTGTGATCTTACAGGTTAGGCTCTTCTGATACAGGAAAGACTACATATTGGGGTCATTATTATTACATTTTTAAACTTTCCAAAGCTTGTCATTGACATGACCCAACATTACAGATTCTGAGAGACAGTAGACAGGTAGACCAACCTGTAGACTTTTTATTCTGTAACATAAAAGAGATGCATTGTACTACTACACTGTGGTGCATGTAGTTGTTGAATTCATCAGTATGATGTTCGCATAATCTAGTACATAACAACTCCTTTAAAACAGAGTATCCTGCCAATTTGACATATAGGGTGCATTTTTAGTAACACTTGCTCACATCAATTCTTACTCATTTGCTCCACCTACCTGTGTGTTTGAAAACTGCACTGTGGAGCCAAAACTGACAGGTAAGATATTCTCAGTCAATGTGTCTTAACTAGCTTTGCTCATCAATAGATTCTGTTTTTTCCCTCTCCACATTTTTACCCCTGATTTAAACATATAAGCTGTTTAAGAAAGAACGATTTTGAGTGAAGGGCTTCGGTAAGTAAAAAATGTATATACACATACATCTTTGCTCAGCTAGAGATTGTGAAAAATGGAGACAGCCACTTGATGCTTGCTATGTTGTAAGCACAAAGTAATTTACAACAGGTTTTCTCTTCGGGGAAGTACAGAAGTACAGTCAAAGACTGTTGTGATTGTGTCAGCCTACTTTGGAGCATTTGAACATAACCTGGAGAGATAATGATTGTGTTGATTGTTAACCACAATGTACAGTTGACATTTGGAGCTCCGGCTTCATAAGTAGCCTAGCATTATTCACCATGATTACACAGCTAGGGCGGGAACGTTATGCGCACACAAGCTATACCCATTCTTTCTTTCATTAAAAGTAGAAAATAGCAGGATACGTCTTAAGGAGTGGTACATTTAGTTAATGATAAACAAGCTAACATCCACAAAAACATCTGTTATCTCTAGGAACGAAACCCAATTCAGAAAACAAGAAGTTGTATATTTCTGGTAACAATGTCACTATTTTTATGACCAATATCATAAAACTATGGAACAACTTCCTCTACTACCCCCCGAAATAATATAGTCACAGCACTGTACCTGAACCTGATCCAATTAGCTCTAAAACTATCAAAACTCTTCCAAAAAGGTGCAGCTTTACCTCAGGCACTGTAAGATGGTGAAAGAGGGAGGAGGACATGATGAACCATGACCTGTGCCATATAATATACGGAACACAATAATTCAGTCACTTATATTGTGCCAACAGGAAACTCATTCCTGCCTACCTGTCATTGAGTCTACCAGTCTGTCTGAAGGCTACATCCTGAGGTGACTTTTCAAAACTCTGGTCCTGTGAATTTCGGTCATGATTTCTCTTTTCATTATTTAATCAGGATGACAGACCATAAACTACTTCACAGACTACTGTTAACTATGGAGCTACTAAATAAAATAAAAAACGCAATCAATGGCATATGATTTATGCCTTCTTATACTATCCACATGTTGGTCATGTGCTTAATCACACTGCCTCCTCCCTAAAGGAAAACAACGTGTTAGTCAAAAGAATGGAAAAACACACTTCACCAGGAAACGGATCCGACGGCCTATGTGAGCACCCTACAGGAAGACTGTTCGATCGGTGGGGTACATACTTTGAATGCACACCGATAGGTTGGGGAGGAAAAAAAACAAATAAGTAATGATAGGTAGCTAAATTAAAAAACAAGAACTTACCTTAAATACTTGTCCCACATTAACGGTACCCCTGTCAACAGTGCTTCTTGTCCTGTTTAAATTATGTTAATGCAAATAGTGAGTTAGCCAAAGTGTTAGCGAATGATTTGATATTAAGGTCACTCCGTTCCAACTTTGCATGACATGCATGAAGGATATGGTTTGCTAAAATCATTCATACAAGTGGATTCACTAACGTCAAAGAGTTCAAGACAAATACCACAATGTGTTAGACGATTGCAGATATGCAACGTTAGCCAGTCAGTCAGCTTGCTAGCTTTTTGCGTAGCTTAGTGCGAAACGAGCTAGCACAACTAGCTAGCCAGTTAAGTAATGCTGTGCTGTGTGAAATACGTTCTTTTCTGTTTAAGACACAAACAAAACATGAGGTATTTACTTAACCAATATTTCAGCATTCCAGCCGCTACGTTTCCTAAACAACTTACCCTAAGTTTCAGGAACGAGGGGCGTGTGTTGACGCTGATTGACTCCTACCGGTACGTTTCGTCGTGGTCTTCTCTAGGGGATTTCTGTCGGTCCACAGGCCAATGTACAAGAACGTGCTCCCATCTGCTGTATCGGAGGTGAAATGTCTATTTGTAGGAAATGCCGAACAAAACGTTGTTCCAGAGGCTTTTCCTACCTTTTTTACCTTAAAGTTTTTTAAGATAACCTGTATCTTTGTATTGAAGTCAATCATTTAAAACTTATATCAGTCCAGTAGGCATTTTTTTTTTGGCTAAAAGGAATGTTTTCTTAGGCGGAGATGGTTTCCTTTGCCAGGATGATGACCTACTATGGCCTTTAGAAATGTGAAAAAGCTTCTAAATAATTATAGAAATATTTCCTTGCAGTATTCTTAGGGACTTTGGACTTTTTAATGTGACCTTGTGGCTTTGTGTGTGTAGATCTAAATTAATGATGATAATCCTAGGAGACAACATGAAAATGACTAAAGCCTAAACTGTTCCCCAGATCGCCTAAACCTTTTAAAATAAATATCTAAAGTCTATCCTAAGTCCTACACTGCACAACAGCAGGATGGCTAATAATTTCCCCCTTTCTTCAATAGTACTGCTTTAGCAAACTAATTATTACTTATTATTTATACTTTATTTTGGTTGGATTTCAGTTGACACTTCAATTTATGACATCTGTGTACCCCCACAATGTCATCCACCCAAACCAGCAGCTGTGTACTGCAAGGTAATATCAGACAGCACGTTGGTGCTTTACTCTCACTTTGGTATACAGTAGAAGATTTTGACATTAATCAACATTACTATTTGGACAGATATTATTATTTGGTACAGCGTTCCTGTACCAAACACCAAGCTTATATACTCAATATCCAGGGAGCATACGTATTGAGAAAATGTATACCCGACCGTATCACACTGTTAGTCAGTTATAAATGTGTCTGATAAGTATGAAATAAAATGTGGGCATGACGTGCCAGTGAAATACTTAGTTCTATTTGTACTTTAGTAAGGGATGTTATTGTTGAAACTAAAGGAGCAAATGATCGTAAAGAACCATTCTGTCTACTGTGTTTATGGAGAGATTGGTTTATGGTGTACTGCATTTCAACCTGTCTGTCTAGTGGTACAAATTAGTTGTAATGGATGCCTTGTATGCATTCTGATGTGTTCTAAACTTACCCTTGACGAACATGAAGCTTTTCATCACTGGAATTTTAATGAGCAAGTCATTTTTTGTTCCTGTTTTTTTTACATGGCTTCTGGTAAACATATAGAGATATTGAACACTGTGTAAGGCTCATTCTGACCTGTAGTTCATGACAGGGGCTCAACCTTTCTAAAGTTTCCTAGCAACGCTGTACAAGGTAACCAAAGACTCAGCTTTGTCAAAAGAACAACAAAATGGCATATAGGTTTAACAAAGTCGAGTGTGACTTTGTTCACTGAGTTGAATACGTTTCACAATGAGCCAAGATCAGTGGGTGAGAGTACAGTAATTCCCATCTGCTGTGACCTGACATCAACAAAGCAATGGGAGGGGGAAAAGAGATGGGGAGAGAGGTAGGGAGGGAGGGAAAGAGAGAGAGAGAGAGCGAGAGGGAGGAAGAGAGAGGGAGGGAGGGAGAGAGTGTGTGTGTGTGTGTGTGTGTTGTATGTGAGTGGCTCTGCTTTCCTCTCTCCTTTCTTTGTGAAGCTGAAGTAGCTAGCCAGAGCCACAAGCAAGCATCCAGAGGAGGGGCAAGCCCAGAAGCCCAGTGAGGCCACACAGCAAACTAGTGAAATCAGGGTCACCCACATGCAGTCATGAATGACATCAAACTGGCCCTGCTGGGCAGCGAGGGGACGGGAAAGTCAGGTCAGGAAATCTTTCTGATTCTCTCTTATTTTCTATCTGTCTCTGTCTCTGTTTCGTGTGAACTGTAAAGCTTTCAAAGGCAAAATAATCTTCTCATGATAGTGAATGGTTTTTAAAAGCCAACAGAATTTGTATTTCAACTGAAATGTTTGTTTCTCTACTTCTGTAAGTGAGATGAGATCCATCTGATGACACATCTTAGGTAAACCAGAGGGTGGTCTCATGTCAGTGTTAAAGTGCTTCAGCTGTGGAAGACATTAAATATCAGAATGCAGTTCACAGCATTGCTTAGAAAATGAGCCAGAGCGTTTCAGAGAGCAACTGGCAATGGGGTTCGGAGTTTCACAGAAGACCACTTGTCCCATTTGTCCAACTAACTCTTAGTTTCTGTGGTGATGCACTATGGGACTATGGGTTTTTACAGCAGCGTCCCATAGCGAAGACAGTCTAGATTAGGAGAGAAAGAAAAAAAGAGTTTGGCTGTCCATATGCGTAGATGAGGAGTAGTGGGGGTGAGGAGCAATGTTTCCACATCCATCAGCAATTGGAACATGCTATAAGGGAGAGAGAACATTTTTGTTAGTAGACATCAATTTTGGAAACAGATAAGGAGATACTTTTAGGTAGTTTATGTCTCAACTAGGTTCAATAATTTAGATTTACCAACTGTAACTATTTAGTTTTGTACTATCATGGTCTTTGGAGGGACTCTCATTGTTTATGCCCCAAGACTAATTTGAATCTACTGGGATAGTTTCAGAGCACATTGAATACAGTGAATGTGTGATGGAAGAAACTATGCAAACACCATGCCTCCCTGCCTGGCCTGGTGTGGTAGTCTGGTGCCAATAATCATACAGTGGAGGACAAGTGCCAAGGTGCCATGGAAAGGAAAACTTTTACATTGCCAAAATATGCACCAGTTTGGATGCCCTATTCTAGACAACTTTACCATGAGGGCGGTCTTGTGCCTTTTTGAAGCATGGGATAATTAAATACAATAATGGGATATAAATAAAACTATTTTCCGTCCATCAGTCACCACAGGTGCTATTCACGGTTACGTTTTTCACCAACACTTTGGATCTTCAAATATTTTTCTTTCCTTCTCTAGCCGTGCTGGTGAGATTCCTGACCAAACGCTTCATTGGAGAGTACGCTTCCAATGCTAGTGAGTAGTTATTTCATTTCAACTACATCGGAGACCATTTTAAGACAGCACTGTAATACAATATATTTAGCTCTGTATGTAATATAATATAATTAGCATGTGTATATGCAACTTGTATAAAACAGCCCTTGAGCTGTTATATTTATCTCAGATGTTCTTAGCCATGATCTACATAGCATATTTTATTGGCATGCACCCTGGTAAAAGACTTGGTTTAACAGAGTAAAACCATCCTCACAAATGTTTTAAAACATTTTTGTTGTTACTGTCCATCTATGATCACTGGTCAAGTTTGAGGAACACATGATTTAAAGCATGTTTGGATGTTTATTGGCTAAATATGACAAATGAGACAGATCCCATGAAATCATGCAAGAATGACTGGATGATTTTGAGCTTTGGTTTACATTCCTGTCTTACCTCAGGGGATGATATGAACATTGATCTTGTGATTGCTGTGAGCTTGCAGTTAAATCACTGGCACATGAATTTTACAACAACTCTTTGAGTGTTAAACACGTGAAAGTCTTCTTCCGATTTCCCTTGCACTTCCAGCAATAAGCTGAGCACTTCCAGCAAATACCTGAGACTTGCAATGGCTTAAAGCAATAATTGCTTCTCAAATGAGCCTCATATATCTCACCATACATAGGTAAGATGGTCATCACTGGACCATACATCAGTAACGTGTGCACTTCCGTTTCCTCATTACAGACTCTCTATACCACAAGAGGCTCTCAATTGATGGCAGGCAGTTGAACCTGGATGTGTTTGACCCCTGCTCAGAGGTGAGGTTTGCCATCAGTTCAGTGCATCATATATATATATATATATATATACATCAATATGTTCATCTGAATCCATAGCCCAGTAAGTGTAGCTGTACTGATAACCATCAACAACACATTCTTGTGACCTCTTCTGCTTCTGTTCCTAACAGAGGTTTGTTTTTACTGAAGGGTTTAGAGCTGAATGAGTGAATATGACTTGGATGAGATTTACTGAAGACCCCTGTAGAGCCGCCCGCTAGCAAACGGGTCTTTGAAGAAAAACCACGTAACCAGCACTGTGCTCAACCACTGAAGCGGGTGCCCTTACAGGGTTTTAACTACAGAGCAGTGCTTTTATTGAAAAGCCCTGAGGCTTCGAGGAAAGTGGTTGTGTAAGGTGTATCTGTGTAGGTTGAGCTAACTGTACATGAAGACTCTGCAGTAAAAACAGACTTTTACCTGCACTTAAGTCTTTCATAATAGAAACAACCCAAATCCAAAATCAGTTCCATTATCTCCACTAAGGAGGTTATGTTTTTGGTTCTCTCTGTTTTTTTGGCTGTCAGCAGGGTCATGTAAAAACGAAGCAATTGTCATAACATTTTGGAGTGGATCCACATCAAGCGGCGGATCCAGGAATTACTTTTCACTTCCTTTAACATTGCGACACAGGGCATATTAGCCTTGGCTGAGGTCTGCACTCTCAGAGTGCCTTTCCAGTTATGAATTATGTATTATGAAGTTATGGATAAAATGTATGATTTATCAGTGCCATTACAAATATAATGCAGACAGCGTTGTGTTTCTCAGAGTGCAGGGAGCCGCTGTATTACCGAGGAACCTGTAGACTGGGCTGATGGGTTTGTGGTGGTGTACAACATCAGTGACCGGCCCTCCTTCCTCCATGCCATAGGCATCCTGCAGCAGATCAAAGAGGCAAGGGTGGAACCATACAAAGGGTGAGCTTCCTTTACCGTTAGTTAAGATGTTACTGTTAATTAACAGATTGATTTTTTGTTCAATACTTGATTTCAATTTGCCAATCAAATTTTGAATCAAGGTCAAAATGAATTGCATATTTTTATGGTCTCATAAAATGTCTAATTACTAAATGAACTACCTGACCAGTCACACCCTTTAAAAAGACAACTTTACAGTGTATATTAATGTACACCTACATCATTTTTGTGTTTATGATTCTATGCATAAAACAATTATACACCTTTCACAGAGTTTCTTCTAAATATTTCCCAGGGGAGTGAGGTATTTCACATGCGAAGCCCAAAGAAACAGATGATGAACTGTAATAGAACTGGTTGATTGTTTGTCTTTTGTAGGGAGACAGAGGTGCCAATCTGTCTAGTTGGAAACAAGCAGGACTTGTGTCATGCCCGTCAGGTGGAGGCAGAGGAGGGCCGCTCCCTGGCGCTGGAGAACAAATGCCACTTCCAAGAGGTCTCTGCCTCAGAGGGATACCAGGAGATCGCCAACCTTTTTACCTGGCTTATCCGCCAGGTGATGGAGCATCTGAAGTATAGATCAGACCGCCGGCGGTACAGTGGCTCAAAGTCCATGGCCAAACTCATCAACAATGTCTTTGGCAAGAGGAGAAAGTCTGTATAAATGTTGACCATCTTTAGAAACAAATTCATACAAATGTATATTTAATCTTGTTGTAGCCTACGCACAAAGTTAATTTGTTTCAATGCACTGCGCTGAGATAACGCATTAATAACTAAAATAATCTTCGTTAAAGCCTTTGATAAAGGTGCAGTCCATGATTCTAAACATATACATTTTTTGTCCAAAAAACTCTAGTGTTCGTACACAGTTTTGGCTCTGTAAATGGGAAACAAACATAATGGCTTGAACCAAGCCATAAACAATTCCAGCCAATCAACTCATTGCTTCAGGATCATAGAGGGGAGGGGTGTAATGTCATAGGCTGTTTAGATTAAATCAGAGATGCTCTGGATTAAATACATCCTACATCCAACATCCAACATCCTTTTGCCAGAATTACAGACTGCATCTTTAATTCTGTAATTCAGCAGCTGCTTTCATGCCAGTGTATTTGCACAGCATATCCTACCTGATGCAGTAACTGAGATGTAGTTAACTTCTTAATAGTTCTTCTGAATAATGATTCTGTATTTTAATTCTTTTAAAAAGGAAGTAGGAAGAAAATAGATTAAATATTAATATTTGTGTTGGATTCAGAGCACTATAAAATTATTATTATATTGTCTGTCTCGTCTCTATTTTATGTCTGGAGTCAACCATATTGCTGGAGAAATAACTGGGTTAGATGTCATTATTCTGAGCTAAAGGCCACATGCACAAGCCTGCATTGTAATAAATGTCTGGATGAACCTTGTGCAGTTCAGCTTTCTTCTGTCTGCAATACACTCGTAACTGCTGAGAATTTTTGAAGGTATGTATGGACATGTTTCTGGGACCCAATTCTATGTATTCATCCTGTTCTACTGAAAGATATCTGCAATACACATACAAAGTTGCTAGAGGGCGCATGCAATAGTTCCCTATTAATAGGCAGCAAATGAAGTGGTAACAATAATAAAATGCATAGGCCTGGATTTGTGGTAAAACAAAATGCTTTGTAAATGTCGATGGTGGTAATGAAATGTTTCTGTTCAAGTGTTTTTTTCTTTTCTTGAACAACAAATGTAGTCTCATTTAGGTCATTGTTGGTCCCACCAACATGGCCTACCGAAGTGGGCTTCATTTTCAGAGGCGGTGCTCACTACACAGCATTTATGTCGAGGACGTTGTTGGCGCTCCGTTTCGACGTTCAAATTCTGCATTCGGTTGGTCAAGACTGAACTGTCTTCTATCCTATGACAGGCTACACTGTCCCACATAGGCATATCTAGGCTATTGATGCGCCTATGTAGGAAACGGTGCGCAGATGCATTTGCAGTAGATGTGTAATATAGCCTTAGTCATGTAAAAAAAGGAGAGGAATATTCAATTAATTAGTTAAGATTAAGTATATAACATTTTTTATATTCTGAAAACGAAAATGTCGATGTCAACATTTCAGAAGGTTACCCTTGTATCGTGCCTAGTGCTCTGCGTTGCACTGCTTCTTCCCAAAATGCTTCTGTCGGGAGGCAAAAAACAACAATCGGAGGGTAAGATTTTCAATAAGATGCCTTAATCAGTGACCTTACACTGTACTTGTTTTTAACAATGTAGTCTATAGCATACATGATTAGCCTAGCCTCTGTCGGTGCCCAGTTCATCCAGCGGGGACCTTTTTTCATTGTGGCATATTTACTGTGGCTTGACATGTTCAGTATACCTGCGCTAACGAGGAATGGCAGGATATTAAATACCTCGCATAGGCAACTCCTCCGTGCGTTAGGTTTCAGTTAACCAAAAGGATGTTCAGTTGGACATGCCGTCCTACCACTTCAGGCTGAATGATTTGTATTCTAGTGGTTTTAGATTCTGTTTGTCCAGTTTCTTGATGATTGGTTTCTTTAATCGTGTTCACGAACCTGTGCTCATTGCTCAACATTCGAATGTTGCATGTCAGGTGGACAATTCCCACCCATGGCACGAAGTCAGGTGGCACCTGAGGCCCAGAGAGGTAGCGGGGCACAATCCTCTCGCTCACACAACTCTGAAGCTGTTGCCCGTGCCAAAGGTGGAGGCACAGGGGCCGGACTAGGTGGCAAGTCGGGTCTCGCAGGACAGATCATCCCCATCTATGGGTTTGGGATTCTTCTTTACATTCTTTACATCCTCTTTAAGGTAAGACACAATGGCATGCAAGTATTGTTCAAATGGGGAAACTTTTTGACAAATCTCAACAAAATGTTAAATAGGAAAATAATATTTTGACATAGGTTAAGAGTTGAATGGCGTCTTATTGTGACAGTTTTTAATAAAGGTGTCAGAAATAGAGCAGATCATTGCAATGTTGCCATTATAAGGATAAGATATTCCAATACAAAGCATATTGTGATATTTTGTATTTTTTGTCTTTGTCTTTTTTTAAGATAACATCAAAAGGGAAAACGTCTAAACCGCCTGAAAGTAGATTTTCTACAATAAGATCAGAGAATATGAAGAGAAAAATTTGTAAGTTATTTTTTTTCTTCTGCATTTATTATCTGTTGGTGGACCAAACTGTGTATTTGATTTTTTAACATATTCCTTCTTATAATCACTTCTTATTATCAATTCTGGTGAAAAGGCCCCAAGAAAATTGATTGAAGTGTTAAGTATAAATGTGATAACGTGATAGTTATTGCTCTGCTTTGACCTTGAAGGCACAATGTAGTTACTTAAAACTGGATGTGTTTGGCTTGCTGCTTTGATAAAAGAATCTAGATCTCCTAAGTTAAGAGGCTTGAACATAGTAGCTCCTGTTTAATCTGCATTACGTTCATACTTAGTAAATTAGAGGGTTAAGTTATGTACTGTCAGGAGGAGTTTATTTAGTGTATATATAAAACATGGCTGTTTTCTTAGTATCGTAAGATGATCTTGTGAGATGAGACTTTAAATGATCACCTTTTCTTTTAGGGGCCCTTAACATTTTGAATAGCAGTCCTCTGAAAGTGGCTGTGCTGATTTAGTCCAACCATATCTGTTTCATGTACACTGTTTGACTGCTGCACTAGTCAAATACAATATTGAGTCATTGAAAGTCCTGTGGAGACAGCATAATCCACTGTCTTATTTGGGGAAACATGCATGACCCGATGTGAGGGAAAACCTGCAAGAAAATAATTGTTGACTGTATAACTGTCTTGATTATCCATTGGTTACCAGATTGTTTTTACCTGCTAGGCACAGTAGCCTATTGTATTCTGAAGTCTCAAAAGCTTTGTAGTTTAACTTGAAGTTCTGCTGAGATCCTATCATCTTTTTAGGATCACAGTATTTCTCTGTCTGTCTGTGGTGTGTTCACTTAGGTTTATAGCAGTAGTAATCAGTCAGTCATAGTGTGCAACTTGTGACACTTGAATCTACTTCCACTATTCTTTTCTCGTTCTTCTTTCACTCCTCTCCAGCTGACTTTGAGCTGGCTCAGCTCCAGGACAAACTGAAAGAGACTGAGGAGGTGATGGAGGAGATTGTTTCCAAGGCTAGCGACAGTCCAGAAAGGTTTGTTCTGGGTTTTCTCTCTTTTTATCCAATGATCCACTGGCTCACACACTAACCGGATGCTCTCTTCTCTGCCTCTCTCAGGACAATAAAAGGAGTGAGCACAGTTCAGGAGGTGGAGCTGCTGCTTCAGCTTAAGGAAATCACCCTCATGATGAACAAGGGCAGCCTGCTGGAGGGTATTACTCCTGAGAGAAAAACAGAGAGCTCATGTTCACAGCACTGGGAAGGTACCGCACCTTTTTTATTGCAACAGATATACTTACATACATACTTAGTATATTGTCAGTAGTCAGGACCTCTTAAAGGGGCGACAGTGGTACAGTAGGCAGTGAAGTCGTTTGGTAATCAGAAGGTTGCTAGTTCGATTCCCTGTCGAAGTGTCCTTGAGCAAGACACTGAACCCCTAATTGCTCCTGATGTGCAGTGTGCCATCAGTGTAAATGTAAAATGTGTATACATTGTAAGTCGCACATATGTAAGTCGCTTTGGATAAAAGCGTCTGCTAAATGTAAATGTAAAGGATAGTCTGTTAAAATCAAAATCAAATTGGGTTTCTGTTTGAATTTGGAATCTACTACTCCCAGAAATGTAGCACTGAACATTTCACATACTCACCAGTCATAAGCACATATAAAAAGCTCTGTATTGGCATTTTTGGTGTACCACAAAAAAGGGCCATGGATTGGAAACTGGAATTGAGTGTATTTGCAATAGATTTTCTCTTTTCAATGGGTTTATCACAGAACCAGAGTATCAAGAAGATACACAACCAGAGTCGGAGGGTGGGTGCTGCCATCATGGGCACTGCCATGGCTACCAGCACATGGCAGATGAGTGGACCGAGAGGCCAGAGGATGGGGGGATGACAGACCCACTGAAGGAGGATGAGGCTGAGAGGATGGGCGGAGTTGAAGACATAAGTCCTGGGTTTACTGAAGATGGCACACATGGAATGGCTGATGCTGATGACATGCTCAGGGCGAACATGGGAGATTATCATGACTGTGCTGTAAATGGGGAGGAGAGGGAAGAGTTGATGGAAGATGAGGAATTTAACGGTGACAATGAGGTGCTGGAGATCAAGCAAGTCAGAACGGATGATTATCGTGACTGTGCTGTAAATGGGGAGGAGGAGAGGGAAGAGTTGATGGAAGATGAGGAATTTAACGGTGACAATGAGGTGCTGGAGATCAAGCAAGTCAGAACGGATGAGGACTGCTCAGTCTGGACGTCAGTCCACTCAGAAAAGAACTCCACTCAGCTCAGGAAGAGGAACAAGAAGTAACCAAAGAGGATCAATTGACTGATTTAAGTTTTTTTTAACAGACCTTTCATCATGCATATACCTTTAATGCTTTCCACTTTCACTGTCCCTTCCTTATCTTGATTCACATTCACGGCATGCTTGTGAACACATAGGACAGAATGTAGTGTTTTCTCATGCTAAGGTATGTGCCCTTGTTTTGGTGGTAATATCAAGCTTTAAAATATTTTTTGGTCATGTTTGTTATTTCATTCATTATGCTGCCCTGAAAAGAGTATGGGTTTACTGTTGTTCATGAAGAGACCATTTCACCAAGGGACACCAACTCAGGGCTTGTTTTGACATAATGCTTCCTGAAGTCATTAATCAACAGTTCTTTTCCTTCTGCATTCTTAAAAATAGGTTGACCCACAACTTTAAAACTACTCATGCACAAAGAATGATTACTGAATTAATACCTCTCATTAAACACTGTACATATATAATTGTGTTTAACTGCATCTTTGTGTTGTTCTCAACCATAATACAGGTAATATTAGCTTTTGGCAATTTCTCAGTCTTCCTACATATGTAAAGTAGGAATTCAGGTCTATATTTAATGTGATGTGAATTATTTTTTCTTTTCCCACATAATCACCCATACATCAACTAATGAGATGTGCATTTCCTTTCCAAGCACAGCGAATTCTATAACATTACTGAAATAAATCTTAATACCTTAATCTCTTCTTGCTTGTTGTGTTGCAGTCAAGTTCTCCTTTTGTATAAAACTGCAATAGGCAGCTTTCTACCCTCTCACCAGCAGAACTGTCATAGTGCACTTTTTCATGACAAAACCATAAACCAACTCTTTAAACAACTAACAACTTCTGGAAGTGCGTGTAAATCCCTGACACTGCCAGAGCGCTTGTGTTACGGCTCATTTGTCTTATGAATGGTCATCCACTTTAGTAAACATCAATGCAATAGGTGTACTATAGTGTACCAATACGTCCTAAGAGTTTTTTGTCTGTTGTGTAAACATTGTCTTTGAAAAAGGTAGCAAGACTACAGGCCGTGATGTAATACGAGCTGAGCCACACAATAAACATGAATCAGAAAACAAAAACTTTTAATTGGTTTTGAAACCCCATGAAGATAGAAAACAGACATCCTACGGTCAGTGTGCATAGAGCACAGATGTAAATGTTTTATATATGGTATTACATTACAGCTGTTTGCTTGCAGTGACTCCATAGAGCAGCAGCTGCTGTGGTTTGGTAACTGAACCGAATACAGGGCTGCTGATTGTTGCTCAGCAGCTCGACAGAATCCTGGCTGCTGATTGGCCACCTCAGTACACCATGGGCTCGTCGGCTGGTTGAGCTACCTGCATCACACAAAAGGTGCACTGGTTAGACAAAAAAAAGCAACTCATGGCCTTCATTTTGACTGCAACTTATAAACACGGAAAATATAAACACGCATTGCAATTTACTGCTGTACAGAGTCCCTGAGTCAGTGTTTTGCTTTTGTTCTGAACTGTGCTGGATATGGTCAATGTGCAAACTGAAGGTGGTGATCAGGAAAACCAAAATCAAACGCACAGAATAGAGATGACTGACAGGCTTTGTGAAAGGACAAGGTTGAGTAGGATGCTTGCACTTCCCTACCAGAGAACTCTACTGTAATCTTTATAGCCTTGAGTCCACGGAAGTCTAACTCTACTGGCAAGATGATTCCAGTCAGGAAGTGTTCCAAGAGTTGGATCAAACTGATACAGACCTGGTCTGTAACTTGTTATTTGATGAGCAGCTAAGCGAAACTGAGGAGTAAACCAGGACTGGACTCCCTTGGGGAAGCTGTTCACACTTGTTGGGAGTCAGGGTGCTGGACTGTTGGGCAGCAATATGAAACCACTAGCTGCTCAAATGCTTCTTAAGCTAATCAAGTGCTTAGCTGCACGGGGGCCCTCATTGGTTGTAATAATCTCCATGTGACAGTCCTAACTGTGACCATACTGTACGGAGGTGACCGGTCATATTTTCTTTGTGGATGCTATTTTGCCTTTAGACAAAGTTTCTGTGACAGAGAATCATGTGCAGTACAAGTCTTGCAATTAGCTGTGAGTAGGCTTCATTGATCCTGAACCATAACTCTCATATTAATCCAGGTTTTACTACCTATGCCTCAAATCAATCAACAGATTAATAAAAAAACACTGGGAGAAGACTGGCAAAAATACTACTGACGCCAGACAATGGGATGTATGGCATTACATTTCACAACTGTTTTCCAGAATCTGCAAAAGATGCTGAATGCTTATTCAAACTGCAGAAAAACATCACCTTTCTCTGTGGCCTCTCCTCCAGACCCTCAAGGAAGGGTGCAACGACATCGTCATCAAAAATGGCGAACTCCCTCTCTTTCCCCACAATGCCGATGGAGACATTCTAGAAAGGTGAATAAGGCGAGAACATTTACTCAGCAACTCACACAGAGAACTTGAAACACTAGAAGGGTGAAACGGTAATCTAACTGAAATTCGAACCTTGGTGGTGAGATCCTGTTCTGCAGGCAGGGTTTCCCGCAGCGCGCGAAGGCCATGCTGCACAAGATCATTCAGCTCACCTAGAAACAATAAAGAGCGAGCAACTCTTAGTCCTACTGGAACATGCACAATTCACATAACACACCATCACATTACATTTCCCCGTTCAAAAGTGTGTTTGGATGCATCGCTCACAGTCCAAGAAGGTTTCCATGTGTCTCTCTAGGTAAGTGCGAGCTGACTGAGAGCGGGCTCCAATGGACATGGCTTTGCAGTCAAAGTAGTTTGCTGAGGGACAGGTCTGGAAAATATGGGGCCCCATGTCCTAAAAATGAAAAATGAAAATTAAACCTTTCTGCTCTGTGATTATGATTCAGCCAATTTAGTTTCTGCATATCGACCTCTACAGCATGTAGCCCTTACATCATAGCCTGCGATAAGAAGTCCCACTCCATAGGGCCTCCTCCCGTATCTTTGTGTGGGAATCTGAGTTTCTGGAGGGAGGGTTAAAGATCATAGATCTGTCTAGTGAGAGAGGATGCTGGCTGACAAAGCACTCAGACACAGATGCAGAACAAGAAACTCTTTACAGGATGAAAAGGATACTGCTTCCAATAAGTGTAACAAGGCGGGACACAGGAAGGGGTCGGTCAAACACAAACCGAGAATCCAAGCACTCTTGTCGCATGAAGTTACTGTGATGAAGGAGAAAAAAAGGCAATGACTGAGCTCCCGTATCAAAACAACTTCTAAGTGAAACAACACTAAAGTTGAGCACGCACTTATATTCACTGGTACTTAAATGGTAATTAGACCCATTGTCTCAAAATCCCCTGTGGCAATCTCTACTGGTTGGCCTACAAGTTAAGGAGAGAAACAATTCCTACCAGAGAAGCCTGGCATCTGCTGTCAGTCCAGCGATGGAGATACCCACATGGTTATCAACATGAAGAATCTTCTTCTGATGGGCAGCAAGCTCCGACTGAGCTCTCTATGAATGCAGTATACAAACAGATTTCAATGGCTGCATGTGCCATACACTTCATACAAATATATGTTCGCTATTTTGGCAGATGCTTTTATCCAAAGAATCTGAAGTCATGTAAATATAAAATCTTAAAAGAAATGTTGAAGACAACACTACATATTAATTGATGTAATTGCTAGTATAGTAATCTTAGCATAATAAAGAATTTCAGTAAACACAGAAGAAAATATTTTTAGAATACTGTGTACCTTCAAAGCAACCAGAACTGCATGGGTGCGTGATTTGAGTCCTACTGTGGCAGATCCTTGCTTTACTGCCTCCATGGCATATTCAATCTGATGAATGCGTCCCTAAGGAAAGACATCAACATACATCATATTACGTTTAGTGACCTAGTCACAAGAGAATATTGGCAAAAAACTGCTTATTTAATTTAACTTTACCTGAGGACTCCATACAGTGACATCATTATCGTACTGGTTGCGGAACTGAGGGAGGAAAAAATACCTCTCAGAAAAAGATCGTCTAACACAATATCCATCATTTCAAAATAGGCTTCCACTATAACTTATAACACAGGAAACAGTTCACTCTTTGTAATGCATACAATTATAGTTTAGTGATAGTGGAATATTAATACGATCATAACTAAAATGAAAAATGAAATATAATGAACTAGCAAAGAGTTAAATATCACCTACTTAACTTTGTGATATGGTTACCTAACCTCACTTGTCTGGCCTCAACCACTGCCGGGTGTTAAGAGTTTTTTTTTTTTGCGTTGTTATAGACATTGACTGTCAGCATGTCAGTCAGCGAATACACCGTTTTGTAAATCGAAAGTAAGTGTCCACACAATACTGACATTAGCGGATTAGCTCGCTAGTTACCTATCTACTTACCTACAAGCTAATTCCCCCTTTCTTTCCAATACACGTCTTTCTGATCTCAGATGTGTCCATCTACTCATTGAAACTGTTTCATTCAACTTAGTATGTCTGCAATACCTAAATAGCAGACGTTCGCATCAAGTTCTTCAAGCACTGAAACAGCTAAAGTTAACGACAGCTAGCTAGCTAACAATAGCCTAACGTCATTGGACATGCAGGCTAAACCAACTAGCGCGGCCGCAAAATGTAACCATCCAATTAGTTGGGACTGCGGAAACGTTTTCATCCCAAATAACTTCAGAAAAGATAATCAAATCAAAAACACAACAGGTGATGTGCACTAGTTTGGACCAGAATTGAACGTAGGAGTGATACTGCCACTGACTAGCCAGTCAGTTTGTGTGAGTTGGTTTTACGCTTACTCACGGTATCAAGCTAGCATTGGCTAACGTTACTTTTAGCCACATATTTTGTATTGTCTATGACCAACAGATTAATCATACAGAGCTCCACTAAGGTGTTACTACAGCACTTAAATATCAAACATAATCCCATTCCCAATAACATGTGAAATGGTACAATGATTAAAACAGCATCCATTCATCCTCACCATGTTTGCCTCTGAATCAGCCGCCTATCCAGAACAACGACGTTAGCAATCTATTTCTTTTCCTTGAAGTACAGGAAACACAATGGATCTCCGAGCAGACATGTGCATCGATAGCCGCGCAAAGCAGTAGATTGATGCGAAACAGGTTTGATAACAGTTGCTGTAAGACACCGGGAAATATTAATGCCGTCGCATTTGTGAGACCTCACAAGATCTCACTTTACTCGCACGAAATAAATAAAATAAAAAGGACACCATAAGTGATCTCGCAACGGCTCATGGAGTAAGGGCCTAGATCTAACCTAACTTTGGCAGTACTTTTCGGAGTAGCTAACTTCAACTACGATAACATACATCAAAGCTTAAAATTTTTTTTTAGACCTAGCATCTATACAGGCCTAATCTTCTAAATTGCATTTATTATGGTGTTTGTAGGTTACACGTGCTAAGTGTCAGCCGAATCAGGCCTACAATGTCCCCAATCCCATCGCAACATTCTGTCAGGCTCACAGTTGAC
Organism: Clupea harengus; assembly: GCF_900700415.2. Lineage (NCBI taxonomy): Eukaryota > Metazoa > Chordata > Actinopteri > Clupeiformes > Clupeidae > Clupea > Clupea harengus. The sequence continues at coordinate 4,676,266 of NC_045154.1, read as the reverse complement.
CCCATGCTCAGGACTGAGCTCCACCTTGCAGCAGAATAGACATCCCAGATTTAAAAAAAAAATCTGAATGGGTTTTTAGAAATCTTGGCTTGTGAAGGGTCAATTTGGTCATTCGTTTTTCATTTTCAAAACAAATACCAAAAAAAAACGTTTTGTGGGTTTGAGTCCAGTGTGGGACGGCATGGCTTTCTCACAATGTAGGTTTCACAACAGTGTCTTGCTGTTTTCAGCATTTATCATGGGGAGGTAGAAGAAAATTCACTAATCACCCATTAACTGAGATACATACAAAGACAAAACAAACGTCACAATATTGCTTGAATAAAAAAAGCTATCTGTTATGGGTGAGCTAAACAGGAAGAATGAAGTGAAATAAAGATATTTTGTGTTTCAAGATTCTGTTCTGTTCCAAATGATTATGTTTTTGACAACAATAGACTAAAAGTCTTATTCTGAGTGAAAATTAAAGGAACTAGTTTGTGGATGGGCAGTTGAAAGGGTGTGAAGCAGTAGCCTACCTGTGAGTTCTGCAATTTACGACCTGTCTATTGAACATAAGGATGAATGTGACTTTTTAACAGATATATATGTATATACAGTGGGGAAAATAAGTATTTGAACCCCTGCCGATTCCGCAAGTTTGCCCACTTGCAAAGAAATGCGTGATCTATAATTGTAATGGTAGGTCTATTTTAACAGTGAGAGACAGAATATCAACAAAAACATCCAGAAAACTGCATTTTATAACAGTTATGAATTGATTTTCATCGCGGCAAATAAGTATTTGAACCCCTAGCCAAACATGACTTAGTACTTGGTGGAGTAACCCTTGTTGGCAAGCACAGACATCAGACTGTTCTTCTAGTTGGTCACCAGGTTTACACACATCTCAGGAGGGATTTTGGTCCACTCCTCTTTGCAGATCCTCTCCAAATCCTTAAGGTTGCGTTTTCAATGGGAGGGAATGAGGTTCACGCCCAATATTCCACGGTACATGGCCCCATCCATAGTCCCCTCGATGCGGTGGAGTCATCCTGTACCCTTGGCAGAGAAACAGCCCCAAAGCATAATGTTTCCACCTCCATGCTTGACGGTGGGGATGGTGTTCTTGGGGTCATATTCAGCATTCTTCCCCCTCCAAACGCGGCAAGTCGAGTTGATGCCAAAGAGCTCGATTTTGGTCTCATCTGACCACATCACGTTCTCCCAATCCTCCTTAGAATCATTCAAGTCTTCATTGGCAAACTTCAGACGGCCCTGTACATGTGCTTCCTTGAGGAGGGGGACCTTGCGAGCGCTGCAGGACTTCAATCCATTACGGTGTGGTGTGTTTCCAATGGTTTTCTTGGTGACTGGGGTCCCAGCTGCCTTGAGATCATTTACAAGCTCCCCCAGTGTAGTTCTGGGATTATCCCGCACGTTTCGGATGATCACCGATACTGCACAAGGCGAGATCTTGCATGGAGCCCCAGATCGAGGGCGATTGACAGTTGTTTAAAGTGGCTTCCATTTGCTAATAATCGCACCAACAGTTGTCTGCTTCTCACCCAGCTGCTTGCTGGTTTTGTAGCCCATTCCAGCCTTGTGCAGGTCTACAATCTTATCTCTGACGTCCTTGGACAACTCTTTGGTCTTGCCCATGGTGGTGAGGTTGAAGGTGTGTAGTATGATTCTTTGGACAGGTTTCTTTTATACACGTCACCAGTTGAGATCAAGTGTACCTGGTTAGGCCTAATGAGGACTAATCTGTGTGCCTCGTGGGCCCATAACTGGTCTGTGGGAGCCAGAATTCTTGTTGTTTGATAGGGGTTCAAATACTTATTTGCCGCAACAAATGCAAATAAATTCATAATCATAATCATAATCATAATTGGATTTATTGCATTTTTTCTGGTGTATAGGTGCATACAGTAAACATAAAAACATACAAACACAATAAGTACTACACATAACATAAAACATAAAAACACAAATAAGTACTACACATAAGAAAAGTACTACACATAAGAACCAAAAAACACAATATATACGATACAAATATATAAACAATGAATATAAAAAAATTAAGTGGAAAGTAGAATGCAAAATGCAAAACAGGAGTGCAATGTGAATGAGCAATGTGTAATGTGCAGTGTAATGTGTGTTAATGTAACACAGACTTGGGGTGTGGGGGTGGGATAAGAGTCCAGGTCAGGTGGGGGTCCCGGGCCTTGTTAATAAGGCCAACTGCAGCCGTGTTATAAACTGTTATATAACTGTTATAAAATGCAGTTTTCTGGATGTTTTTGTTGATATTCTGTCTCTCACTGTTAAAATAGACCTACCATTACAATTATAGATCACGCATTTCTTTGCAAGTGGGCAAACTTGCGAAATCGGCAGGGGGTCAAATACTTATTTTCCCCACTGTATAAGCAACAATATGAGACTCATTGTATATAACTATACATGGTATTTATTTAAAAGTTTAGAAAAATATGTATGTAGGCCTATATACATATAAAATTATGGATTATTAGTGGAAGGTAACGTTTGAAAACAATGCTAAATGTACAGGCCATATAGGACTACTCTAAGGGGGGGCTGTCAAATATTTGAAGACAGGTTCATCATGGGTTGGTGTTATTTATCAAAATAACCACTAGAGAGCAGTATTAACCCAAATATAATACACAACCTTGACTTTAGAGACTCAAGTGCTGCTTACATCTCCTTAGATGGTCTGCTGAAATACATCTTGATGCAAAAGAATGACAAAATTGTCAGGGTCTGACAGAACTCAGAGGGACATTCCACACAATGGCTTGTGTGTTTTCAGAATAAAACACACAAGGAGTATTTCATTTTGTGTGGAAAGAAATGTTTATTGTGGCATTTTGCCATGCTTCTAGATTGAATGATTATATATATATGTACTAAACTATGTACTATATCTGCAATCCTATATTGTTTGATCTACTGTACTATATAGGCTCCTAAATGGTGAGACACTTGCGCATGAGGAGACACTCCTGCTGTTTAATTAGTGGAGTGAAGCAGAGCACATAGATTAAACCAAGGAAGTGTTTGTCATAAGATGTGCCGCAAACCCTTCCAGGGAATGATGTTGCTATTCATAGCACCCCCACCACAGCAGTGCAGTTTGGGGGTTTAAAAAAGGAGGAATATTGAGTGGCCTCACTGTTAATGATATTTGATGTGCCCATGGTCAGGGGTGGGAGTGTGTGTGAGTGTGTGTGTGTGTGTGTGTGGGAGGGTGTGTGTATGAGGAGGGGATGGTTGGTAAAGAGTGTGGGGGAGGGATGAATCAAAGTGCTTTGCTGATGACGGAACCTGCACCTCTGCCAAGGCAGTGGCTGCGGTGGCGTCGGCGTTGGGCATTACATCAATGCACCTCCTTTGTGATTGAGATCACGGGGGTTTTGCTGAGCTCAGCACTTTGGCCGGCTTCATTTGAGTCTGCCAAACGGCCTGCTTTTTAATTTTTCAAATGGAGAGGAGCCTGAGTCACTGCGCAGGGCTACTCCAGCTTCGCCCGCTCTCTTGCAGCCGCAGCCAGACAGAGGGAGGGGTGGGGTGGTGAAGCCGTTATTGGAACGGGCGCCTTTAAAGGATGGTAGCATGAAGGAGTGTCATAAGTGCGTGTAATAGCACTGCAGCAGGTGGGTGTAGTCAACAAGATGACACAGCGGAACTCTCAGCTATGGCAGACAGAATGGTTGGTGTTGAGCACAGGGGTTGGTGGGACCCAAGATACAGACAGGTCTCAAAGTCTGAGTCTGACCATTAACCCAAAAACTATTATTACATCTTTTTTTTAATTAATATATCAACCAAACGTGGAACACTTTGTTCATAAGCATCAGCAAAATGTTACTCTCAAAAATCATATCACCATTGTACGAACAACTGCCTTAAATCATATTTTATTTGCCAATTTACCACTTTTTGATGTATGTGTTTTGGAGGTAAATGGTTTTAGTATCACCCTCAAAATTCAGATGGATATATGGACACGTTAAAGACAGATAAACACACACCTTACGCACTAGCTGCCTAGGCTATCCACAGTGTAGTTTAGTGGTCTGGAGTGGCCCGTCCTGTGAAAATGTAAGGCTGTATAGCCAAAAGACACCAGTTAGCATGTTAGCAAGCTTTTATCAGTGGCAACTGTGCAAGCTTTTGGTATTCCTTTCGACCAGAACTCCTCACTGCTGCTCTAACCATCATTTAAATGTTATTTGAAAGGTTCAGCAGGATTTTACAGAATTTTAACATTATCCCAACTCTTTCAGAAAATACCAAATAGAATGCAGAGAATGCTCACAATATGTTTCACATTTTTCCAAAAATGTTTATTGGGGTTGAGTTTTGGTCATTGTGGTGGGAATCTTTTCCTTTACCAGTTTTCTTTTTTCCCCACATTAATCATTTATCTCAACCCATCATCAAACTCCGGCAGAAGACTGTGTCTTTCCCTCCATACAAAGGTTAACCGAATCTGCAGAACAACCTCAGTAACTGATAGACTGTTCCCGTGCCAAGCCAGACTGACATATTATACAGGGCATTGAATAAAAAAGGGGAAATCCCTTCCAATTTGTTAAAAATATACATCTCACTCTTGTTTTTTGCTTTAATGCCAGTTGTCTCGGAATGAATGTATGAAATAACAATGCTAGGGCCCAAACTAAGGGGAAATGGTTATTTAATGATATTCCAGTTAGGGTGGTAGGCAGGAAGAAAGAATAAATATATGGAAGAAACCTTTTGACAGTTTGCCACTGCTGATAGAGGAACAAGTCTGTAAAAGGGAATTTTCCACAAGCATTTGCAGACAGCAGTTTGTGGTGCCCTAGAGTCTTTGTGTATATTTGAGAGTATGTCTTTACGGTTTATTTAGTTAGACAACGGCACTCTCTTGTTTTTATTCTGGATCTTTATTAGAGCCAGATAGGCAAAACATACTTGTGTCTGTGTGGTGGTGTGTATGGGGATTTGTTGATGTGACGGTTAAGTCATAGTTACCCTTCCATTACAGGACTGGATTTGACAAAAAGCCTCGTTGACCAACCACCATGGTAACCCTAGAGAGAGAGAGCGTTCAAATGGTGGTTAAATTAATAGTTAAAATCGCATTCCAGGTCAGTCTCACTTGACATTCTCATGTGGAAAGGCAAATGGAGGTAGACACGATTGATTATTCGACCGCTATACAAAATAATGAATGCTCTCTCGTGACCTGGACATAAACTATTCATTAACCAATTGACTTAAGTCACACACAAAGCCTGCTCCAGACATTAGCAGATCTATCGTATTTGTGCTTTTACATAAAACATTGTCATGTTTGTTTGAGAACAAACAAGCTGAAGTTACCAAATTTGCCAGTTATTGACAAGAACAAGATAACTTCCCAGCAGAGGGGTGGAGACCAAGCACTCAAGACAGGACTGGCAAATAGGGTAAAGCACAGGATTGGAAATTGTAAGCTGATAATGGAAAACCTCAAATCCCATGGCACAGTACTGACCGCTGTGCGACCAGACATGGTGTTGTACTCTGAGTGGGATCAAAGAGTTGACTCCATTTGAGGTCACAATTCAATAAGCATTTGAATGGAATTAACAAGAGTATGTTTAAAGCACGTATGTTTAAAAAACGGCACGCTGTTGCTTTAACTGGTAGCTGAAATAAGGCAGTGAGGTTGGCAGTCCCGTTGAAATAGTAAACCTATCACGTCTTATGGATTTTAGTTTTCAAGGTAGGTCAGCGTTATCAGAGGATGCTGAGACGCAAGCTAGTGGCTGTGGTCGAGGTGAAGCAAACTCACTTTGGGACCTGTGCCTTAAACCACTGCAAGTATGGAGGGGTTGGGACTACAATGCCAGCTACAACTGTTAACCACTCTCAAGGCATTGTGGGCCTTAAAGCAGCAGTAAGGAGTTTTGGATTGAAAACTAGTAATCTCATTTCTGAAAAAGCCTCTTGTCGCTTGGTGCTAGTTGCTGATGTTGAAAGCTGTGAAAGCTTTTTTTTTAAACATTTCCGTGGGGTGTTCTGACCTAGACCACACAACTGCTGTGCAGTGCAGTTGGAATAGCAGGTGTTTTAATTGTCCTTGACATTTACATTTACATTTACATTTACATTTAGTCATTTAGCAGATGCTTTTGTCCAAAGCGACGTACAAGGGAGAGAACAGTCAAGCTAAGAGCAATAAAAAACATGGTGTGACAATAAATACTACTTTACATAAGAATTAGAAAAACGACCTAGAAAGGAAAAAGAAGTGCAGGAATGTAACTGCTGAAGTGCGAGTTAAGCGCTAGTCAAGGTGCCAGTTAGGAAGGGAGGTGCTCTCTGAAGAGTTGGGTCTTCAAAAGCTTCTTGAAGGTAGAGAGGGACGCCCCTGCTCTGGTAGTACTAGGCAGTTCGTTCCACCAACGTGGAACTACACATGAGAATAGTCTGGATTGCCGTGCTTGCACAGACGGCAGTGCCAAACGACGCTCACTAGACGAGCGCAGCGTCCTGTGTGTAACATTTGCCCTTACAAGAGCATTTAGGTAGGTGGGAGCAGAACCAGCAAGCACTCTGTAGGCAAGCATAAGTGACTTGAACTTAATGCGAGCAGCTACCGGCAGCCAGTGGAGCTCAATGAGTAGCGGGGTGACGTGTGCCCTTTTCAGTTGGTTGACATAACCATATACCATATACCATGAAAATGTATTTGAAGATGATAGTACTAATTGATGATAGTACTCTTTACCAGTACTAATTGCTTATACATACATGTTTGAAAAAGTGGCAAATTGTTGCACACTGTCTTTTTAATGAAAAACTTCTGCAGGAAGTGAGAACGATCATAGTTCTTCAAACGCCATTTTGAGGGCCTTTTGTAGCTTCTGCTTCAAGGTAGATACTCTCCCAGCACGATAGGAACCATGAGTGACGTAAGTGATGGAAGTGTGCTTTGGCACCCTGTTGGTACTGGGGGCAGGTTCTCCCCAGGCCTTCAGTACTCAGGTGGGCTATCTCCTGGGCCTTTCTTTGTGGAGTTTGCATGTTCTCCCCGTGTTCACAAGGGGTTTCCTCCACTAAGATCCCCAACAGAAAAACATGCAGAAGAACAGAACACTCTCCTGTCCGTCCCTGACCAAGACGGACGGATCACTTGACTTGGTCCCTGGGCGCCTAAAGGCTGCCCACTGCTCCTGGGGTCCTGGAGGAAGGACAGTCCCGGATGGGAAAAATGCAGAGGAAAAATTCACTGCGACCTCGGCCTGCGTGTGTGTGTGTGTGTGTGTCCTGTGTCGCCACCTAAAATGCACGTGTGTGTTGCTGTGTGTCGTTTGTGCCACAATAAACTAACTTTGACTATGGAGAATGAGGGTGGTTCATTTAGACTGGAGATATCATAGCATAATTGTCTTTGTCATACCATCAATGTCTGTTGTGGGGAAACTCTCTCTGTGCTGGAGGACATGGTATATCTTGCTTCAGGTGTCATCAAACATGGTTTGTGTTATTCCCTTTTGGAGCCAAGAAGGATTCAGGGTTCGTATCCAATGACAACCTTTACCCTCATGATTATTCCCAATGGGTTCCACCTCCCCCTCCCTCCACACCCCTTACTCTGGGTCGCCCGTAGCAAGGTGTGGTCTCTGATTAGAGTAGAGGGAAGCAGCTTCGTCTAGCTATGGAGAGAAGCATCCTATGGTCTACATTCTGTCTCTGGGCTGGTTTGTGCTGTGTCCACACCCGTAGATGTTTTTTTTTTCATGAAAACAGCATTTAAATATCATCTGTCTGAATACTGTCAGCTTCCACATGAGTTTTGGACAGAACTCTGGATCAGTGGAACATCACAGGGGCGTTCTGACCTTTTCTGTGGATTCCCTTTGCATCTCTGGTCATGCTGATCATGCTAATGTTGGTTGTTCTCACAGATGATAATGTGAAAAGTTTAAATAACTGCCAGCTCATGTTACATGCAGATGGTATCAAACATACTGCTTAGGCTCGAACCATGACCCATGACGCATGAACCATGAAGAGATAGCGTACATCTGAGGAATACAGTAACATCCTTCTTCTGTGAAATATATGCTCCCATAAATTGTTGTGGATACAGTCAGCTTTGACCTACACCTTCAACATTTTCTACGTCACGGGCTGAATCCCCTTTGCCTCTTCTCTCTCCAAGATCAGGCAGCACCCTATGGTTTCGGTCAGCTCAGAAGATCACAGACTGTCAAGTCCCATCAATAACAGACTTGTTAACTGCCAAGGCAAATAAAATAACTGCAGCAAACCTCACACACCCAAACAGCCACATGTTCAAAATGCTTGAATTATTTAATTTACCCTCTCATAGATGATAATGGTCTATTGACACTGAAACATAATCAACACAACTCTTCCCTGTAACTATCCAGCTTGAGCCACCAACTGAAAAGTTTTTGAATGTGTATTTTGTCATTTTGTGCCCTTTAGTATAAAACTGCTGTTAATTGGAAAGTTGTCCCCTCCCTCCTCATTTGAAAATATGCACAGTTAGTTAGCTAGACAGAACAAGAATAGCGATAGAAAAAAGCTCATAGATCTGTTGACTGCCAACGTAAGATGCGTCCGCCAAAGGCTGCCTTGGGCCATGTTTATATATTCAATCACAAAATGACAACTACAAGGGCCAAGTGCCAGCGACACAACACAACCACATCACACATGACACTCTGTCACATTTGAATTGGAGCCAGTTGCTTGTCATTGGTCAAACAAGTTCTTATGGTGTGTCATTAGGGTCCATTTCACAGTAGCCATACTAATCCCACAAGACAACAAATCCCAGAAATTCACCTCCTCACACACAAACATGCAAACACTTCACCTTACAGAGCCCTACTTATCATCTTAATCTAAATGTAAATAAATATTTAATATCCTTTGCCTGGGTATTTTGAAGATGACTTTGAAGGCCACAGTGAAGTCCAGACGAACATGTCATTTTGCTGATTTGTGCTGGCTTGCTGTTTTGAGATTTCAATGCTTTAATGCAATGTGGAGTCACTCCTTGCTGATGACTGTATTGAAATACAGTGTTTCCTGCTGATTTGTATATCTGGCATAAACAACATTTTTATAACACAAATAGGGACAACATGAATGTTGGATTTAGGTTTCGATTTAAATCTTGCAACCATATATCCCCTAGGCTCTGGAAGGTTCGTTTCGATAGCACATAATAAGGAGCTCTTTTGTGCAAACACCATTAATCAAGCACTTTTGAAATCAGAGTTGTACTGGGCTACAGCTGGATTTGTGCGCTGACAATTCCAACAGTAAACGCAGTGGGGATTGACACTTTTTCAGCATTCTCAAGAAACCCAAGTATGTATGATATATCTAAAATATTAGGTGTACTTGGTTTTTAAGAAGTGCTACATTTTCTGCAAATAAAAATAGCCCACAAAAAGCTCTCACAAAAAATGTCTTTAATTCACAGCTTTGCTGTAGTGGCAGAAATTGCAGTGAGGTCTGGACCTTGGCCACATTTCATCATGGCATAATATTTGACTTTCTATAAATACTGTGGGACCCAGTCCAAGTTCTGGGATTGATCCTGATCCAGTTCCAATCCAAAGAGCCAAGTTTTCTTTAAGATATCAGAGGCTTGATCACTCTCTTCTCCCCTCCTTTGAAAAAGCTGCACCACTACTGATTAAGTTGAATGCAGTGTCAAGCCATAGGAAGGCACAGGAAGTGCACAGTCTCTCCTTCTCTGTCTAAATGATTTCAGTGGAAATACCAAAGAAACAGACATTCATAGCTCTTATTCCTTAAAACAGATGATGTCACGGGAAACTAAAGATCCCCACCCTGCTCTGTGGGCGTCTGATTGATGCCCAAACACTCAAATGATTAAATCTAATTTCCTTAATGTCTGAGGATGCACCGAGCGGGCTGCGCGGTTTGAACTAACAAGTTAAACGATGTTGCATTCAGTTTTTTAAATGATTGCCTGTCGTCCAGTGTTGGTACGGCAGTCTTTCTCATCCCTTTTTTCCCTTTGGGTGTATATGTGGTTTGTGTGTGGTTTGTGTGTGTTGCCTTGTTTAAAGAAATCAAGGTACTGGACTGGACCTAAAAGGGGACACCCTGTGCAGGTGAACAAACAATCCTCATTGACAGGACATGATGGCGTCTGAGATGCACTCTTTGTATGCATCTAAATTCAATGAACCTCTCTCTTCTACTGTTTTTAATTCAATTCTTAAACAGAAGCCTTTAGGAAACCACTTAACCAAACACAACCTCATTTGCTGTGTGCTGTATTTATTCTTTACGCTTAAGAATAAGGGCAGTTAAACAGTGACCTTGAGGTTTACCTATAAAACTTCAATGGAAGCTGATAAATATACCTCATTTAAAAATGAATGCTAGCTATATTCACAGTATAAAAGAGAATATTAAAAAAGAACATTGGGACCAGTGCATTGAACACAGATTCACGTTACTTAAAATGTCAGTCTTCACTTTGCTCAGAAAACAAAATCATTAAGTGTCTACTACAATAACTTACAGTACAATGGACGAGCCAGGTGTACCAAGCCAAATACGAGCTAAAAGGTTAACTCATTGATCCTAAAAGTTTGGTCATGAGGGAGCACAACTCCTAATGGATCCAACCACTGGTGACCGTGACTGGGGAGTTTTTCACATGTACACCAAGGCATATATCACTTTACATTTCAACCGGATGTTATACACAAACATCAAGAATTGGTATTTTTGGCTAAAACACACAGAGAAACGCGTATCACCTCCCCAGGGTCCTAAGTAGTCGCTGGGACCTTGCAGAGGTCCATTTTACAGTGATTTAGCTCCTCTGTCATCCATGGGGCTCGCTGCTCAATAGCACTAAAAAAGCTCATCCTATCTAATAGGGCTCCTCTGTGTGTGCTGCAGGACTCAGGCCTCAGCTTTATATATATATATATATATATATATATATATATATATATATATATATATATATACAGTATATATATATATTTAGAGAGCGAGAGAGAGAGAGAAAGAAAGAGAGAGAGACGTCTTGTGAACCTAAATAACATTTGTACAGACACAGTAAATTAACATAAACAAATAAATACATTTATTTCTATTTTAAAGAAATAGGTTTAAATACTGTAAAAACAAAAAACACATCTAGTAGAAGCCTTGAAATGCTGATGGATATTGTCTTATGCTAGCCCCCAGGGTAATCGAATCATTGACTTACGCTTACAGTTCTGGCCATTCTGTTCCACATGTACTGTACATAAATGTGTTGGCATGGGAGATGCAGATAGTGAAGAACATCTCAGCTCCTTCCATCAGGTATGAGTGTGTGTAGCATGAACAATTAGCTCTCTTCATTTTAAAATGAAAACAGAATCACCATCTAAGTCACTATATTTGTTTCATTTTCCTGATGCAGACAAAAACGACCAAAACGGCCTTCTTTGCCAGCAAAGTTTCCAGATAACTTGCAATTTTAGAAGCATTTCAGCTTTAGGCAGCAGCCTTATATTTATCCTAAATGTATATAGCACTTACACTCTCTATTGAGTTAAGCACTGCAATAAATGACACACAAGCACGCTTGTGTCACTTGTGGACGTAGACAAATGGCATGAAGTGTGATTATTTGACCAGTAGATGGCTCTGCCAGCAAGTCCGCAGCCTTCATGATTTGTCATTTCAAAATGTATCTTGTTTTTGGAAGCCCATGAAATATAAATTGTCTGGAATAGATATGGTGGCCATTCATTTGATTTGCTTCCATTTAATTGATGACATTAATGTAAATTTGGGTATCAAATGCTCCAAAGGAGGGGTGGATTTTGTGAATGGAGCACTTAGTGGCTCAAACATGACGTCATTGCGAAGCCGTAGGACTTATTAGTGTGCCAGAAACCAAGGATAGCTTCACATTGGCTGGCTGGAGTATCTGTGCAGGATGATTGGCTGGTGGCACATAATTAAACACCTACACAGTCAATACACAAATCCTAGTGGTGGATATATAGGCTTGTGCATTGTAGCTGCATGCAACAGAGTCAAGAGTTGGTCACCAAGTTGAGAGAAGTCCACTCAGTGTTTCATACAAATTTATCCATTTACCTACGGTGTATATTTTTGTGCCGGAAGACCCAGCAATTTTAAGGTAAGTTGAGAGTTTGTTTTTTTGTTGTTGTTGTTGACAGGGTGCACTCAGAGTGTGACTGGGAAAGCGTGAGGTCTGTTCTGACAGCGTCTGTTAGCTCCGACTCAGAGGGGAGCTGGGACTTGCACTCGGGACAGGAGTGGTGATGATGAGATGGCTTTAATTGGATTGAGGAGTGGACGGAGGGGTCAGGGCTGTCAGTTGGTTTGCGCTGTGTGGCTGGCATGAACATGAGAGTGGGAGAGTGAGAGGAGTTTGCATGTGGAGGCTCTCTGAAGGAGACGTAGAGTGATTTTTCCCCTTTGGTTGTCCATGGGAGTGTGGTGGCAGCTCATTACACTAATGCACTTGGTCTCTGGGGGGAGGGGGGAGGGGGGGGCTGGTGTTATCAGTGGGATGGTGGCGCTCGCTGGACCACCAATCTATTCAGCCCTGGGGCTCTCATGGACTATCCCGTCTACAAATTCCATCCTTGATATTAAATATGGACTGCAGCTGGTGTGGAGACTCCAACAGTCTAAAGGATACTGTGGTGTGTGTGCTCGTGTGTGTGTGTGTGTGTGTGTGTGTGCTCGTGTGTGTGTGTGTGTGTGCGGGAGAGATATCTGCACTAGGGGGCATATGATAGCTGACCTGCTGGGGTTTATTTCCTTTCAGAGTGCAATAAATTGATCAGTTCTCTTTGGCTCCCTTTTACAAGTCAGGTTTACTATTTTCTTACAAATTTTGTTGGATTGCCTAAGTTTTACTGTTATTCTATAGGGTTCACCCGGAGTTTTAAGTCTTGACTGTGTATGCAAGCTCTGTGTTGGCTAATATTTTAGAAACTGACAATATTTTCTGACATTTTCTTTGCTGTAGGAAACCATGTTCATGTTGAAGATCTCTGCCTTTCTTGTTGCTTATGCCCTGGTTATTTGCCAGATGTACAGCTCCCACGCAGCTCCTACCAGGTGAGGCACACCTGCAGTGCTGTAGCCAGACAGAATTAGTACAACTCAGAAGATCGTGGCACAGAATATGACCTATGTTGATCCAGTGAATTCATTCACTAAACCCTATAGCATTTTCGATTCACAAAACAATGCCTATAATAATTGAATCAGATAGCTACAAACAAACAACAATCTGTTAAATAAAATCCCTATCATTGAGAAGTCCATTTCAGTAGAGGTACTCTCATGGAAAGCATTGAAAAAATGTCATATGCACATGCATACCCATAAAGTCTATACTCAATCTATACGATCTACTCAAACCCCTCCCAGCCTTTTAGGGTGAGTACCCATAGCATATTCATAGCATAGCACAGTCTTGGCTATAGCATAGTCTTGGCAAGCATCCCTTCCCCAGTGCAGCTGTGATTGCCTTCTAGCCGGTGTGCCATCAGACAGCCTCAAACTGTTTCAAGAACTCATGGGTGGCCATTTTGTCATTGGTCTGCTCTGGTCTCTGACTACTGTGGCTTCCTCTCTGCAGACCTGGTTTAGAGTCTATGACAGACCGGGTCACGCTGACAGACTATGAAGCCCGGCGGTTACTAAACGCCATTGTCAAGGAGTTTGTGCAGATGACAGCCGAGGAGCTGGAACAGCAAGTGAATGAAGGAAATAGGTACATATTTACTTAATATCTTTTTGCCTTTTGCTCCTCCTGCGAGATCATGTATATTTTCATGTGAAATTTGATAAGCAACCAGATCAGTGACTTTAAGTGAATTGGATCAATAATACAGTCCTCTTTCAGACTGTTGAGCAGTATTTACTGTTCCAGTTACATTTTGAAACTAGAGGTACGTGCTCTGTAAAGTAGTCAGCGACTTCTTTTCTTTTCTTCTGAAAAGAGTTTAAATTAATGACACAAATTCTTTGTCATTTTCTTTTGTGCTTTGCATGATGAAGAATGTTTTGTTAATCCAAGACCAATTTGCAAGAGCCTGCTTGCCTGCCTAAGGACATACCAAACCTCAGATGATCTAACAAAGCATGATTTCCTTTTTCTATATCATGTTATGACTTGCATGGTAGAAGGGAAATTAGTATTTGCGAATGGTAAACGAAGGTGGAATGCAAGAGCATGCGATTATAGCATAATTTGCTGACAAGCATGAATAATAGATTCAGCTGTTCAAAAATGTTAAAAAAAAAGTTGGGAAGACAAAGAATGCATTTCTGTTCCTGTTTGGAATGCATGCAAGCAAGGGATGATGATGCTAGTGGTATGATGGGATGGGGGCAGGGGTTTAATGAGGGGGGAGTGTGGGTGGCATGATCCCTGCATGCTTCCTCAGGTCTGTGAGCCTATCTCTGCATGTTGTCTCTCCTCACAGCTGGGACAGACCCTTGTCCAAGCGCTGCTCCAATCTCAGCACCTGCGCACTGGGCAAACTGTCCCAGGAGATGCACAAATTACAAACGTTCCGCACGGACGTGGGAGCCGGCACACCCGGCAGGAAACGCAGCCTACCTGTCAACAGCCATTACACCAGCAACCTGGAGCTTGTTGATGCCATCTAACGCCTCTCTCCCCCCCCCCCCCTCTCATGCCTGTCCCCCCAGTGTGTTTGTTCTTTACTCAGTGGTCTTGGTGCATGTGGATACTGCCTGCTTGACTGACTTCAGAGAAAACCCCCCTCCTCCTGAACCATGTCTTCAAATCAAAGACATCTTCTACTTATCCCTTTGATTTTTTTTCAGTTATGACAGAGAAAAATGTGCAAAATTTCAGAGAATCGTATGTTTTTGTTTAGACGTAATTCATTTTGTGTGATTGTGAATGTGAATATTACGTTCCCTCCTTGGATGCCGTGGTTAAAGACGGCATCAATTAAATGCAGCAGTCAAATCCAGTCCAATTAAACAAAAAGCTATGGTTCTTTCATGTGTTACTGTTTTTTATTTGTTTAATAAACTTATTTTTATATCAGGAAGCTTTTTCATTTTTTCCTATACATAGCAAAAACTGAAAGTAGCTTATTTAAATCAAAAGGTTATTCTGAAATACACAACCTGCATGTCATGAGCAATAACACCTCTGTAATGTCATCGCCACAGGTAAGATCCTCTTAAGATGTTCTTATACTTCACACCGTAATTTCAAGCATGTTTATGTAATGTATGTGGATGTGTTGCGGGAGTGAAAGAAACACCCAAGGCATGGGACAGTGTCTGTGTCAGTGTGTGTGTGTGTGTGTGTGTGTGTGTGTGTGTGTGCGTGTGTGTGTGTGAGAGTGTGTGTGTGTTATGTATGTATGTGATTAAGTTCGGCGACATGTGAATGGCACTTGTTTAACATGTCACTGTCTCTCTTGAAGCAGCGTTACAGCACAGAAGCGAGCATGCAACACAGCCACCTGCGTGACTCATCGCCTGGCTGACTTCCTAAGCAGGTCGGGGGGCATCGGCAGCAGCAGTTTTGTGCCCACTAATGTAGGTGCCCATGCATTCGGACGGCGGAGGAGAAACACCCAGATGTGATTCCACCTGCCTTCAGGGAAATGGTGAATAGGTCTCCCTATACTTTTAGGTTTGCATGTTTGCGATCTAGTACAATGGACTGTTGGCTATCATCTAACTCTCAGTTGGGAGTTTAGAGAGTTGTATTAGCAAAACTGTAGGCACTATGATACCTACTCAGCACAGATGAGCAATGTCTCTTGAAGTCACTACAGCCCTCTTCATTCAGGTGGCTCAACATTAACCACTTTATTCCCCTTGCTCTTCTACTGCAGAGGTTGACCCTTCTCAACAAGATGACATCATATCCAATCTAGGCAGAAACAAACTGACAGCCACCACATTCATCGTCCCTGTCAACAGAAGAGCTGCTTCCAGGACACAACACGGACTCCCACAGGCTCTTTTGATGTTATAACCCTTCCATTTTGCTTTGGGCAATCATGACAAAAAAGACGAAAAATATTACTTTTGCTATGTACATCACACGACTTCCCAACCCCCCTCCCCACAAAAATATAGAGGGAAATATATCTTATTTTTTGATATGAAATAAAATAAAGAAACCCTAGTGTTTATTTCCTTTCTTTGACATAGAGTACATATGTATCATGGCACCGCACCGCACCGCACCGTACCGCACCCCACCCCTCTGTCCATGTCCCAGCAGTGCTCTGCCATACCTCGGGGACAACATTAAAGTTCAGCCTATCCATGGCTCCCTCTCCATGGCTGTGTCTTGTGCCTTGATGTAAAACATTTACATGACATGATTGTACAGTCTGTTCCTGTACTTTGAAGAAGACAGAAGACAAGACATTCAAGATATTAATATTGTAATGACTGTGAATTTCAGCAAGATTAAAACGTATTTTAGATACATTTGGGTCTGGGTACATGTGTTGTTCTTCAGAATTAACACAAGAGATTACTCTTTATTGTAAAGTGTATTTATTTCTATAGTTTGGTTGTTATGTGCAATTGCTCACACCTTAGCATGCAGTCAACTGCATGCAGTGAGGAAGGTGTTAAGAAAATATGTTGATCTTCATGGAAAGAATTTAGAATTTAAAGAAATCTAATTTAAAGTATATAATTTTTGATGAAGCATTTAGCATTTATTTAGCATTCAGCAAAAGAAATGCTAAACGATACATATACTCAGATTGAAATAAATACATTCTAGAAAAAGTTATGAGAACTTTGATAAGTTTAAGAGGGCATAATTCTTATTATGATTATGAGGCAATTGAGTTTAACATAAATGAGCAACTTTGACTAATCTAAATTTACACCCAAAGACAAGACCACACATTTTATACCAATTATTGAATTGAATAAACAGAATAAAATTAATCCAGGGAGCAGAAACATTCCTTTTATTATCCACACTAATTAGTTCGATTTTTGTCATACAGACTAATTAGTTGCATTTGTATTATCCACACTAATTAGCTCGATTTTTCGTATGTGATAAAATGTCCCATTTGTCTCACTCAGGGACTGCACTCTGTGTTTTCAGATCGAATCCCAGTGACAAACTGAGATGGGATAACGCCTAATAGAGCCAAGATAACTTTTACTGCTTTGCTGTGGAAAAATGTGTTAGCTGTCATACAGTCAGTCTCCAACAGGGGGCATTCTTAATGTTTGTAATCAAAGTCCCATTTGCAGTCCAAAGTACTTGTGATTGTTCACAGAACTAACTGGCAAAGGCATTCAGTGGTAAGTCTTATTGCCACTCATAATCTTATTTTCAAATTATTTCCCAAATGTATAGCCTATGTATGATACAATATTTTACACACAAATATGAACAACATCACAGCATTTGGTAGAGGGTATCAAGCCTCATGCTCTTGTGTGTTGCCATGCTATTGTCAGATGTTATACTGAATAATCTGAAGGACGTAAATTCATGAACAACTATAAAGGGGCACAAAACATTGCTGTGCATTAATTATATGTTGATTACCTCAGGTTATCGTGAGTTATGATGCTTGGCTGGAGCTCCTGTTGCACAATTTCTGAGATTTTGAGATTGGCCTTTTTCCATTCCCTATATATTGATTACAATTATTTCAGAGCCCATTGGCTGGATAACAATCATTATCAACCTATGAACCTACTTTATGAACTTAAAGTTCATATTTTAGATTCATCTAAAGATTTTAGATTCATCTTTGCCTACTGTCCAACATCCTGTGAAAGTACCCTGTGGCTAAGCAAGCAGGATGACAATAGCTAACATTACCAGTAGTAGGTCACTATAACCGTGAGATGGGAAAAGTAGATCTGTGACACCAAAAAAAAAGAAAAGATATTGGTATTTGAAGGGTGAAACTGATTATGGCAGTGACCAAAGCCACCACTGAGAATAATGATAGCTCTCAGAAAAGTAGGGGATGTATCATAAGACATATTTCCCACTAGCCACATACGTGACTATCTAAGAGACACACAAAAGTAGGGGCACACTCTCCAATATTAACCTGACCTACAAGCTAATGCTAATGTCTTTGATGTTCCTGCTCATACAGTGAGAGAGAACAATACGTGAGGTGCATTATGAACAGATTTGGGATCTCTTATGATCTTTTGAGCAATTCATGAGGTGCGAGGCATCATCTGAACACAAATCTGAATTTCGATTCATATTGACCATTCAGGAAGTGGCTTTGTGCTTTCTATTTTGCAATACAGTTTTGAACATAAACCGCTCATCCAACATATTTGAATCAATGAATTCAATTCATTTGGAAATAGAGATTTCCTGCCATTTTGTTTTTTTTACAGTGCAGCTACAGTGATCATCATTGTAAAACAAATTATCAACCCACTGTGCTGTTGATTACAGTTTGTAGAATAGTTCTCCAACATCCTAAGATTAAATAAACAAAAAACAACAAAAAAAGAATGATTATAAAACATATTTGACTGGCGAGAGAAAGGAAGAAACGCTGCCTGACCATTCCAATACATCCCAATGCTTTCTGGGATGACCACTTCTTGTCACAGTGGTCCCCCTGCTACAGCCTAGAAGCCGACTGCAACTTGGATCAGAAGGGCCTTTCTTGATGTCTGAAATCTGTTGTTGTTCAAACGTTTAGTGATAGAAGCTGAGTTTTCTTCCTTGCACAGCTCTGAAGGGGTATGACTTGGCCGACTGCAACTTGGATCAGAATGGCCTTTCTTGAGGTCTGAAATCTGTTGTTGTTCAAACGTTTAGTGATAGAAGCTGAGTTTTCTTCCTTGCACGGCTCTGAAGGGGTATGACTTACACGACGTGCAAATCCCTGATTTGATCACAGAACTTAAAAAAAAAAAAGTCTCATCAGAAAGGCTACATAGGCAATTGAGAGAATACAAAAACAATGACAACAAAAATGATATCTAGTTGCTTCGTGCGTATGGAAGCATCCAAAGTAGCCTACTAGTTTTGCTGGTGCGGACACTTCTCCCAGCGCACAAGCTCAATAACTCAGACACAGTGTTTGATATAATATCTCTCTACATGGTGCAAATCTACAGAAAAGTTTTTAATAAGTCTACGTTTTTCTCTGCCTCTTCATGATCGCTTACTCCTCTACCTAAATAGCGGTAGCTCCATACCTTAAAATACTGTTGCTGGTAATCAGGTAATCACGCCGAAGGACAAAACTCTCATTTCATCAACGTTTTGTAAGTCACTTTGGACAAAAGCGTCTGTTAGCATGAGTGGATTTTTTTTTCTCTTTAAAACTTTCATGCGCAGTCAAAGCACACAGGTCTGTGCTCTGTTGTTATCATACAAGGTGTAAATATATGAGAACAGTCTCAGAGTCCAGCCAATGTTAGAAAAGGTCGTGCTCCTGGGTAAACAAAAAAGACGGAAGATGGATGGAACACTCCATGGGTCGCTTGTCCACAGTCACCGAACCCTGAGGTCATGATCTCTATAGCTTCAAAGCTTTTCTTGTCCTGAGAAATGTCAAATGCTTTTGGGTGAAGCCCTCTGAGCAAAGGTTTACAAGGAATACATTCAGCCCATTTTAAGGCATTGTACCTTGGCCTGGAACTCCTCAAAACACTTATCTCAGGACCTGTAGAGAAAAGCTTGTTTGCATAATCCTGGGTACTAGATGTCACTGTAACACTGTAACGCCTCTTTTATAAATGAAATTGTTGGTACCCTTCCGTTAAAGGAAGAAAAAGCCACAATGGTCACTGAAATAACTTGAAACTGACAAAAATAATAATAAATAAAAAAATACTGAAAGTGAACTAATGAAAATCAGACATTGCTTTTGAATTGTGGTTCAACACAATAATAATAAAAAAAAAAACGAATTAAACTGGCCTGGACAAAAATGATGGTACCCCTAGAAAAGATTTAAAATAATTTGACCATAGAGACATGTTAAACTAAGGTGTGTCCTCTAATTCAGGGGTCCCCAACCTTTTTTGCACCACGGACCGGTTTAATGTAGGCATTATTTTCACGGACCGGCAGATAAATACAGCAAAAATAAAATAACGCGACCGGCATAAAAACGAATGTTTAAAGTGCATGAAAAATACAACTCACCATTGTACTGACTTGTACTTTATGCTATAAAGCAGTGGTTCTCAAAGTGGGGGGCGGGGGGCGCGCAATGTGACAGAGGGAGAAAAAAAAAACGTCGGGGACCTATGACTGTTTAGTGAAAGCTCCCTCTGTGGCGAAATACAAAGGGTTGGACTGACACAAACAAATCAAATACACAGTTTCATTCCTGATCCACAAATTAAAACGGAATTATCATTTGAACGCGAGTTGCAATTACGCCTCCGTGTATAAAAGTAACTGCAGGGACAATTCTGGCATTCATGAAAGTTATCTCATCTGGGATTCCTTTTTAACTTGGACCAGAATTTAATTCTTGGACCAGAACGCTAAATAGCAGTGGTGAATCAGCCAGATTGTTCTTAAGGGCTTAATTTGTGAGAAACCGTTGGCGATTGCGTTCACGTCGATTCTACAGACATCCTTGGATTTAAATAATTATATAAAAAAAAAATATGAGAATATTTGAATCATTAACAATTACGTTTCACATTTAAATTCATGATTCTAATGTTATAAAAAAGCACTACACGAACACTGCAAATGTAAGTGAATAACTAAATAAGCATTAAACTCAATCGCGTGGATATAGCCATATTGGAATAGAATGGACACATCTACATTACAGTATACCTCCACCTCTGCACTGGTGAAGTTAGGTCCGCTTTGACATGATTTTGATCAGTCTGAAGTTGATTTCGCGTTGCTGTGGAGTCTGTGGATTGTGCACACATCTCTTCAGGCCCTTTCCCCTTCGCAAAGAAGCTCTCCAAGGACGTTTGTTTCTTACTCATTTTCGCTAGTTTGCAGGTTTATTTTTTGAGTAACGTATCACGTGACCGAGACAAGCGTCTTGACGTGTCAAGAGGCACAGGCGAATGTTACGTCGGGGAAAATCCGATCGTTTTTCAAAATAAAACACCTTTCAGACTCTAATAATTAATACAACGGAAATTATATAAATGATTTATTCTTTCTTTGCGGCCCGGTAGGAAATGCCTCACGGACCGGTACCGGGCCGCGGCCCGGTGTTTGGGGACCACTGCTCTAATTAGCATTACAGGCTTCTTCAAACTTGTAATCAGTCAGTCTGCCTATTTAAAGGGTGAAAAGTAGTCACTGGTGTTTGGTATCATGGTGTGTACCACACTGAACATGGACCACAGAAAGCTAAGGACATAGTTGTCTCAGGAGATTAGAAAGAAAATTATAGACAAGCATGTTAACGGTAAAGGCTATAAGACCATCTCCAAGCAGCTTGATATTCCTGTGACAACAGTTGCACATATTATTCAGAAGTTTAAGGTCCAGGGGACTGTAGCCAACCTCCCTGGACGTGGCTGCAAGAGGAAAATTGATGACAAATTGAAGAGACGGATAATACAAATGGTAACCAAAGTGCCCAGAACAACTTCCAAAGAGATGAGCGGTGAACTCCAAGGTCAAGATACATCAGTGCCAGATCGCACCATCAGTCGCTGTTTGAGCCAAGGTCGACCGAGGAGGACACCACTGTTGAAAGCAAATCATATAAAAGCGAAACTGGAATTTGCCTAAATGCATATTTACAAGCCACAGGGCTTCTGGGAGAATGTCCTTTGGACCGATGGGACAAAACTGGAGCTTGTCAGTTTCAAGTTATTTCAGTGACAATTGTGGGTTTTTCCTTCTTTAAATGAAGGGTACCAACAATTTTGTCCACGTCTGTATTTAAAAAATGGATGTGCAAGTCAACTCTGGAGGAGTAGGCAGGAGGACAAGCAGTAAAACAACAATCAAAGCTGAAGAAAGCTCACAAATCCCTCTCAACACAAGTGACATGGTTCCAATTAGAGCTGCCAAAATGGTCTTGAAATGTGACTCAATCACTACTGAATCAAAGCAAGTTTTCACTTATCCAGAGGGGAATAGCTCTCAGGCCTTTCTACGAAGGAGGCTACAGTATAAGGTTGATCTCAATCGCTGTGAAATCAGCAGCTATTAAAAACCACTGTAGTTTCCGCCACAGGCCTCCTCAAAGGGCTGATATTACTGTGAATCTCTTTCTCTCTTTTTATCTATCATTTATTTTCAGTCTTTCTACGCAAAACTTTACCCTAACTTCCTCCTTCATCTGTGTGCCATCCTGTGTTGGACTAAACCAGTCGTGGAGCCTTTAACACTCTTGATTTCATATGGAAACTTTTCCGGCAAGATGGAAAATCTCTCCATATTTTGATAATTGTGGGAGACTGGAAGTCATGGGCTTGTTTTGGTTGGTTTGTGCGTCTCTCCCTTTGCAATGTCCTCTCTCTGCCAGCAAGGGAAAAAACAGCCTTAATGGTGAACAGCTGGGAGATATTTGGTTATTTCAGTTGAAAATAAGATGGTGGAGAGCTAGAATCCTACTCCCTTATTCTCGACCGTTACACCCTTTTACCTTTAGTAACCCAATCTGCAAATATGAAGGCATACAAGATAGCAACCGGCTTAATGGGATAGTATTAAAACGTATAGCAAGACACAAAACTGAAAAAGGAAAAGAATATTTGAATAATATCAATTATCAGTGTAACGGAAACTCTCAATAAAGACTTTTGTGATGTGAATACTGACACTGGAAATATTGAGGAGCTAAGGATTCTTTCAAAAAGTCAAAACATTTGGCTGGCAGTGGCCTCACATTAGGTCCCTGTAACTTAAATCCCCATAGCACGTGCTTTTTTCTTTGTATATACAAAAATATACCTAGCGTTTGCTTTTTTTCTAATCCTGTGATCCTCAAGGAGATTCCTTACCCATTCCTAACACTGAGGTGAAATGAGAAGCTTTGGAAGTTTCCCTGTCAGGGTCCAGGAATAACATACACTCAGACAACATCCTTCCCATAGCTCTCCTGTGACTTCTGCGCAAAGGTAAACACACACTCTTTTGCCGTGTCAGAAATATGATTTCATTCTGCTGCGGTGGCGATTCTGACATATGGCTTTCTGTTCCCCCACGAGCACGTACCTCCCCCCCCCCTTTCTCCCTCACTCTCCTCCCCTCTGGCCCACATCTGGATCCCAGCTCCTTATTTATTTATGTGGTCTGTCTTGCTTTTGTGGGACTTTTAAAAAGTTCTCTACCTAGTTCTTCTGGCAGTCAGACTAGGAACTGATGAGGTCTACAATTACATTTTACCATAACTGGTCACTGTGTAATTACATGCTTGACCACGGAATCTCTCCAAAAGTACAGCCCTGCTCCTCAAATGGCAGACAGAAATAAGAATAGTTTCATGTCTGTTTGGACTCTAGCCCAGCTGAAACTATGCTCAGCTGCCTGTCTGACAGAGAAAGAGAGAGAGAGAGAGAGAGAGAGAGAGAGAGAGGGTTGGGTGCTTTACCTCCAAAAGGAAAATTCTGAGGACACTCGAGTCTCGGAACAGTAACTAGAGTGAGCTTCAGAGCCTTCATTTGTGATCACGGGAAAGGAGACGTTACTTTGTTGACGATGAACACCCGTGGGAATGCTCCAAGATTGTGACGCTTCGTAAAAGCTGGGGTAGGTCAAGTAAATACTCTTGCTATTTACTGTCTGGAAGACATCTGGGATTGTTTCTGGAGTCTTGAAAGACCTCTGGTCACATAGGTTTGCAGTGTTGAAGTCAGAGCTCAGGCATGGAAACTTAACCAAGTTTACAATGTAAGCTGTCAGGTGCGTCTGACTGCCACACCAGTGCATCCAGAGAAAAGGCTGGCTGTCACTATAGTCATGAGGGCTTCAGTGGCATTTGGACAAAACCATTCTGATTCTAAAATAAACCAGGCTGAATCTACTGAAAAGGCTTAAGAAGATAATATCAATGTTAAATAATTTTCTATGCATGACAACTTTAAAGCAGCTTCATAAAACTGATTTTAGTGAATGTCGTGTAGCAAACTTCATTCACTGAATAAGAATGGACTATTCCTCAAAAACAGGTTTTTAGAAACGTAGTAAAAGGCCATCTTTTCAGTTTGTTTTTCACACTTTGACACATAGACATAGTTTGATTCAGTTTGTTTAATCTTGTTCTAAGAATAGATCTGTGCTCAGGCTGTGTTTGGTTAGCTAATGACTGACAGCAGCTCAGCCAGGCTGTGATTGAAGGGGATCCACCGCTAATGATAGACCCTCGATTTCACTGGAGACTCCCCTTTCTCACTATCTGTGCCCTTACTGCACGCATCCTCGAACCAGAATTCATCTCAATAGAAAGAAAAATAGGGAGATGTGGTTGTGCCCCCGAAGAAAAGACTCTTTGTATTTCTTTCAGTCAGGTCAGCACATCTAACCACGGAGGCAATTTCTTGCCTGCCTTCTCTTCGAGATGTGCATAAAATTGAGGCGGCTGTATGTCTATGAAAAACGAAACCCAAAAAGCTGTTGCTGTTGCTGATTATAATGATAATGCGGATTTATTGTTGTAGGCACATCTATTCATTTCTGTGCATCTTTTGTGTATGGTAAATGTGAAGATTCACTCTTGACAACTAACTCCAATGAAAAACGACTTTGAGGCAGGATGCCACTAACTGGAACCATACAAGATGGAAATACCCCGCTGGAATCAGAAAGTCACTTCATTAGGCTCCTTTTACAATGTGATGGGTTCCTCTCACTCGGTCTTTGTACTGACACGCTTTTGGCAGAACAGACCCGAACTGATCATGCGGAAAGGGGAGAATAAGAGAGAATTATATTTTAAGTCAGTTTTAAGTTTCAAAGTTTCATATTATGAACATAAATCATGAATATAATACCAACATTTTCCTTCTCAGGCAGTGGGTAAGTTTGACTTAACTTGTGACCTAATTGACACAAGTTAGGTACTGTACCAGCGAAAAGCCACTGGCCCTAATGGGCAATAGGGCAATACTGACCTCAAACTAACTTCTATACCAAGTATGTTCACTAAGCCATCATTTATAACAAACAAATCCAGCTCCCTTCCTATGTACTGTTACGGTTTCAAATGAAGCCAAAGCAGCTACAATAAATTACCCTTAACCTGCTGTTTGTTTTTCATATCCTGGGTCAGCCAAAAGTGGAAGACCAGTGTCTGCGTATCGGTGTAACTCAAGAGTGAACGTCATGGGGAGGTCATGCTTTATTTCTCGCCTCACAGTCCAGGCAGCACTTAGACAGTGTGCTCATTCTGTCCCTGCGCTTCCAGCTGGAACCTCTGATGTTTTTCTCTATGGCAGCAGAGGCTGAAATCAATTCTTCTACAGCTGTTTATGTGCTCATGGTTGACTTGATAGGGTATCTAAAATAACTACTTTTTTAAATTCATACTTCACAGTCCTGAGAAATCATGGAACATGATTAGTAAACTAACATGCAGTCTTAAGGGCCAACATCATGTTTTTGGAAATCTATTCAGTAGTTCATGATAGTGAAACAGAGTTGAAGCTAAGTGTAGCAGTTACTGGCATTCTGATTTGTGAGAGATCAATGTGTGTGACAAATTGAAAAGAATGTGTAGTCTACTACACAGATGTTTGCTAAATTAAGCCCTATTGTACACATTCAGTAGTTTTTTTTATTTGAGTAAACAGGCTCCTATAGCTTTAACCTTCCATTAAATACATCTCTAGTCATTTGTATTTTA
Source organism: Clupea harengus (assembly GCF_900700415.2). Classification (NCBI taxonomy): domain Eukaryota; kingdom Metazoa; phylum Chordata; class Actinopteri; order Clupeiformes; family Clupeidae; genus Clupea; species Clupea harengus. The sequence continues at coordinate 4,650,395 of NC_045154.1, read as the reverse complement.
CATTTATGTTAATACATCCCTACACTTATGTTCAAGGCCCTTCCAGCTGTGTTCTATAATCAGCCTCTGTGGTGACATTAGGATTTGTTTATTGATAAGTCTAAAGAACAAGTAAATGTCACACCTAACCGAAGGTGCTGGATGCACATGACTTGAAAGACAAATGTGGTGTTCATAAACTTAATTGCTACCTGCCACTGTACAACCATACATAAAAATTATGACCATTTACCAAGAGTTCTCAGAATGACTGCTAGGAGAAACCAAAAGAGTCAGCTGAGTTTCCTCTCATTATCCAACTTCTAAATCTAACTTCCAATCCAACCATTTGTGATTATAAGTCGAGTCGTGGGGTCCTTTGCAACCACTAATTCCTCCATCTGACAAAGGAGGCTCATCTAAGAATCAGCAAATTGCAGAGGAACATGGTTTTAAACTAAATATTTAAAAAAAAAACAAGTGTTGACCCAGCACGCACTGTTCTATTTTAAGTAAACAGACATGTAAAAACTTTGTCTTTGGACACTTTAGATAGCTTGCTGCCAATGCTGCAGCACTTGAGAACAGTCCATTTTGGATTTTTAGTCCAAAGTAAAAATGGCAACATCAACAAATGCAGATGAATTTTTTTTCTGGGCATATTTTTCTCTATTGTTATGACAACAGAGACTTGTCAAGACAACAGACACCAGTCAACATCCCTCTAACTTCCAGCTGTTGACATTTGAAGTGAAGAGATGTTGTAGCAGTTTAGAACTAAGGGCTGTATGATCTTATGCCCATGTAACCAACTGACCTTTCCAGTAAATGTTTTGCTTTGATTTGACTTTATGTTAACTATAATGCTTCTGATGTGACAAGTACATTTGTGATTTAATGTTTAAAGAAGGAGCTCCCTCACTTTGTTTTGTTAGGGCTACCCACTTGGGGACTCCAATAGTTGGTTAGGGTTATTTCAGATAACAAAGTTAAACTATTATAGTGAAGTGGAGAAGGCTGGTAATCCATTTAGAAGTTGGTAGTCAGTAAATAACTACAGCCATCAGCCTGTGCAGTCTGCATTCATGGTATCAATTTCAAGAGAGTTCCACCAGGAAGTCATCCTGATTAGCCTAAGGGTCTTCCCATTAGGGTACCCAAATATCCTAGTTCAATGGGCATAATCCAGGCCAGGATCTCCCCTATTACCCAAATGTTCCAGAGCTCTTAGAATGACAGTTAACAATCACATAATTTGTCACCATTGGCTTCCACCAATGAGCACTGCTCATCTTAATCTTAATAATTCTAACTGAAACAAAACTACTGAAACCTTTATTAAGGACTTCTGACAAGAGTAAAGGAAGGCTTTCTTGCTAAATATGACAATGTGTCCTGTTGTTTTCTTTACCCAGCGTGATTGGACAATAGCTAACCGGTGAGCCTGTCTTGATGAATGTCATGACAATGTTCCAATTGGTCATACAAATAACCTTTTGTTTGTGTCAATGCTTCCAAAAGAGCTTGAGATCATTAAATCAAAAGATTTATAGTACAACATGTACAACTAACAGCAGAGTATTTTTGAAACTACGGGTGTTACAGATTAGTGACCTCATTGTTTGTTTAGGAACTAAATTTAGTCCGACAATGCTCTGCGATTTATTGTTGAGTCCTAAAAATAGGAGTGATAGGAGTTTTGCTTCCACATTCCATTGAAGTACCCAAAACTTTAATGATTTATATTGAAGACTTTGATCCCCTTTCCAAAAGCTGTCTCTGAAAGCATGTATTCTATATTAGAAAGTAAATATCGCGGGTTTCTGAATAGAGTGGGGAATCAGGATGATCTCATCAGGAGTCTCTTACTCAGGATGTAGACGTGTTACCTAGTGATATTATCAGATACAAACGTGGCTGTGGAGTGTGAACTGTTCCTCAGGGAGCCTTCGCACTCTCCCAAGTCCTCCATACCCACTCTTCTAGCCCCTTGTTTGCTTGACCCTCAAGCCCTCACTCTCACTCCACATCTCCACCTCCTTCATAAGCCGTCTTTCTCTTGAGAATTGTTTGCAAAAAAATCTCCTCTACCCTGTCGTACAGCTGTAATGATTCTATTTATATCTATCCAAATGGCTCACACATGCAGTTATGAACTAATAGGCTACAGACCCATTACAATTGAGCATACCCTCAAAAAAGGACAACAAGAAAACAATGTTGAAAGAGTGTGTGTGTTCAACCCTCAGGCACCGTTAAATCACACAAACCCAGCAATTTTGAGGGACACATGGACTTACCTTACAGTCTACATCTTAACCCAGACTAAGAAAAATATTTAAATGGAAACACCTAGCACATTCTTCAGCACAGCTGAAGTGTCTGGGTTCCCTGGCAAGCAGTGAGGGTCCAGGTCTGGACGCTGATCTAAGATCTAGACCCCAAACACTCCCTTTTAATACCAACCAGCTGTGGACTTTGAATGCACATGAGTCACTGCTTCCAACTCCCTCTACCCTATTCTCCAAACCCCCTTCTTCACATCCATGCCTTCAAACAGGATTGGCCTCTGCTCCAACCCTGGGTCTTCACTCACTTCACTTCACTGGGGCCGGCTCTCTACCCGTCTTGTGGAACAGATTTATATGATGAGAGAAGCACCTGTTTGCATGGCAGGTATGAGAGATTAATTGTAGGTAGTAAACATATGGGGGTCGTCGCAAACGTTGACTCAATACGAGAACTGTTTGGTGAACAGAATTTCACAAAAGAGAACGAAGTCTTAAGATCACTGGTCAATTTTCTATCAGATATTCTAGTATGATAAATGTGTCTATCCGGAAATTTTAAAACCATATGCCGAAATCTAAACAACATGCCAATGTTGAGAACACCTTGTGCCATTGTACCCACAGTTGCCAATATAAAAGGGCAGACATGGCACGTGCCTTGCTGAAGGTTCTTCAGCACACAACCCAAAGGAGCTGCGCCCAAACAGGAACATCTGCTCTGCCTCCTGAGCCACTGCCAACACTACCACCACTCATTTGCCCTTCATATGACTGTATACAATCCAAATGAATCAAAGGCATTATGAAATCTAGGCACCTAAAAACAACTTGAAAAAGGTAAAAACCTGCCTGATGTTGCTTTAATAAGACACGGGGACACTTGACACAGTCAACAAGGCTAGAGGCTGGTCTGTGTGGTATCTAATCAATTGCAATGGCAAACAAATGCACCTTCTGTCCCTGTTCCCCAAACGATAGGCCTGGCCAACAGGATGGCAATTTAATTTTGAGACTGTACAACAACAGAACAATTACCGAGCTCCGTGTGAATCTAATACGGTACGGTCGAATCATTGTGATGGCTGATATATGAATAACTTCATTGCCACATCAACTAATAACTCAACCCAACCCATCTAGGCTTGATTGCACCCTGCTTTGTGACAATGAAATGAGCAAATATAGGTATTCCCGCCTATTCTCCCTGCATGGTTGCTGATGTGCGAATCCCGTTCGTGGTGCTCATAGCCCAATGAAATTGGGGCCCTTTGTATTTATCAAGATCTCTCTGAGCAGCTTTACACATACCGTTTAGAATGGTGTCATTTATACGCTTTAGCAAGAGCCGTGTTCTATTCTCCTCTGAGAAGGTCCACCAACACATATGAGGCCAAGCGCTCATCTTACCTGGCCATGTGTGTTATGGGGTGTCTCTTTCTGGCTCATTCATTATTAACACTGTCTCTGGGTGTCAGAGGGCTGGAGCTCCACAAGTTGAGGCGTGCTGGGTACAACACATACACTCCCATTGGACAGGAGAACCTCAGGGGTACAACACATACACTCCCATTGGACAGGAGAACCTCAAGGGTACAACACATACACTCCTATTGGACAGGAGAACTTCAGGGCCCATCTCAAGCCCTAAGTAGACAAAGTTGTAACCACATCCTCACAGTACAACAGGCTCCTGAAGGGACTTTACTAGTCTGTGACTACTCTCTGTGTAATCCTCCTCTGTGGCACAAAGAGACAGCTCCTCTGGCCTACTAATGCATGGGGATTTTTCATTTGGCTGTTCACCTTATATGAAGGTATGGCAACAAGAGCATGACACACTAATTTCATTCAACAACATGACAGTATCCGGGGATATATGGTTTTGTTACCCTGCCAAAAGGATTTAAATTGTGCCATGTTACTTTTGAACAGATTTGGTGAGTCAGTTTATATATCTCTAATGTGTATCCTTACATTAAGTTAGAGTATCTACTACAGGCTCTCAGCTGGCTGTTTATGGGCCAGGGATCACAGCTCACCCAAAGAAAAGGTATGCCGTTTACATAGCAACCCTGTCACCGTTTACCTGGCTTATATACGATTGGTCTTGTCAAATAAGCCAATAACATGTACACAAATGTGTGTGTGTGTGTGTGTGTGTGTGTGTGTGTGTGTGTGTGTGTGTGTGTGTGGTTTGTCTGCACGGTCAGGTCTATGTACTGGGTGGGGCCACAGCATCTGACCATCTAACCCCCCTCTGTAATATGACCTGCTATGATCTCATTCACTGAGTGTTACATAAGGAATGAGCAGGAGACGGCAGACTGCCTAAACATTTAGCCATGCATATAAAGATTTATGTCAAAGCTAGTGCATATAGGCACAATGAATAACATGAATGTATTCATACATGTGGAAGAATAACAGCTTAGCTCTGATGTAAATATTATAGATGCTCACCATTTATCTATCCAATTACAACAGCATTACAATATCCACTTACAATAGAAAGCATGTCCTATCATCCTCTTTGCATCCTTTTTGCCAGTGAACAGTTTTTTAGTTTAGTTTTGTTCAGTTATGTTCAAATCTAACTGTAATGTGGAGGCGATCTATTTCTACACTATTACTTTATAACTGGGTGAAAGGAAAGAAACAGACACACATACCCAGACAGAAAGAGAGAGTAAAAGAGATATAGAGAGAGAAGGGGGTGATGAAGCAGAATGAGGGGAAAAGTGCATCATTAGCTTTTTTGAGACATTCCCAGCATCCACCGGATGCTCACAGACAAAGGAAAAATGCACTTAAAATGTCATAGAGCCATCTTCCCCTGCCTGTCTGACTGGCATTCTTCTGCATCTTATTCTCTCCTCTCGCTGTAAAAGCAGGCTATATTGCTGCTGTGTGTTTTTCCAGTGTGCGCTGGCTAAATATTACTCATCCTTAAACTACTTCCCCCTCATGTGCCTCTTCTGGAAGTGTTAATGTACCAAGATCCAATATTAACCATCTGGCTTTTCTGCCAAAGTTCCAGTTCATGTTACTATCACTTTATATAAGAAAAAATGAACTAAACAGCACTGTGTATTTCTTTTACTCTCTACCATTAACTTAAAAGCTCATTCACAGTGCTTCCTTTTAAATATAACATATCATCACGTATTACATGTAACACACACACACACACACACACTACCTTTAGCTTGCACCCCTACACCTTGTTCTTGGACTGTCTAAAGCCGTAATCTAACCCCCATCCATTTTTAATGTCCACAACATTTGTAAGTTGTGCCCCAACAACAGCATTGTGTGATATGTCCAAAAGATGAGAGCTGTGAAAGGTCTACGGGCAGAAACACACTGAACACCTCAGAACTGTATGTGCCAGCCATGCCAAACTCCTCTTTTTTCACGTCGGTGCCCATGCTACTCAGCTAGCTTGCACACAAGTGTGCTTGCTGTTGCTGGCTGCGTTTCAGTTCAGAATATCTCTCCAATTAGGATAAGCATTGACAAGGCAGTGTTACAAGGCAGGGAACTCTGGTGCTTCTCGGTGTTAACAGGTTTAAAACATGGTTTTAGGCCCTACTGTACATTGCATGGACCTCAGTATGATATGTGGATGAATAAGCGAGAAAGAGGTCAATCTACTGGGCGGCTTGATTTGAGTCCTCGGTTTCTGCCATCTGGTTGGAATAACCAGCAGATATGTACACGATGCATTGAACCCACAAATGCAACCAAACAAGTGATTACACTTTTTTCTTTAACAAAGGGCAAAATAAGTTATTAATTTAGGGACCTAACCTGATAAATTACATTTCATTCTGACGATAAAAGGTTGAAGGGACATCCAATATTTCATCCATGATAGCAGAGGCTGCTTAGAATGTCACAAACACATCACAAATATTATGTCCACTGACATGGTATCAAACTAGTTTATGACTCAGTTTAGTAGTCTGGATTCAGGAAGGGGATAAAATTATCGGTAAAATAACCAAATCCAAATGTGATCAAATGTTTACGTTTAAGAATGTGGAACAATGACTGATTATATCTGCCGACAACTTTTAGAGAGCTTGATTTGAATTTTCCCCATCTCCTGACTGTGGCCAATTATTGAAGAACCCTGCTTTGAAGCTATTAGAACACCTGTGCTCACATCCTTGAACCAGTCTCCAATGCTCTCAACAAGCCTGTCAAGCAGGCTCTCCTCAGATGAGATGAGGACCCTTTTTTGACCTTCGGCATCAATCAGGAGTGATCCTTTGAACATGCTGCCACTAGAGGCCTTCATCTCTAAAATGTATAAGCATTTGCCAAATATGTGTCTTATATGAAATAATGAAAGCATACCTTACCTGGTTTTGAGCAAAAACATCAACTCTTTACCTCTTTTAAGATGGACCAAAACAAGCTGCTCTAGCTGATACTGTTAACTTGGCATCACTGGAATGGATCTAAAATTGAATCAAAACATAACGTACATGATTTGGACATGAAAGTGCAATGCATTAGTCTACCTATGACGTGAGGTTTGTTATCTCACACCTGTTGTTACACTAATAATCATAAAAGCCCCGGCCAGCTATGGCCACCGCCACTTTTAGGACCCAGATCTTCACTGTCCACATGCCCTTTTTTTTAACGATTCCTGGTATGGGCTACTCCGCCCTAATTGCTTCATCTGAAAATCAACTTCGTCAGTTACGGAGGTTATGACAAAAACACCATGAATGTGTCGTTGTTTAGCGGGCTCCTGTTCCATTCCTAAAAGTGTCTCATAGGTTTGTGTCCATCTCAAATAGATGAAAATCTACCATAGGCCAGCATCACCTTAGTCATTTTTGTCCGTATTCCTCAAGTTTGAAATGTTACAATGCTTTACGTAGGCCTTTGTTACATGAATACAAATTATACATGTATTATGAAACATTGTGTTTTGCTATCGGGTGTAGCTAACTATAACATCCTTAGTTAATAGCTTAGCCCATAGGCAAGTCATACATTTTTGTCTATGGTTTTAGCCTACCTAGCTTGCAATTGATGGCTAACTAGCTGGTGCTCGAGACAAGAAGGCTACTTACCCACATATTCACACCAGAGGTTGACGTTCACCTTTTCCCAGGACAGGCGCGACCTTCTTGATTGCTATACATTGTAACATACATTGTGGTGAAATCTCAGACAGTAAATAATCATGAGAATCATGAAACAGGTAGCCAAATGGTCTAGGCAATTTCATTTGCTGTAGACATTTTGTTATCTAAGTAGGTTTCATGACTAAAATAAAACACCATATAGGGCAACTACATTGTCACCCCATGGATACATTTGAGTGAATGCTGCTCCTAATGGCTTGGGACATTATCCGACTCAGCTAGGTGAGTTAATATCTGAGATAATACATTTCAAACTCATGTCACATTGTTTCACTTAAGAGGCTAAATGAACATATACAAAACTAAACCCAGATAGCCTAAAGAATCAGACAGAGCAAGCAACATGACTTCTCCACTGGTTTGGGTAGGCTACCTTTCAACGCATTGCTACAAAAATGCTACACCCAAGTAGGCCTACTGTAGGGAATGGATAACCAGGCTGGTCTTTGGCGTTTATTAACGCACACATGAGCATTTACAGGACTGACATTGGGTGAAGGGAAAGCAGACACAACTAGGTAGGGGTGGGCAAATGGTAACAACAGAGAATCACATACATTCGATTATGCAAAATGCACACACTCAAAAAGGACAACAGAAATACATGGCAACACATTAAAAAAAAAAACATTCGAAAAAAAGCACAGAAATAAAACATCAATTATTCTAACAGGCACACATGCACAACATGCCACACACACAGAAGCACAATCCCCTTTGCTCGCTACAGTATGGTAGGTAGCCTGGAAGAATGCTTAGCGAGACAGAGAATGCAGCCTCTGCGCCCTGTATGTACACTGCATGACCCCAGGAGTGCCACTTTATTGGTGACTTGAACACACAAACCAGGCAGGACACACACATACAGAAGGGCAGGAATGGCAGAGAGGTCCAATCTATTCATGAACAAGTTACTGAAGGCTCACAGATGACTAACACAGGGCCTAACACAAACAGCATTACAAAAGAGCACACAAACAAATAAATAAGTCATACTACGCAGGACACAAAAGGAGGGCAATACACACAGAATTCCTAGAACACAGAACAGTTATCCACACCATTTTACGCACAGCATGTTGGGAGTTCCCACAGTCTCTTACGCACATGGAAGTGTCACTACCCCTTGCACGTTATAGTACTAATCTTACAGAAGCACTGCTATGTTGTTGTTATGTCTGTGTGTGCATTCCAGACACTGGGCTACATTGTAACACTGAAAATGTTCAGGGAATGTGCGCTGCCAGCCAAGGAAAACTTTAATTGGTTTAGTGATACAAAGAAAAATAAACTGAGAAGCATCCACCTGTCACATCTGACATGGAAGTAATGTTTCTGTTCAATAAGGCACACATTGATAGGATCTGTACGATGTTTCTGTTCAATAAGGCACACATTGATAGGGTCTGTACGATGTTTCTGTTCAATAAGGCATACATTGATAGGGTCTGTACGATGTTTCTGTTCAATAAGGCATACATTGATAGGGTCTGAACGATGTTTCATAGTGACTTGTCTGGTGGTTGCTCAGTTAGGATTAGCACCAAGAGGTGAGGGAACGGGTGGAAGTCTCACTTGTTCTGCATCTGCCAGTGCAGCCAACGGTAGGTGCTCTGTCCAAGTGTGACAGGCAGCCTACCCTGAACCTGCTGACCTAGGATTGAGTTTCAACAGACTGGCTAGAATGACACATGACAGTTGACAGCAAGAGGAGAAGCCTCACTGATAGGCTCTAGTGCTAAATGCAAATGAGGATTGAAGCTTCTTTAAAGTGCCAAACTCTCCACAACACCCAAACATGCTGTCTTGGTGTGACAGGTAGCCTACCTGGAAAACAGCCCCAAAACTCCCGGCCTGCAGCCATCTAGCTGTGTCCTGCAGAGCTGTGCAGGGGGAGCCCCTACTAGGCAATCTTTGCACTGGGTTGGAGCATCACACTGAATACAGGCTGCAATGTGTAAATGACATCACACAGTATCAACAGAGACAAAGCCTGTTCGCTGTTATGGAATAGAATGCCCCCAAATAAGAAGTAGATATGAAACTAAGAACTAAGTACTGTAACTATGGAAAAAAACACCCATTTATAAAATATTGTGTTTTTTATATAAAAACTGTGCACTGTTCCATACCTCACCATACATTGTGGTATAATTTTCAGTAATGATTAATGGACATCACCTGTGAATATTGATGGTTGGCCTCCACTAATAAATCTAACAGGCTGGAAGTGGAAGTTTCATTGTTTACAGTAGGCTAATCTGAAACTTAAGTACTTGTGTACTGCTGGACATTACTGTATTAGTGTTGTAAGCTGTCTTATCTGCCATATCTCACTGCACCATGTCTGTCTCTTTATGTATTTCTGTAACACCAAAGCTTTTGTGCTCTTTGTTTGTTTTTGTTTTTCTCTCTTGCTTTCTTTCTAAAAAATGTTCTGTGGTGCATCTCAATTCCTAGTATCCTTAACACTCCCCCCCCCCCATCTCTGTGAGAGGTGATTAACCAAAACAACATGTGTGTATGAGTGTGTGTTGGCCAGCTTAACATAATGTTGTTAAATTCTTCCCTATCTGAATATTTGTGTGTGTGTGTTTGTGTGTGTGTTTGTGATTGCCATTGTGAGTGAGTGTGTGAGCGTGGATGCAGGTTGATTGTGTAAGCCTGAGCTGACAGCAGAGGCTGTCACTTCCACTGATGGGCTCCTGGTATTTTTACTGCACTGTCGGAAATGATTGAGCTCCACCTTCTTCAGAAAAACATCTTTCTGACAGCCCGAGTTTGAGCCCTTGTGTGGGTGGTAGAGGAGTTAATAAACCATGGCATTGGTGCCATTTCAGTTTCAACCCAAATTTAGACCAATGGATATCTACATCATGACATGCCATTTTACGTGCAAACCAAAATATAACACATCCGGCGCTTTCTCAGGCAAGGATACTAATTTACAGTGTCATGATATACTATGGAAAAAGTTTTGTACATTTCAACACAAACTTTAAAAAATGGGTCTGTAATTTCAGTGGGATTAAGTCAAGTGTATGAATCAGAGAATGATTCATTCCTCGAGTTCTACAACTACTAGAAAGATACAGGAGGTTTAAGGAAAGTCACACCCACTTCCTGCTCTTGGTGACTGTGGCTTGAAGTATTAAAGTATAAGGTAGCTTTAGGAATGGGAAAGGTATGAACAAACTAGCCAAACTAGTTGTTGTTATTATTTAAAATGTGAATAATGTTTCATACAATGTATTTTTCTGTCACATAGCTCATAACTTTGGAAAGAAATTCTTTAGCTTGTTATATGTCATGATGAAAAAAAAAAACAGGGACGTGTCTCAGATCTGTGTCTGGAGAAGTCATAACCACTAGTCCCTTGCAATGGTTGTGGCAACACCCTTGAACGCCTGATTAAGTTCTCCCAACCAGTAAGACTTTGGAAAGCTCCACAGTTACTTTCATGAGACCCTAATGAACCCCTGTTTTCTGCATTTGCTATTCAAAGATAAATATATACTATGGAAAATCCCCCTCTGGAATTGGTTTGTCCTGTGTCACCAGCAGGCAAAGCCAACCCAAAATAACTCTAGCAGTATTATCAGAGGAATGTGGCTGCTTTTGGAGTCACGTTGTTTGTCTACATTGGGAGACATCAGATACTGAATCTAGGGAGCTATACTATGTAGGGGCTGTCTTGTGTTTTGAATGCATTCAAAACTGGAGTGATGATCTTTGTTAGAGAGGCCTGGGGCTGTGGCTTAGGTTTACTTGTCTGTCTCAAACTCAAACTCAGACTCTTTGACGTGGTGGTTAATAGTCAACGTTGAAGCATACTGTATATGCATGTACCAGGAGTCAGGCTGCCCCATGTGTAGACCAGGCCAACGTTGAGCCTGCCCACTCAGCGCCAGACAGGAATGCTCCAAACTGGGACTGGGAGCAGGGCAGCCAGTTTCCCAGACGCAGAGTCGTGTCTTATACTGGTCCAGTGCCTGTGATAGGGACAGCCTTATCATCCTCAACTGTCTCATCCCAAAGGATGGACCTGTCTTTCGGGTTGGAATACAACAATATCATGGCCAGCATCAAGGCATCATTATTATTACCACTTCACCTTATTCTGTGATGCCTGCCCAGCAGATTCCTGGGAAACCTTTTATTCCTCTTGTCTATTAAGGAAACTTCTCTTATCCTTGGCCATAAGAGTAAGTCTGTATTCTCAAAGCCATGGTGAGTAGTATGGGATCTTTTTCCTTTCCTTTTTCTTTCCTTAATTTTCAACAGCTATTGTTTTATTGCTTTTGGTATGTTTGTGATAAAGAGTTTTTGCTGAAGTACAGTACATTTTGTGTTTTGGTCTCAAGTGACAGATCTTGTGTTGTTAGTGGTTTTAGCCTGAAACATGGTTGAGGTTCTCTCAAAAATGCACTTTTGTAAAACCACAGAAAATGAAGTCCATAGACAACAAATTGTTTGCCTCTGAATGACAGCATTGTGTGGTAAAAGCTAATGTGCCTAAAATGTTGATGTAGAAGGAAAATGCAAATGTGTTATGTGTAACAATTCAACTTTTTCTTCTGTCCACAGTGCATTCATTGTTGCAGAGTAACCATATTCTTGCATGCAAAACTTGTTGCTGAGTGGGTTTGACTATGAGTTTGCAGTGTGGGTTGAATTCTGGTTCTGGTTCTCTGTGTCTTGCTGGTGTAATGGTGTGGAATTCTCTTGTACACTCTCTCTCACTCGCATGAGCACATAGGTGTTTCCAATGCCCAGTGCACTTCTCAACTGCTCGCAGGGTCTTAAATTAAAACACACATGCACCACTGCCAAGTTGTTATTCTACCCTGAGAATGACATGGATAAAACAGAGGTGTTCTTTGTTCGTGCACCTAGGCTAGCCCACCCCACACTTGGGGACATAGCCAGGAAGCCAGGGGAGTGATATACTTTTCTGCTAGACACTGAAAAAAAGCCGACCTCACTTCACAGCTCAACTGCAAAAGTACAGTTTTGTATAGAACTGCTCTTTTAGCATCCTTTCACCACATAGTGGAGACTTCAATATTTACTAACCAATTATAATACAATACAAGTACAATATCTAATACCCAAACACTATAATTCCAGACAAAATCAGTAATGTTGGATGGTCATTGATCAATGATAATTCAGATTTTGAGTTTTAATTTCACTTGATTTGCCTTTTAAACAAACAGTGTGCTTGGGCTTAACAGGTTTGCTAGACTTGGCTCATTAGTTTCCCTCACCTTTATTTGTGTGGTAATGCCATACCTCAATAATAGATGCCCTTTATCTGCCTCCCCTCTCCTTTCCACAAGGTTTCTCTGGTGATACCAAGGTTAATACTGGCCTCATAGATGAACTGACCTCCCCACCGCTGCATATTATGCTGAGCCTCAATCATATAATTACTATCATCTTTTAACATTATTTATCTTTCCTTTTAATAGTGGTGTTCATCTTCACAGATAAAATAGTATGATAGACCCCTTATACGTGTGAAGTATATTGTCAAGGCCACACTCAAGTCATGGCTATATTCTGTGTATGTATCGGCCAAAGATGGAACAGAGTGAAATCAATCAAGGGAAGTTACCTTACATGTTTTCATAGTTTTAGTTAAAGCAAATTTAAATCTACTAAGTAAATGTTTACAAAATAATGACATAATTGACATTTATTTACTTTCAACATAGTAGGATATGTGAACCTCATTTGGTAGGCAAGTATAGTACTTCCATACAGGGATATTGAAACTGCATACCAAATGAATGCACAGTGCAGATGGATGAGTCCATGGATCCATAGCAGCACATATTGTATGCCAACATTACTTCTACTTAAAATTGTTGACATTATCAGCATTTCATTTTGTATCCACATCTGTGTATTGAGGAGGCCACTCCGTCCAGCTGATGGTTTAGTTCCTCTGGAATTTAGGACTGCGCCCAGCAGTGATGACAACAGCATGTATGTCACATCATGAGAACAGCTGACATTGTAAAACTTTATGTAGACCATTCTATAGCTGACCTAAATACTCTATATCCTCTAATGTTAACTATTTCTTTTGCTTGGTTCATTTGTGCTAAACTGAGAAGTTTTACTTTGTACAAAATTTGTAATGTGAGATATGAGGTTTTGCATTCAGTGATTTTTGGTTTGGCCAGCCCACACTCACTCACTCATTGTGGTGTGGAAGTGTTCCATTGGATTCAAACCGGGCGTATGGGCGTATGTTATGAGCATCAATTAAAATTGCACTGAAAGTGGGTGGATGAACAGGATCACGAAAATTGGAATCATGGCAAACCGAGATAGTAAATCAAACTTCCCAAACCCAATAGCGAGACGAGCCAGAATATCAGTAGAGGCTTGTGTGACGTTCAATTTCATTTTCCATGAATTTCTCTACATAACTGAAACAACGACATTGACATTTTTGCATCGTCTTTGCCCTCATCTAAACCACTTCCAATTGCCATTAAACCACTTCCCATATATGCTTATTTCAGTGTATAATCATAGCAAAAACAAGTATGACAATATGCAATCTGGTTTGACCTGTTTTAGCCCAATGGAAACAGAATGTTTGCCCCTTTTGAGATCAGTAAGTATTGGCTGCTAAACCCATTCTTACAATTAATCAATTAATGTGGAGAATATATGTATATGTAGTGACCCTCAAAAATGGACACTATCCACAGCACAAAACTCCTGTCAGTCCCTCTGCACCGAACCTTCTTTCTTTATCCATTTGGTCTGTAAAGCTTTCCAGGCATTTAATGTAATCTACCTGTTACATGAAGCTGCTCCACAGAGATTACTGAGTCTTATGTGTTAGCTAATTGTGCCCCACAGTAAACATCAAACATGAAATCATTCTGCAGCGGCAGGATGTCATTAACTAAATGGATTAGAATAAGGCCCTGCCCTCGTGCCTCGCAGGTTTAAAAATGGAAAAATCTAAATGGGATACATCAATAAAGAATGCAGAATAAAGTTGTGAGCACTTAAGAGCAGCAGACCTTGCTTGTGTTCAAAGTGTAGAGTCACTGGATGGCAGCAAGCCAATAAATTAAGAGATAAGAAATATTCTATTGGCACACTCCAGCTGCAGCTATTTTAAATAGGGGGTTATTGATAATTGAATTGCTTTGGAGAAAAAGACAAGACAAGAATAGAAGGCTTGGATGCAGATCAATAATGAGAAATAACTCATGGATCCTGTGCTGTACAACTCAACCTATGGTTGCAATAAATAGAATGGTGTTGCTTGTTTAATGTCAACAGAAGATACAGTGAATATTGGTACGGTTTTAGTGGTACCTTTTCCTGTCATACAATAGCCTCTGAAGTGTATCATAAACTACATACTCATTGGATTTGAGGGGGAAAGCGGCGACAATCGTATCATCTTCGTCTTGACCTACCTTTGTGGTAACTTGTGACTTTAGCAGTCTAAATATCTCAACATTGGTTAAGAAGCTTGGTCCTGCTGAGAATCTGCAAGCTTTGAGCAGGAGTTTAAGTCTGTGCCCATTTGCAAAGATCTCAGCAAACTGAAAACAGTGGACAGTTTCCAAACCCCAGTGACAGCAGTGGAAAATGTAAGATGGCAATGCAAGGAGAGTGGATTACATTGTGCTGTATGCCCCAAAATGAACTCCACTGTTAAACCGGCAAAGGGTGGCTGTCATAATGGTCATGTAAAATGCGAAATAAGTTAAATAAATCTGTCTGTAAATATTAAATGAGCACATTTGCTTCCAGGTGCTATGCTGAAGGGGACTGAGCTTGGACAGAATGGCAACGCCTCAGAGTTCCAGACATAGCAGTCTGTCCTCTTCTACTCCAAAGAGGTAAGCAGAGAGACATCCTCCCATCCTTTCGCTCTACTTCTCTCCACGGTTTTGCTTTGGGGGCATATGTCTGTGGACTCATGTTATGGTATATGCTTGACCTGTAGATGGACTAGTATTTGTATTCTTGTGGCAAAACTGGTAGAGGAAGGTCCTAACACCACTAAGACCATGGTCTCCCAAGGAGCACAAAACAAATTAGGACTTTAGACTAAACAACTTTGTATGAAAATGTCTGCTAAATTAATAACTGTACATGTGAATTCTCTAATTCTTTTGTTAGGGTGTAGAAAAAACATGCCAGCCCTACATTTCTTTCTTAGACGTAAAGCTTAGCCATGGAGCAGTATGCTGTTGGGGGAGGTTGTGAGGCTCAGTGTCCTGTGACGTAAATCCATGTCTGTCCCTGTGTGTTGAAGAGGTCACACATCATACGCCAGCACCACACTTTGGTGGCCATATGGTGTCAGCACGCCTAACGCCGCTTTCACTGTAATGATGGTGTAAACACACAAACACACACACACACACACACACGCACACGCGCACACGCACACGCGCACACACACACACACACACACACACACACACACACACAAACACACACACACACACACACACACACACACACACACACACACACACACACACACACACACATACACACACACACACACTGCAAATGTGCTCTACTTAAAGAAAATTACTCCAGATATTCACTTCACTTGTTTATCTGGCTTGCTGTTTTCTTTCGTTTTCAGCGTGAAGCGTTGATGTGGGGGTTGGTGGGTGTCTGGCTGAGTGCTGTATTTGCGCTCTATACATCCTTAATGTTTGGACATGTATCTCGTCTGTTTTTGTAGTCTGTGTTTTATAAGGCTGGTGAGCAGTATTAGCTCTCTGTGGTCGTGGTTTAGTACTATTCACAGAACAGTGTGTGCTTTCTCATTGTGTGTACTGGGGCAAAGGAGGTTCAAATATATATATGCATCTGTATGGAGTGGGTTTTGTAGAAGCACAGAAGACCAATTATGTCTGCTCTCGGCATAGCGAACATCTGGAAGTCAGATGTTGATTGGTTCCATAAGACCCCGGTCACATTACTCTTTTTTCGAGGGACCTTGAAGCAGTGTCGGTCTGCAGTGTGTAATCCTGCTTTAAGTTGATCTGTTAGGGGTGTGACAGCCATAATCATATCCTCCTCCCATTTATTAAAAAGCCAGGGATGGGACCACACCCTTCATCATGAATGCTCCCACTATGTCAACAGTAACTTCATTCTGAGAACTAGTCGCTTTTTTGTGCTTTGAAGCCGACCACCTGGTTGGTAGTAGTTAAAAATGACAGAGTTCTTTCCTCGGTCAGTATCTTTGAAAGTATCAGTACCCACAAAGGAAAGGTGCACTTTTAGATTTTTATACAGAAAAGCTTCTTATTTAACTTTCTTGATAAGTTCTGGGAATAATCATATTTTCATATAGCCACGTGGCAAAGGTTAAAATATAAAACGCATTAGATGAGACCTGAAGATTTGAAGTTTTGAATACTGGAATAATGACGGTTAATATTAATTTGATCACAGAACAAGAGTAATTCTAGACTGTTTTGTGCACTACCCATTATTGTTTCTTTTGAATGTTACGTAAGCCAGCGCTCAGATGCGGATGGCACGGCTCACTGCACCATTGGGCGTCAGGTGGAAGCACTGTATCCTGTGTGTAGCCTGGCCCTGATGTGCTCATGGGCTCGGCGTTCACTCATTCATTTTAATGTTCAGATGAGTCACGCTTAGACACCTTCAGGGGGGTACTGCGCTTGCTGTAGTACACCCCACCCCACCCACAACGGCATATGTATATACACACACAGACACACAGACACACAATATCTCACACACAGAGACACACACACACACACACACACACACACACACACACACACACACACACACACACACCCCTAAAGAACAATTAGTGTTCTCCACCCAGGCATCTCAGTGGCACACTTCAGTCCCGACAGGTGTTCCTCTTCCTGCTCTGTCACCGATTCCATCTGTTTACCTTCCTTTTCTTTCCGTCACGCTGCCTAACTCGCTCAATGTGACGTCTGCACAACTTTCTGCTGCTAGTGCCATTAGTGGTGAACCACTGATAGCTTTTCCAGTTTCAGGCTCTATTTTCCACATTCTACATATTTACCTCATCTGGGTGGCGTGACCGTGACCCACAGTCCACATGCAGTAAAACGAGTCCAGGGAGCAGAATGTGGATGTGGATGGTAGTCATTGTGATATGTTAATGGCAGTCATTGTGATATGTTAATGGCAGTCATTGTGATATGTTAATGGTAGTCATTGTGATATGTTAATGGTAGTCATTGTGATATGTTAATGGTAGTCATTGTGATATGTTAATGGCAGTCATTGTGATATGTTAATGGTAGTCATTGTGATAATGGTAGTCATTGTGATATGTTAATGGTATGGAGAAAAGTGAACCGTGGCTGTTTGCTTCCTCCTTCTTGAATAAGAATAAAGATGAGGATGATGTCATCACTCTGGGTTTAGTTTTCATGTTTTACCATATTCTCTTTCTTTTTGTTGTGTTGGCTTGTCATTTTGAAAAAACAAAACACAATTACTGTCTATATGTAACTATTTCTAACTTGTCGAAGATAGTTTAAAGGAAACTATTCTCACAGAGAGCAGCCCAAAAAGTGTGTTAAAAGCTGTTCTAGGAACATTCCACATCACAAGGATCTGACATCAAGATCTAAGTGGTGTAGAATGTTATATTGTGCACTGCCAGTCAGTGACAAGTACAGCTGAATTATTAATATAGTTTTTCACCACGATACATTCTTCTCATATTCCAAGAGCTTTTTTCCCTTTACAGTCCGTATTTTCTGACACACCTAGTTCAAAACCACTGTGGAAAAATCCCCACAGTTGGTAGTGCCATAGTTTAGGACTATTACTAAAATGAAAATATATTTAAACAGCAATACAACATTCTGCTGATTCCAAATTTAGAGAGTAAAATTACTATCAGTATTTGTTTTTTCAACAATTCATTTATTGATTTTATCAATAATCATTGCACTACATATCAAGAATTAAAACGAATTAATTTCAAATCTAACATTTAGAGTAGGCAGGAATACCACCTCAATAATAAGCGTCTCATGATATTTTTAAAACTGATTTAACCTAGATATATTTGCCTGAATTATTTACAGATATAGGATAGCATTGTCTCTTCAGATGAGGTCTGCTCCTACCTCCAACACCATTGATGCTTACACATGATGACTCCCTCAGAGCAGCGCACACTTTTTGCTTCTACCCCTGGCAGTGTGGCTCCATTGTGCCACTCTATTCTCTGTTTGGAAGCCCACACCATGTCATACTCCACACATTAACATCAATTACATGGCAAATGGAAGCAGGGCACAGACGTGGTGCTTATTTACAGCCACACCATCATACCCCATTAACAGTGAGCCCCCCTGATGAAGATTGCCCGTGCCAGCCCAGGGAAGTGTGAGTCATGGGGGCAGCTTTGATAGGAGGGCTTCTCTCAGACCACGCTGGATGATGGAGCTGAACACAAGACTATCCAGGTTCACAGTCAACAGGTCACTGGCCAGCAGATGCAGTACTGTCGCCATGATACCTAGGGGATGAAAAAGAGTTGGGAGCTTGGAACACAAAAAGGAATTCTTGCCATTTATTCTCACTGCATGTCAATACAAAAAGCGAAGCCATTCAGTCTTTATATGGAAGACCTGTGAAGCGCCACCTTGAAGAGCATTCCGTTTTGTAATTACAGCCCCTCTTAGTTTGCCACGAGGCAGTGACTCGACTGACCTGGAGTCTTCAGTTAGCTCTCGTATTAAAACCTTAACCTGCATTTTTGCTCATTCAGTCCGCACTTCTTCAGCAAGTGGGCACTCATCTACTGTATGAGTGAGGTAGCTGCAAAGGTCAAGGGTGTGAAGGGAAGATTGACGAGTGAGGTCAGTTTAAAGCAGGAGCCTCATAACCAGATAAAAGGTAGAGGTAGACATATCTTTAGAGGTTAGTGGCCACTGCTGATTGCGTTGCCAATCATTGGACTGGGGGCCTGGCTCTGTGAAAGGTTAATGATCTCAATTTGGGTTGGCTCTTACCTCCCAGATGAAGGATGCTTGTGTGTGTGTGAGAGGCAGCGAGCTGGATGCCCTGGGCCTCTTTCTCTCCTCCCATCCGTTGTGTTCTCCCCGGACCAGTCCAGTGTGTGAATGGAACTCATGGCCACTCCAGCAGTGAGTGGAGGAGTGTCTGCTGTCCTCCGTGGGTCTAGAGGGTTTTTAGTGGCACAGGGAGGTGCGGAGGCCACGTCCTCACAACACTGCAATAACTAGGCCAATGCAGACTGACCCCATCCACAGTCAGATATGTAAATATTTAGCATTTCCTGCAATGAAGTGTAGGCCATTTCACCCAGCCATGAAACAAACCAATTATCATGTTGTTTTTCTGAAGCGCTGTTATTCTTTCCACGCGTATATGGAGCAGGAGAGTATTTCAGAACTAACTCCAAAAGAGTTTATCATTGTGTGTTTAGAGGGTCACCAAATAAACACTTCTTTTTCAAAGATATTAAAGGGTATTAAAAATAGTTACATTTCCACACTACTGACAAATGCAAACACAAAAGAAGAAGAAATAATATTTATATATCAGGCAAGACCAAAAAATGTTGGACTGGTCAGCCTTTATCACCTACGTCAATTGCCCTTCCTGTCATCAGAACCAAAACAAATAGAGGACACAAATGTACATGTTTTTATCATTTTAATTTGGCTCCCCTGCTAAAAAGCCATGGGGGTGCAACAGCTGGGCTTGGGAAACAAATGACGACCAATTAAGGCATGCGACCTCTGCCACTCTCTCTTAGCTGGGCTGCGGCAGTCATTACTCGTCATCCAGCGAGGGGTGGGTGGGCGGGCGGGCGGCGGTCCCCTCTGATTGCTGCTGGAAAAGGCAACCCAGTGGTTCCCCCGCCCCCCCCCCTCCCCTCCTCCAGCACTGCTGCAGTGCGTGGTGTGTGTCCCTGACCTGTGGGGGACAGGCCATTAGAATGACGTCGCTAAAGGGATCGACGAGCTCTCCACAGCTAATTGGGCCCCACACTTGTGAGGAATATCAGTTCTGTTCTTCTGACGCTCTCACGGCTCACACTTTCACCAGACCTGGGTGGCTTCCTCTCAGCCCGGCGGCCTAACTCCAAATGATGTTATGTGTGGTTCTACCAGTTCATGTTCTCTATTTTATTTTGTCATGTTTTATTATGTTGTGACATTAGAGATGCTAGGTACATTGGTAAACATGGTAGGTTACATATATTGGACTTGTTTCCCCATAAAGGAGATGCCGCATTTGTTACCAGGGAAAACATTTGTTTCCCACTGATTTACTACCCTACTGAATGTCACAATAACAATCTTTCTAAAGTTTTGTTTGCAAACCTGCAAGAGAGTAATTACATTTGTAGGTTGAAATATGTATTTTTTATTTATTTTATTATACTTCTAAGATATTACACCAAAGTGCCTTAATATCCCCTCTGACTCAACGTTTCCAGGAAATATACGACATGCTGTAATAGTATATGTCAGGTGTATGCCCTCAAAAGGTCATATTAATGTATTCAAAGGCCACATTGCACTTTAGCAGAGCAGAAGAGAATAACATGGATGTTGTCTATTACCATTACGATTATTGTGTCACACTGAACAAGCTGTTAAACCTCTGAAAATTAGAATGAAGGTCTATTTAAATTCCACGGCCGGTTATTGCACTATGCTAGCAGACAGAGACCAAGCTGGCCAAGCTCCATACTTATCAGTGAAGCGGCACTGTCAGACAAGTGCACCCATTTGATGCAGTGTGTGGGTGGTTAGCAAAGATGACATATGGCTATTAGTTGACGAGAGGAGAGGGAGCCTGCGTTATTGGAGGAGTGTCCTTCCGTTTGCTCAGGGTTAGGGGTGTTCTCAGAGGCAATAGATCTTCCTCCCCTGCGTCTGTAATGGTGTGTTAGTCCCTCTGATCTCCCAGGGGGGTGTGGGAATCCCCCCTTTAAGTCCCACTTATTAAGCTCCGGCATTGCAGAGGAATTTTATTTGCTGCCTTCCATCGGTGGCTAATGCCTCTCTCATGATGTACAGCCATGGCTTCGATCAAGGCTTCATCGATTGGCCTGAGCCTTTATTGAGAGGGCTCCTCTTTAATAATAAGATCTTTACTCCTTTCTCATGCCTCACATTAGCGATACTAGGACATTTATCTGGAGATGGGCTTTCTTATGGCTTTTTGCATCGCTGTGTAATGTTTCTCTCACAGCAGAAATGTGAGATATGCTCAGGAACTTTTACTTTACTTTAGCTATTAACCTTGGTCAATAGTATGTCATTGTTTGCAGAAGCACTGGAAACACTGTCTTTTTGGGAAGACACTTGCTAACACTTGTGTTTGTGTGGGTGTGTGTGTGTGTGTGTGTGTGTGTGTGTGTGTGTGCCTACAGCAGGATGCATGCCATTCAGGTGGACTCCGTGCAGCGCTGGATGGAAGACCTGCGGCACATGACCGAGGTGGAGTGCATGTGTGTGCTCCAGTCCAAGCCTATCGGCGTAGAGGAGGATGGCGGACAGGGGGAGCTCATCGTCTCCGGGGCCACGGGCGCCGGAGGAGACCACGTCACCCGCAACAACCTGCAGACGCTCCTGAAGCGGGCGCTGGTGGTGAGCACGGAGCTGGGCAAGATGTTCCAGCGGCTGGAGAAGGGCAGGTGGCAGCGCGTGCACAGCACTGCGGTCCGCACCAACTGCCACGTGCGCTCGCTCGTGCACGAGTACGGCGCCACGCGCACCACCCCGCCCGAGATGCAGAAGGTGAGAGATCCCGAAGGCAGGGAGGGCATGGGGCTGTTGCGGCCATTCAATTCTCCGTGCCTTTGTCTAGACACCCAAACATGATAGGCAGCAGAAACAAACACCTCTTTTCTTCTGCCTACACTTGGTGAGTGACCACTTGTCACCAGTGGTCAAATCATCACTTTTGTTCTTTTTTTCTTCTCTGTTGCTTTAAATAATGCTTCATTTTTAAAACAAATAGTCTTCTTAAATATTGGCTCATGTAGCCTACTGAAGCTTAATTACAAAAGTAACAACAACAACAACAATATGTATATATCAGCATATAGCACCCTTTTGACTAGATGAACAAAAAACACATTTGGGGGTCAAAATGAGGGGTCATCATATGAAAGCATTCTGTCAAAGCATTCTATGGAACAGCAGTCTGAATCTGACCAACCATCCGACCACAGAGAATAAAGGGTCACATGAGCAGGAGGTAGAATGTCTATCTCCCCAATAAGGGATCTACAACAAGCATATCTTCTTGTAGTGGTGTTAGGTAGCTGTAGTTGTAGGAATGTCTCTGGCGACAGCCAAGGTTGCGAACAGTAGTGGGTTATGTTTGCTAGTGAAGCAGCTGCTGACGATGCAGTAGTTAGAATACACCTTAATAGGGCGTTGCATTAAAGAACAGAAACTTTTAATATTTACTTTATTTAGTTATTTTATCCTATATATTCCTATATGTTACATAGTCAACACTGATGAAAACATCATCTGCAGATCATTGGCAGATAGTTCATCTTTGCGTGTAGACCTAACCTACCTAAAGATTCCGTGTGTCAAATAACATGTTGCTACTCTGATAACTTGACACTTTCAATCTTAACCCTAGAATATATCCCTTATGTATTTCCAAAGCAATGAGAGTGTTGATGCATTCATATGTTATAGTGCTGTTACACTGTTGCAAAAGCTAGGCAATATAAATTAATGAATTGAATGAAATTTATTTTAATTCAGTATGTATGATTAATTGATGACGTCTGTTCCTTTTTTTTGTCCTGTCTTAACCGGACAGTCTTGTGAGGGGAAAAATATGATCATTTTGTATTATGGAAATAGCCACATAATGTTCTATGGAACAGAAATAAATGTCTTTCAGTATTTTGTAGCCCTGAATGCCCATGACCTAGCTTTGAAGAGGAGTCTAATCGTGTCCAAGCACGAGGACTCTGCCTCGGGGCCATCTCAGGGTGGCAGCGAGATGAGAGGAAACGTGTGTTACTTCACCCCAAATGAGTTGGTCAGGATCCACCGCCGCTGTCGCTGCCGCCGCCGCTGCTGCATAATGCCCAAGAAGCACAGCAGTGCAGGCCTGTCAGGATTCATAAGGGCCATTTACACTGACACCAGAGGAATAATGCATTTCATCCATTTGATTTCCTGTGTGCGTGTGTTTCATGTGCGTCAACATAAGTGTGTCGGCGTGTGTGTCACTGAATTGCGTGATCTCATGCGGTTATGGGCCAGAGGTGCCGTCAGTGAAGGTATTACGTGAGCAATAGGATTGCCTGGCTTACCCCACGAATATCCAAAAACAAAACAAACACAAATCATGTAGCTGTTCGGGGGGTTTTCTTTGATCTTATATTTTACTTTTTTCACAGTATGAGAAGTCTTTGCTGGAGAAGTGCATGGAGCTGACCACCATTACAGAGAGGTACATTCATACTTAGTAGGTCAAAATGTCAGTGCACATCATGATGTCTCAAATTAGTTTATTGAAAATTTTTGCTATAGAAACAATTAGAATTACAATTTGTATTTGATCTTATAATGATTGAAATTGATATAATATTAAGGAACAATTGTACTCTTTGCAGGGTAAATGTGTTTATATGTGTTGTGTGTTCATCCCATGTGAAATCACACTGTTAGGTGCCTCCACACTGAAGATGAATACTTTCTCAAGTCCATGAAGGAAGCCATTCATGAGATCCTCACTGATGTCAGCGATTCATTCAGCCAAATGATTGACATGGCCCTGGCCAATGAGATTCAGGTGAATATATGTCTATGGACTGTTGACGAGTGTTTACATTTGTCAGTTGGCCACTTGCTACTCAACTGTGAAGAGACCCAGACAGTAAAGCAACCACTGAATCCTCTGTTTACGCAGGCCCAGGCATGTGCACCCCCAGACAGACACAAACACAAACAAACTCAATCGTACACACCATCAGTAGCACTAAGCAGAGATTGTGATGTCTGAACTTCCCACTGAGCAAGTGTCCTTGGGTTTTATTTTGTGTCAGATTCTGATCAGGCAGATCGAGGCTTCAGATAATGTTTACACCATTGGCAGTGCCATCAGCAACCTGCTGTCTCTCACGCAGGATGGCCCACAGCTCTGCAGCATCATTGCCAAGGTGAGTGATTAGTCTGATCCTTGTCTCGTGCTTCATTTGTGTAGTGTGATCTCAAAGGCCAGAAATGTTCTGTTTACTCTCAGAGAAAGATAAATCCAACCAGTTAAAGAAGGGAGCTGTAGCACTGTCAGACACACTGACCTGTCCAAGAACTCCTCTCCCAGATCCTTTACACTCAGCACAATCTGTGGATTATACATTAGAAGTTTCCAGCCAACCCAGCCACACACCACACACCACACACACTCACACATGCACGCACACACACACACACACACACACACACACACACACACATGGACGGATGCACACACATACAACGGCACTCGTGTGCACTTCAGACTCTTCCGCATAAGTGTCTTCCTTTGTCGCATTCCTAGACTAACACTCTCACTCTTGGCATCAGTCCTCTCCCCACTGACGTTTTACTGCTCCCCCGCCCAACTACCTGACCCGGGCTATAAATAGCCCTTCTCTTAGCTGCGTAGGAGATAAGAGAGACCCCAGCACTGGGCTCCATGTCCCTCTGGCCATTAGCAGACCTGCGTGCAGCCAGGAGCCGGCTTGATAAGACTCTTCCTGGGTATACGATTATTCCCTCCTCCTCCCCTTCCCCCTTCCCCCTGAATGGAACAGATCAATACTGTCCGGTCCCATTAGAGTGCAGTATTGATCACTGTGACAGGCATGCCTGCGCTCAGTCAGTGGCCGGCCTGCGGTCTTGACCGCTCAAGGAATGACAGACATTGGAGTGCCTGCCGCTGTGAATGCCTCCACAGCTGTGGACATCTGTTGACATCTGCATTCATTTAGCTCCTGAGGTTTACCCCTCTCCCTTCTCTCTCTCTCTCTCTCGCTATCGGACTATCTCTCTCTCTCTCTCTCTCTCTCTCTCTCTCTCTCTCTCTCTCTCTCTCTCGCTCTCTCTCTCCCTCTGTCTCTCTCACTTTCTTTTTGTCCCTCTGGGAATTGCGTAATCACATGTGTTTTAAATGGTTGCGATCCTATACACATACTGACTCATAATAAAGGATGTTGCAGAGGCATTTTCCCCCTCTGGTTCCCTTATCCATCCATACACCTTACTCACAATGACTGCTTTTAAATGAGGTGGTTCAATTTAAATTGAATTAAATGCAATGATCTGGAGCCATTTTCTCTCTAATGATTTCACATCAAAATGGACAAGTAGCTGGTATACTTCTATACTGTACCTCTTTAAAAGGTCTCAAATGTTTGTGTGTGGGTTTAGTTATACATGTTTTTGTGGAACTATCTGTAAGATCTGCAAAATGAGGAAGTTCTCCACTGGCCTTAAAAGATAAGTTTGTCCTGCTGCTTTCAGCTGGACCAAGTTCAGGTAGAGGTCATGATGGAGAGCTCAACCAAGATGGTGAGCTTATACCAAGTTTGAAGTTGACACCTCCATTAATTAGATTACATGACACTGCCACAGAGGCTATGCTCTGGTCAGATTTACACAATAAATAAAAGGCCCTTCCATAAACACTGCATCTAGACAGGTTGAGGGGATCCCTTATGGTAATCCCTCTGGTATAGCAGCTTTTCATTTGATTGATTTGTTGAGATGAAAATTGAACACTCTGGATATGCATCATTCAACCAAGGAAAAGAGGGATTTAGCATGAAACTAGCTACAGCAGTGTGGCACCAGATTATAGTTGACAGACGGTTTCATTATCATGCATGTACAGAGCCTTAGTTTTCCAACGGGTCCAAAAGGCACTGGGGATAGTATACTCTGGACTTTTTTTTAAATGAATGCAATTAAAAACTGAGTGGAAATTTTAGTCTACAACCTACACTTTAAATGACCTGTTGTTTAATCATATGAAGAACACAACAAATAAATATATTGTGTTGTATGTAATCCTACAGCTGACATGACCCCCTTTGCTTTTGAATGCAGAAAATAATCAAACACATTTTTGCGTGATGACCAACAGTAAATCTGCTCTGCAGGCCTCTTTTCAAGGTAATTGTCGTTGACGTAGTGTATCCAAAAAAGTTAATTTTGTTGAAAGAAACTAAATATTTTTCAGTTAAATAAATTGAAGTCTTTGTGACTCATAAAATTCTTTATATAGCAGAGAGCGAGGGCGGTGCTGCCACATCTATTTGGCATATTGAAACTCTGTCCAAGGAGGCATTGTAACCAGCTGGGAATCTCATTATTTCTTTCTTTTCTATCTTTCTTTTGTTCGTTCTTCCTAATTTGCTTTCTTTCCTTCAGCACCTTTCTCTATTTGTGTTTTATAAGTGTTACACATAGCACATCGGTTTCAACACGCATGCACGCACGTCCTAAATCTGTCTTTTGTAGTTTTCTTTGTTTTGGCTGTTGGAACAAGAGATTGAGCAGTCCTATTCTGCGTGTCTATTTCATGTTTGAACAGTCTGTTTGTTTCCCTCTGAATGGAGTCCTTTCTCTGACCCTTCTCTGGGGTGGGAAACATTACCTCATTACCTCGTGGATGTGTCTTGGTCCCCGCCACGCTCTCCATTTATAACACACTGCGCAACACAAGGAGGGGAACCCGTCTATAACCCCACAAACACATACAGAGAGAGAGAGAGAGAGAGAGAGAGAGAGAGAGAGAGAGAGAGAGAGGGAGAGAGGGAAGAATCCATTTTGAGCAGTGATTGAACTGGTGTGTGAAGCTGAGTGAATGAGGCTGAGGGTGTGGGTGGGAGGATGCACTGGTGTGTGGGGAGGAGGGGGCCTGGATGTGTGTGTTTGCTCATGGAGTGTTTGTGTGGGGAGGAGGGGGCTGGATGTGTGTGTTTGCTCATGGAGTGTTTGTGTGGGGAGGAGGGGGCTGGATGTGTGTGTATGCTCATGGAGTGGAGAGTAGGCAGCAGTCAGGTGTAGTGTCTCCGGATGAGCCTCTCCAGAGTGGCGGTGCGTGGCGGCGGTGCGTGGCCTTATCAGGAAAGAAACCAGTGTCACCCCGGATAATGGGGCTGATTGGGATAATGGCCATAGTTACCTGGTCTCATAGGTCATTTTTATCTCTATTTTGCGTGCGTAATTTGCTCAGCAAATGTGGAGCGGAGGATCTTGGTAAACATTTTTTCCCCCGCACTACCACAGTGTGTTTTGTTGTCCGCTGATGTTTTGATGTTTTGATGTTTTTCCTCAAGTGATCACCCAAATAAATCCATGACGTGGGCATGACTAATAATTGTGTCTTTGAAATAATCCAATAATATTTTCTTGCAAGAATTGGATCAGATTAGATTACACTAAATTAGACAGCAAAACAGAGGCCGTTGTCTCACATAAATACAGAAGACAGTATTGAATGTGTGTGTTTGTGTGTGTATGTGTGTGTGTGTGAATGTGTTTGTGTGTGTGTGTGTGTTGACAGGAAGGAGCTGTGGTGGTCCTTTTTAAGATCTGCAGGCAGGACTGTTTCAGTAGCCTCTATGCTCAAGCGCTCCGCACAGTGGCCTCCATCTGCTGTGTGGAAGAAGGCATCAACCAGCTGGAGAAGGTGCAGTATAACACACACACACACACACACACACACACACACACACACACACACACACACACACACACACACACACACACACACACACAATTACAACAGGTCAGACTGCCATTGTTTGGTCCAGACAGCAGTGTTTACACTGCTGTTGGGAGATGTTTGGACTGCCATGATGCAGGTGAAGCCAGACTAAGGCGCTCCCTCTGTGGTCCTCACACAACAGTGGGGTTTATTTTCACAGCTGAACACATGCTAACGGTGGGAAAGGGCTGGAATGTCAGTGTTTGAGAAATACTACTGGATTAGGGGCTGAAAGATCTGATGGACAAAGGAAGATTGTTCCTCAGTCCTCTCAGTCACACACGCACACACACACACACACACACACACACACACACACACACACACGCACACACACACACACACACACACACACACACACACACACACACACGCACACACACACACACACACGCACACGCACACGCACACACACACACACACACACACACACACACACACACACACACTCACACACATATTCTCTCTCTCTCTCTCTCTCTCTCTCTCTCTCTCTTACTACTATTCTGAATCATACTTGTTATGACTCAGAATAGTTCCAGTGATTGGATAATTACTGATGTGTGAAATGGTTTACAGAGGTTTGCTAGGTAAGCAACAGATTTACCACAATTCACACACAAATAATTCCATAAGAAAGCAACGCACCACTACGAGCTCTTCCCAACTCACTAGTGGTTGTTGTTGCACAACAGCTGCAAGTGCCAGGAGAGGAGCAGCCAGGTGTAACATACGAGAGCTGGATAATGATCTGTGCCGGTTTGGAGACGGAGCCTCAAGAGGGACTGGCACAGAAACTTCTGAGCTTCAGTGAGACACGCTCTAAGCTTCAGTTACTCGTCACTGTCATCAAAAATGACACCAGCTCTCCTATAAATTCTATATATTCTGTATTATCTATAAGGTGATGTGTATGGGTTTCATATGTTGGCGCTAGCTCAGCCTGTCTCTCATCTTTTGCCACCATATCTGCCTAAGAATACACAGGGTGATGCTTGATGGCGTGGTATGCGTATATGCCATCAGCAATAGAAACTGAATGAATGTAAAAGCGGACACAGAGTGGACAAGTTTAGAAGAAGATGTCCAGGGAGTTCATCTAAGTTCAGTGTATTTCCATAAGAAAAGGAGAGAGAGGGAGGGAGGGCGGGTGAGGTGGAAACTCTCACATGCGTCACTACCGATCAACTCCATCTTTGCAGATCTGCCAGCCAGCTGACGTACTGAAAGCCACTGACAAATTTAATTCAGTGAGTAGGCCAGACCTGTCCACTTCTTTATCGAGACTCATCTTGCGCAGGCATTCAAGTGTGACCGTTATTTATCATTTCAGAATACTATACCCTTCAGTAACACAAAGAACATTACTCGTTTTTAAATAAACTCATGAAGGTGCGGTTATGGAATGTGTGAATGCAGATATGACAAAACAATCATTTAGACTTGCTTAATAACGTTCTTCTTCAACTTCTATAGCCATGATAGCCGTTATTTAGTTCAGTTATAGTTCAGTTAGACAACAAGGTTTTACATGATTGCGTCATTTATTTTTATGATTAAACTGCAGCACCGATCATTTATCTAATGCACACAAGACAGAGTATCCTCCTCACAGAGGCTACCAACTTGTGTTAGTAACACTTCTCACCCTTTCTCCTGAGCCTGGTGCAGTTTTGAAGTAAGAAATGCTAACAGGAGTAGGTGCTAACAGGAGTAGGTGCTAACAGGAGTAGTGCTTACAATATTAAGAAACAAATGGTGACATATTACAACATGTTCCTGTGATATAGCAGTTGTAGTTTATACAGAACCATCAAAGGAAGGTAGTGAATTCCAAGTAGATCTTTTCACTTGCCCAATGTAGTCACTCTACTACTATTTTGTTAATAAACAATGTATGTAAGATTAATTACATACAAGCTCTCAAACCATTGCCACAGAGATCGTGATCATACACAATGAATACCTGCAATTACAGCAGGAGCGCAAGCCTGCGGTGTTCATATTTTATGTTACATTGCCCTCATGTGGACAGTTAATGCCCTCTGCTGGATATGGGGCAGAAACCCCAAGACTATGGCAGTGTTAAAAGTGATGAGTTTGCAAATATTCACACTTGCAAATTACGCACACACACACATTTTGTTTTTTTTCAAGATGATGTTCTACAGGGCTGGACTGAGAAAAGTCAGACTTTAAAAATGGTTTAGAAATGCATTTTAAAAGCACCTCCTACAGCAAATGCTGCAATAAAATTGGCTTTTATTGGAAGGCTTGTGTCTTCCTTAAATATATTACAAGGCAATTAAAGACACTGGATGTTTGCCCATGAGGTGATGCACAACCCTTTCAGCTGCACCCAAAATGCCTGCTGGGAGATCGGAGAGAGAGAGAGAGAGAGAGGGGTGGGGTGGCAAACACAGCTTAATATGGTAGATGTTCTTTCTCTATTGGTTCAAATTAGCCTTTGGTGTGTGTGTGTGTGTGTGTGTGTGTGTGTGTGTGTGTGTGTGTGTGTGTGTGTGTGTGTGTGTGAGAGAGCAGGTGGACGGGATCCTGTGCCTGGCAGACATCCTGACAGACGAGTCGTGTGCCGAGGCGGCGCGGGCTGAGGCGGCAGCAGTGGTGGCCCAGATCACCTCCCCCCACCACACCTCCACTCAGCACCTGGCCAGCTTCCTGGAGAGCATGCAGGACATCGTCACGGCCCTCATCAGTGAGTACTGCCCAGCAGTGTGTGTGTGTGTGTCAGGAGGGGTGGCAGGCTGGGGTACACGCAGTCAATGATACCTACACACCATGATACCTACACACCAATCTGAGCATTTATTTTTGCAAGAGCATATACTTTAATACATGCTTTGTATTACAAATTCAATTTCTCAGTATTCGTGGGAGAGATTTAGGTAATGTAGGTTGAGTTTGTGTGTAGACAGTCTTGTGTGTTAGCTTGTTTATTGTGTTGTTTTGTTGTCCCTCTCTATGTGTGTGTTGACTGGTGCACTGGTGTGTTTCTCTGTGTTCTCCTCCAGAGCTGTGTGAGACTGCCTCCTGTGGGGAGGTGTTTCTGCTGGCCTCAGCGGCGCTCGCTAACATCACCTTCTTTGACAGCATGGCCTGTGAGATCCTCCTGCAGCTCAATGCCATTCAGATCCTCCTGCAGGCGTGCTGCGACCGCCAGAGGGTGGACACGCCCTACTCTAAAGACCAGGTCTCACTCCCTCTCTCTCCCATACACACACACACACACACACACACACACCCTACTCTAAAGACCAGGTCTCACTCTCTCTCTCTCCCATACACACACACACACACCCTACTCTAAAGACCAGGTCTCACTCTCTCTCTCCCATACACACACACACACACACACACACACACACCCTACTCTAAAGACCAGGTCTCTCTCTCTCTCTCTCTCCCGTACACACACGCACACACTCTTACAAATTCAGTTTGCTAAAGAATCAAACGCTAGATGCTCTATGTTCCAATTTCCAAAATAGAAAAAAAAATGTACAATACAATTAATTTGAGGCCCTTCACTGTGAATGCTACTAAGGTTAACAAAAAGTCATTTACAGCAGTTTTTGTGCTTTAATTTGGCTATGACCTTGCCTCCACATGCAAAGCTTCATTAGTGTAATAACCATTGCTTTGGTGTTTGTCTGTCAAGGTTGTGACCATACTGGCCAATCTGTCTGTGCTGGAGCAGTGTGCTACAGAGGTCTTGCAGGAGAAAGGTATGTGTTAGCAAGTGTGTGTGAACACCAGCCAAACTAGCTTTTCCTTTTGAATAAACAGAACCCTGCTTATCTTATACCTGTTTTTATTTTTCATTGTATTATTGGTTCCATACTCGTCTCAATATACATTTTCTCCAACCGATGTGCAAAAAGCACAGAAAACCACCAAAACGACAAAATATACCACTATGAACACTCTCTGACCTAGACAAAACACTAACAAGTAGCAATACAAGTTGTTTACTTTTTTGGTAAATTTCTTACACACATGAGCTTTAACATTGACATTTAGTTGGTTGCACCCTAATTCATTACATGATTGAGGACATGTATATTACCCGTGTTTCATCTGATAGGTCACACTCACAGCTGTTTTCCTCCTCTCATGCATACTCTACTCCCCCCACACACTCCACTCTGTCAGCCACCTGTTTCTTTCTGCCGCGGCTTATGTTTACAAGGAATCGAACAGTAAGCAGTCTGCAGTTCTGGTTTTCACCTCAAGATGGCAACAATAAGCTGTTTTTTTTTTAATAGTGTCAAACATTTTCAATTGTTTGTTTGAAAAGATTGCATGGCTCTGTGTATTTAAAAAAAAAAAAACTTGTACGTATTCAGTCTTCTGATTCAAATAAAAAAAACATCATCATTACAGAGGTATAGGGGCAATACAATATAAATCACTCAACTGAACATCAGAGCGTTCTCCTGTATGTTCTTGTGTGTGTGTAATCCGTGATTACAGCGTTTGATGTGTGTTTGCGTGTACACTGTTGCAGGAATCGAGCGTCTGCTGCTGCTGCTGGGGGAGAAGCCCAGCTCGTCCAGCCCGTCCGAGGGCGCTGCATGTGAGCGCGTGCAGCAGAAGGCGGCCGTGACACTCGCCCGACTCAGCAGGGACCCGGAGGTGGCTCAGACTGCCATCCAGTTACAGGGTAGGACTAATAGACACACACATCCAGTTACAGGGTAGGACTAATAGACACACACATCCAGTTACAGGGTGGGACTAATAGACACACACATTCAAAATCACTGATTACGTTTAAAATTAAGTTTAGCTGTAAAATATTTTGAAAGACAATAGAAGTTGACCAAAGTGTTGCACAAATGATGAAATCAAACATGAATGAGGTAAGGCACAAGATAGAACATTACACCATGATCCTTACAGACAACCCATGCAAGTAAGAAGTGATGGGGTTTCACATAGGATTTAAATAAACCAATTGGTAGGGAAGTATGAAATATGGTAAACTTCCAAAACTTTGCCTTTTAAATGAGACAGTGGAACATAGGATTAAAGAGATCTCAAGGTGGAATGTTGCAGATAGTGAGAGTAGTCAACATACTATTTAAGGTTTTACATAATTTGTGTAAAACCTCAAAAACAAATAGTTTACAAATAAAACAAATCTTGAATTCCACTTCAAATTGAAGAGGAAGCCATTTAACTTCAACTGAGAAATGAGATTGAGAAATTAAGTGCACGCATTACTGTCTTTGAGCCAGTGTCTTTGTCCTGTCATGATGAAGTATCCTAACTTGGCTCTGAGCTGGATGGTTGGGGTGACCCAGACGAGTTGACCTTGGCACACGAGCAGCCTTGACAAACTCTGGCTTCGGGTGAAACTAAAAGTTGAACTTTTGAGGTTCTCAAAAGTGCAGGGTCCCTTTTTAGAATTGAAATACGGCTAGACGCAGTCCCCTCAACCCCTACTTGCAGAATCCAATCTTAAGGTATGAACTTGCACTCTCACTGAAGTCACAGTAGTCATATAGGGTGTCCGTTCAAGGTATGTCTGCTCATAGGAATGTGAAAGGGATTGTGGTGCTTGGCTATATATGGCTTTGTAGTAATTGAGAGGTATGACGGTTGTCATAGTTGGATTTAGTGGCATTTGGTCACGTGATTCCTTTCTGACAACAGAAGTGAATCACACAGTTGCAGTGGAGCAGTATATGGCAGGTACTGTGACAGAAGTAAATCACGCAGTTGCAATGGAGCAGTATATATGGCAGGTACTGTGCACATGAGCAGCATCATCCCCCGAAGACGAGAGCGGGGAAAGGATGAGCACGGCCAAATGCACCGCCGGCTGGAGCACCGTCCCAGCAGCAGTCTCTGCATTCCGGATGGCAGCCGAACATGAAGTGGAAGGGGTGCACTCAATTAGTGCTGATATCCCTCTGTGCTTAAAAGGTCACAGGGCTGGCCACAACAACCCTCCTCGCACGGACATGCTTGTGTTGTCAGAGACGAGGTCCCAATGTCCCCGTATGGCCCTACAACTATAAGGGTGGTAGGAGCTGCTACTGTCACAAGCACACCAGTCACCACCCTTTCACTGGATAGTTGTTAAGTGCAACCTTCTTATAAAGTCTCCTCTTGCAGAGACACAGGCCACACAGGTGAGGTAGAGACAGCTTAAACTCTACAGTTTGCACGGTACTTGGTACAAAATTCAGAGGTACTCCTATTTGAAGATGCTGTGATAGGCTTGTCATATAAGTAAGCCACAGACAAGAAATAACTTCTTTATTAGAAATGGAACTATTGGCATAAGCGGAGTGAACTCCATTTGTTGCTTTGCATGGCAAAAACAGATGTGATCTGAGCCCACTTCTGGATCTGAGTGGCTTGAATCGGGAGACAGCCACACATTCCACAAGCACATTTGAAAAAGACGTGTACTTTTACAGATAGTCATGAGACAATGATCCTATCTGAGATTTGCATTTGAAAAGAGGGAATAGAAGACTCTGGCTCTGCCATGGAAACTTTCATTTGCTTACAGAGCATTCAGGAGATTTGCGCGAGCATCTTTATTTCCTGTCTGTCACAGTTGCGGAGACAGGCTTAGCAATAAAGCATGCAGCTCATTAGTAACCATTTAATACAACACTAGTCTGTTTGGCTTAGCTTTAACAAAGCCGTAATGTGTGATCTGTATCTAGATACTTGAACAATGGAAACTTTGAAAGTT
The DNA here is from genome assembly GCF_900700415.2 of Clupea harengus. Taxonomy (NCBI): domain Eukaryota; kingdom Metazoa; phylum Chordata; class Actinopteri; order Clupeiformes; family Clupeidae; genus Clupea; species Clupea harengus. Next base: position 4,615,404 of record NC_045154.1, on the reverse strand, counting down.
AGCTATAATATCTCAAAATGATTTAAGTCATGTAATTAAATAAAAATGCAGAAGTGCCCATTTGAAAACAGCCGAGGCCACTATTCTTTCCCTCTGTGCCCCCAGCCGTCCCCCGTCTTATCGAGCTGTGCCGCTCCCCGGCTGAGAGGAACAACAGCGACTCAGTGCTCGTGGCCTGTCTGGTAGGTCATCAGTGTCCACCCGCATGTCCACTTGCATGCCACTGTGCAGCCTCCTGGTTCTCTTTTATAATAACTAGCCTTTGATTCACCCATGTCTCCCTGTGGATATAAGCCTCCCCAAAGTGCATGAGATCGACCCTAATCTCATTAATTAGAGTATACGTCCTCAGGGCGATACTTCAATGGGCCGTTTCTCCATCGCAGCCCCTACATAAATGTATATATACTTATATATGTATTTGATATATGCTTTGAAATTCAAAGTGGTTTGCATTAAATGGGCACACATCATACATATTCTATTTTCTGTACTCTTGATTACCACAGCGAGGGTAGGCTTGTGTTTGATATAGAGAGACACCTTCCTACCGTACGCCGTATAACATACACTGTGCTGAAATAAGGACTGTGGCTTTGACAGATACTAGAAACTAGTGGTTCACCCTGTAGGGTTGTTCCTTAACTCTCGTATTGTAGAACTGAACAAAATGTGTTTTTTTGATCAATAAACGAGTGCACAGGATCGTGTAAGGCGTGTGGAGGAATAGAAACGTTTATCCAAAGGAATCCCCTCATCTTCTGTATTGTATCTGTATTTCTGTTCTCATTAAAAGTGCAAAAGGCAGAATGTGGAAATCCACAACATAAGCAGTGTTTCTGGCAGTGAATGAAAAGCATACATTGGTACATTAAATGACAACTTGTGAAGATGTTGCTACTGAAAGACATGTCCGTTGTGTTTTATGGTGACTGACCATATGCTTTCAACCATTTTACAATTCAGTCACAAATTTCTGCCTACTATTTCCCCCCTAAAGGCAATCCTGCCTGTGACACCTATAAACACACAGTACACGAATGACCTAAAGTGTGTCCTAAATTGAAGTGAAATTTCCATGAGTGTGTGTGTGTCGCTCCACCAAAATGAACATTAAGTGTGTGTGTGTCGCTGCACCAAAGTGAACATTAAGTGTGTGTGTGTCGCTGCACCAAAGTGAACATTAAGTGTGTGTGTGTCGCTGCACCAAAGTGAACATTAAGTGTGTGTGTGTCGCTGCACCAAAGTGAACATTAAGTGTGTGTGTGTCGCTGCACCAAAGTGAACATTAAGTGTGTGTGTGTCGCTGCACCAAAGTGAACATTAAGTGTGTGTGTGTCGCTGCACCAAAGTGAACATTAAGTGTGTGTGTGTCGCTGCACCAAAGTGAACATTAAGTGTGTGTGTCTTTGTTCATGAGTTGAATATGTGTTCCCAGGCGGCACTGAGGCGTTTAGCAGCTGGCTGCCCTGACAGTATCGAGCCATCAGACCACCAGCAGCTCATCAAGCCCAGACTGGTGGACTCCTTTCTGCTCTGCTCCAACATGGAGGAAAGCTTTGTGTGAGGGGCCACCTCAGCGGACTTCACATACCCCTCATATCTGCTATCGGTGTAGTGGCTCTCTGATCAAAAGGAAACGTGCTACTAAATTATTATATTATGATAATGTATTATAACCACGCTTTAACATGTGGTATAAGCTGTTCATTTGTCATTTTTATTTAAAAAGATTATTATCAACGTGGCATGCACAGAATAAAGCAATATTTTATGCAGCATCGTAATCTCTGATATGCCAGTCTTTTTTGTGTTCGGGTATGCTTTTGATCCCCTCCTCTTCAATGCAATTTATCCACATAAGAAACCGCCACAGAAAAGGGGGCCACTAACAGCACACATGTTCAAACACATATCTGATCTCTAGAGGAAGGGGCTGCAGCTCCAACAGAAGGAACCAACTACACCAAAGTCATTCAACACTTACAGAAACACACGCTGAGCATTTTAATCCTAAAAGCATTTCTGAAGTATTACTAATGACATAAATCATCGTCAGCGATTACAAATGTGACATTTGTAGTCCTGGTAGCAAACTCACATGAGGGCATCTTGTGGTACTGTCTGTCTCTGTCTCTGTGTATCTCTAAGGAACATTGTTACATTTCTTTCCCTTTTATTTATGCATCAAGTGGATGAACAAAGCTTTTGTCTGGGGCAGAGAGAAGAAGAGAGGAAGACGACAGACTTAAAGAGAAAGCCAGATATAAAAACACAGAAACACTGGTGCAGAAGTCCACCAGTGGCTTTGAACTGGCAGGTCAGGAATCATTCCCCAGGACCACTGGGATGCTCTGCAGTCCTGCTCCTTGTCCCCACGGTGGGAGAAGCTGTGGCAGATTCATCCTTTATGTTGCCTTCAGTTTGATGCAAGGGATCTCTCAGGTTTCTCCCCCTCCACTCTCGTCCTCCATGGGGCTGCTCCTCTCTTTTCTTCTCCCCTCATTCCACCAGAGGTGAATCCCGGATCTCGTTACTCTGCCACTCTACTCCGTCAGGACAGTTGAGGCTCTGTGTGTGTGTTTGTGTGTGTGTGGAGGGTCCAGGGCAGAGGCCATGTGCGCTTTGCTCATTGCTCTGAGGCAGTACTGGATGCAACCAAGGAAGACTTGCACCTCCAGACCCCCTCATGCAATATGCAGAGATGAGTGCAGGGAAGGAGGTTTCTTCAATTGGAACCTCTCTCTGGTTGTGCATGTCCTCCACCATGTAGCCTATGGCCATTTAAACCTCCACTAAACCCCCCTTCTTTCTTGTCTTTCCCTCGCTCTCATAGCCTTATCCACAACTCACATGGCTTTCTCAGCTTATTGATCTTTCCTGGGCTTTCTTCGAATGCAACTTTTTGCCTTTACACTTGCAAATCTACATGACAGCTATATGTGTGTGTGTGCATGACTATATATACTGCATGTGCATGACCACTTTAACCTTAATTACCAACCTAAATCATAATGATGAAATACTGGAACACAAAATAGTAGAATGGAGAAAAAAAAAGGATATATTATGTGTTTTTAATTTTACTCTCTGTTACCACAAAATATTTTGCCAATATTTAAAAAGAATGAAAAATATTTTTGTCTAAACAATTTAGTTGTTACAAAGACACTGGTAGGACAGGTAATACTCGACCTGAGAATTCCTGACATGATTGTGTAATTTACCTCTAGCTTCATCTTCCGCCCCAATACCAACAACAAGTATGGTCGTCTCACAGTATGCCTACTAAAGTCTATGATGGGATGAAAAATGACCATTTATACATACCTTATACCGTCCAAGAAATACATACAGTGCCATCCTCACTATGTTTGTCTATGTTTACTTTCTTCTGACAATCTGCAGGAAATTGTGTGAAAGGTGTTCCCGGATGTTCTGAAATATAGAGAATGCTACTGAAATGTTGCATACTGGATGGACCGATTGTACAAATGTTGGCAGTTCAATATATAATGCTAGCTGTCAGTACAGTTTAGACGGCTCCTTTTACTGGACTGGCCCCACCCAGGGGCACTCAGTTGAGGCGGAGGCAATAGGGCACTGCTCGGCACGGGCATCTTCAGTGGCTAGCGCTCGTCATGGGGCTCACCTCACAGGGCACCTCACCCTACTGACACGCCTCCAGGATGGGGCTGAGTCATTGTAGGGTGTATCTTTGTCAGTAACTTTGTGATATCATGAATTGCTTAAAAGTAACTGACCATAATCAATTATAATTGGGCACGAAGCGCCTTTACAAAGCAACCTGCAATTGAACCCAGGTCAGTTGTTTGAAAGGCTACTAACCACCAATACAAATTGAACAGTACTTTTTGTACTATTGCCTTTACTGATGTATGAACAGCTGGGGTTTAAAAGCCTAAGGTTCATCTATCTTGTGCTATTTAATCTGATGCTAAAATCAGAAATGGGGCACAATATCTCAACACCTTTGGTAACAATGTGAAAAAGTGTGAGAGGTTTCACAGTAAAAGACCCAAGTGCAGATCAAATGCGAATTTATTTTACAAAAAGGTTAAACTTAAGTCCAAAATTCAATACACAAAAGATCCAGGTAACTAATACCCCGTTTACACGATGGGAAAACGCATATATTTTCATGCGTTTTGGCCTTTCATTTACACGAAAACGGAGGTTTTATCACCGAAAACGATTATTTCTAAAAACTCCGGCCAAAGTGGAGATTTCTGAAAACTCCGTTTTTGTGTTTGCGTGTGAACTAGGTCAAACGGCGTTTTAGGTTCTCAAACGTCACAGTATGCGACAAAAAATGCATCACATCATGTGAGCGTCCTATGTTTACAGTTAGTTTGCTTACTGATCATGGATGCTGTTAAGGTAGTGTTCATTTAAATGTTAATGCAAACGCCTGTTTGTATTTACAAACACAACTGCTTTTCTATATGGAGGAGCAGAGGCGAAGAACTGAACGGAGGTCAGCAGTCTTTCTACTGCTTTCACTCCCAAGATGTAGGCTACATTGCCTGCCAACGTCGCTGCCGACGGTTTTGGATCTGACCAGGGCGAACTGCTGTCTGGTGGGAAAACTTCGAGAAAGAAGTCGTCCTCCTGGACGAATGCCATGAGAACTTCCGAATGGCGCGCTCATCACTACTGTCTCTTTCGGAGTTACTGCATCCCTCCATAGAAGAGCGTATTTATGCAGGTTCATGTAAACAGAAACTTTTTTGAAAACGATGTTGTGTGTACGACGTTATTTTTGAAAACGGAGGGGCAGAAATATTCGTTTCTGTAAATACCCGGCTATGTGTAAATGTGGTCTAAGGATTCCAAAAAGGGTAAAACACAAAGATCTAAAAAATTGGCAGGCAGAGTAAAAGATAAAGCACAAAAATCCAAAACTTATCCCACACGGGCAGAGTATCCACAGAAGTGAAGCAGAGAACCGATACAGAAATTCACAGGCTTGGACAGGACTCAGAGTTACTAACCAGACTTAATGTTGTCCAACAGAGATCAACAGACAGACTGGCAGACTGAACTTAAATAGTAGAGGAGAAACAGATCATTGGAGGGGAACAATCAAGAGGCAGGAGAAACTAATCAGGCTAACAAACAGGGTCATTAACAGAGCAGGTGTGGTAGACTGCAGGTGGGGGCAGAGCTCAGGATAATCAAGGAAGCACATGGCATTAACAAACAAACTAAGGAAGCACATGGCAGCCAGAGTCTCTTGGCTAGCAGAGAGGATCCTAACAAAATGGTCATGTATTATCTGCTATGGTTGTATCTGTTATATTCTAGAGTCTTCAATTCACCCCTGACGCAGCCACTTTCTGCATGCGTGGAATATACCTCAAATCAACAGGTTTGTATGTCTTGAGAACTGTAGTTTTAGTAATGCAGTCTTTAGTTTTAAGGTTTTCAAGAGATAAAGTATATATTGTTTAATTACCACATACACAAACATCACAGGATTACTTATTTAGGCCACTTCTGTGGGGACGCTGCACTGTGGCGTCTCTTATTTGACAACCAATTAAGGAATTAAACATTTATTTAAAAATTGTCATCTTGGACTCTGGTAATATCTGTGTGCAAGCCCTGTGCTATTTTAATTGTGAAGATACAACCAAACACTGTTGAGGTTCTAATGATACAAATATTTCAGTGGTCACAGTGGTTAGTTTGGCAGAAAGGAGAGAAAATTAGAGGAAGGGGTAAAAGGCAATGACGACTAATTAGTTTGTGAACCTTGGCCTAGCGTTCACATGGCTAATTATGATCATCATTGAGTGGGCTGCCACCACCAGTCTCATTGAGTCTATTCAGTGGAAACAAGAAGTGGAAACTCAGGCACTTAGAGGGGGAAGGGGATGGAGGAAGAAGTGAATCTGCAGATAGCTCCTGGTAGTCTGTATATTCGAAAAGAGTTCTTTGCTCAAGTTGAATTTAGAGAATTCAGTAAAAAATGATTAACCACTCGCTGCAACTTAACTTCCAGTGCAAGGATTGTAATTAGCACATTTTTGATTTTACTAATGGAAAAAGTCAAAATACAGACCCACTAAAATACAAAACAAAACTAGGATCTAAGTTCACTTAATTAAATGAAACTATTTTGAATGTTTGATTTCATCTTTTTTCAGGATGACTGTATGTCACATATCCTACATGGTGGTGATTGACAGTTAAGCAATACAGTCAATAGGCCCATCCTAACCTCCCCTTGGTCTCCCTTGTGCTCATGCATTCATTCTACTGGGAGTTCCTCCATGTTGAGTGGACTCCTGTGTTCTCCATGTGTGTACTTGCAGCTGTCTAAGAACTGACTAACTGCCTACTCACAGCATGTCCTCTCCATTTATTCCCCCATGTACCAAAGCTAACGTAGCATGACCCAGTTTCATTCTGCCTAACACAAACTCAAGTCAAACTTCCAAATACAAATGAAATACACAAGTCATTGATGAGTGGATTGTTCCACTAACATGTGGAGGTCTGATTAAACATGTTTGGTTCTCTTAAATATTAGACAGTATATGAATTCTATGGCAGTTCAGACAAACAGTGGACAAACCCAACCGAAAACATAAACTCCTAGGTGGAGGTACTAAAATACTCCTCTGCAGCGCCCCTCTGGAATTTTGCGAGGAATTTTGTGAGAACAATCTTTTGAGTGTCTGTTAGGCTACTGTTATTAATATTAACACTTAGCCTGGTATGACTAGAGTCACATTCATGTCATGAATAGGCCCAGTGGTCTGGCCGTGCTTCATCAGTAGTGGTGATCATATAATAACAGCCTTCGTCATTTGATATCTATTGCACATAGAAGAGCTATTACAGTGTACGGAATTAGTCACGTCATTTTATTTACATATTGTTGAGCACATTGTTGTGACTTTCTTACTACCAGCAGAATTTCACTGAATTCTTTGAAAAATGTAATGGATTATAAGAAAAGGGCTGTCCTTTTATTCATAATTAATAACTAATTCAACCTCAGAGTTATCTAGCGACCAAACATTTCTATCTTTGCTAATGGCTGCTGTCAGGTAGGTGGCTGGTTGTAGGAGCTAATGTAAAACTACCACTGACTGTGACTGAGCTACACACACAGGTCACGTTATACCCACAGTCAGCATTATGTTTCTCCACAACTTCTGTTACCGTAGCTTTGGCCATATCAAGATTATTGGCTACCATTAGCTTGCTGTAGCTAAAATGAAGTGTATATGCACATCAGATGCATTTACTCAAAAGTAGCCTGCTTCAAAAATCACCTTGATGATAAATGATGTGAATGTGAAGAGATGCACTGTCCTTCTTATTAGTTGCCCAGATTATTGAATAAATCAATCAAACAATCAATAGCCTAAAATCAGTGTGATCACAGAGTGGCCCAATAAGTAGGAAAGCCAGTAGGAAAAATATTGTTTTGTTTTGATTTAAAAGCTCTAGTTTAAAAGTTATGCTTTGCACTTAAATGGGATGTAGTTCCATTAGATGAGTGATGAGCTACTTGCTGTTCTTTTGCAACACAGTCACTTGACTCTCCACCAGACACTGGGTCATCTGTCTTTTGAATAATGGCTTCATGCCCTTACGATGACAGCATTGATATCGTCCTGTGAGATGTCTGCTTATGGTCAACGCAGAATCCTACTAATACTGAGCTCCAAGTTTAAAAGAACATTTAGGAGTTAAAACAAAAACATGGTAACAGGAACATTAATCATGATGAAGTTCAAAGTCTTTATTAACATGGTCACCACAAACTTACTTCTAGTATGTCATAGGCCGTTATTCTAAACTCTTCTTACACTTTTGTTCATCTCAAAGTTGTTCCCCCTTTCATGGTATGTGGAAAACCTATGAATATTCAAATGAGCCACACCTGGTTTCTCTTCTTATGGCTCACATTTTGAAATAGCCTTATGCTAATAATATGTAAAGTATCACACTGCAGGGTGACGGGACTGGTTCCTTAGGTATCTGACATCTGAAAGCCAGGCTGTCTAATTCCATGTTTTTCAGACTGTCCTTGGTACACAGCAGTTCCAAGGTAGAAATCCTCAACCATGGCGTTGACTGCTTATTTCACTCATGATATGTCGTGTATCATATAAAAAACACCATGTGAACGTGTTTGCAAAACACCATATGGACACACTTGATTTTCAGTGGAGGGAGTCTTTGACAAGTCTTGAATTACAAGGTTGAACTGCTTCAGCTGCATCTACTGCAGATCTAAAGATACATAAAGAAAACACACCTCCTGTTAATATTTCCTCATGATTTTACAAATGTGCAATGTGAGTCAGACAAACACCTCTGCCCTTGCCCGCCCTATGAGTGCAGTAATAAAAGTGAATGCCTAATTAAGACTCTGACTGGAATCGCTTGCAGACATTCTTTTTATTTGAAGATGAAATGATTAGAATCCGAAGGTCGGATGCCTACATATTTAATGAAATGTCTGAAAAGCAGCTCAATTAGAGGACTGTGTCCCTTTCTTTCTGTGTTTCTTCCCTGGGGCTTGATTGGGTTTGGGCAAGAAGAAGAGGAGCAGTAACACTCTGAATGGGGCACGGGCTCAATGAAAACTCCTATTTCCAGATTATAAGAAAAACAAGTTTAAAAAACGAGTTTACACAGAGTGGAAAAGCTGCACACCGTGCAACTTTAATTACATGACAGAATTTCTTCATTTCTCAGGAAAAAAAAACACATTTATTACAACTAACATTTTACCACAAAAAAATCACTAACACAAATCTCTCTGTAGATTGTGAAAGTGTGCTCCAGTTGTCAAAATGTGCAAATTTCACACTATATCGATCCATGCAAGAATTGCTGCACAGAAAGGGATCATGCAACAAGGCTTTGCAAACACCCTGGAATCCTGCAAAAATAAACCAAACAAAAGAAAGTCTTGGCCTTGAACTGTAGTTCACTTGGCTCTTATCAGTCTGGTGGGAGCACAACAGGTTACTAAGATTAGTGTTGACAAATATGATGTATCAAAACAGCAAGTAAAATGATAAATGTCTATTTTCCCTCACAGTCTAAATCGTTAACTTTTCTGATTCAACCTCTTATTTTCAGCGCAAAGAACTTGTATCGCTTTGATGTTGGGTTAAAGTAATATGATCACTGTTTTTAGACCAGCCTTTATCTCAACGCAGTCTTTATCTCAAAGTTGCCCAATTAGAACTCCTGTAGCTCTAAAGGACATGCAAAAGATGCAAAAGATGGTTGCATTCTTGTCCTGGACAGTTTACTGTCGTGCATTGTGATAATCGACCAAAGAGTTTAATGCCTAATAGTTGGCTGTATGAGCATTGCCATCCAAGGTCCATGGATGTCATAATTGTTTGAGTTAAAAAGTATTTTTCTGCCCTCAGATAAACTAAAAAGCTTGAGCCTGCCAAACCAGTGAATCATTCTCTGAACTGAAGGTCAGTAAATGGCTATCTGAATTATACTAAAGGAGGTACAGTCCGCATTGAAGAGCAGACACAGATAGACCTTGCATCTGGTACTGTTCAGGCATATCCTACTGAATTCACTGTCTAGTGATCTGTCTGACCAGTGAGCCACATTCTTTGGAATCAATACCCGTGAAGGCCTGCAGTATTTTCTCTTTAGAATAATACTTTCACTACAACAAACAATAGATATGGTACTGACAGCAAGATGCCTCTCAACAACATGGTAGTATAGTATTAGTGAGGTTGTGCTTATAGACTATGTCCTTCAACATACCATCTTGTGAACATCTTGTGAACGTAGTTAATGATGTATTTGATGATGCAAACACCCCAATACATTGTAAAACAACTAAGAGACCATACCTTCGCATCAACCAAGAAAGCGAGACTGGTAACATTTTAACACATTCATGGCCCTTATTTGAACAATAGCAGCAGCAGCAACGACAACACATTTAATCAATGTTTAAATACTTTGCTTCTGGTTTAATTACTTTACCTAGCTCTATTAGGGAGTGATGTTTGCCTGACAGAAAAATTGGGCATCAACCCTGTTTGACACCCCTGTTTGTCTTGGGCAGTCATTGGCCACAGAAAAAAATTTGACTGACTTGAGGAAAAAAGCCAACCACTCACTGTGTGGTAAGACGACTCGTTGTTGGCATCAGAGGAGAAAGGGCCCATTCAAACGGTGGCAGGATTGAAATGAAAATGGAATCCCTTGTGATTTTAGAAATATGTCTAGTGCTACATTTACACACAAAATGCCCATGGAAAATTATAGAGGGAAGGCATCATTTTCGGACAAAAAAAAATGCCCAGGAATTACACTGAATTTTGTGAGACTGGATACGGGGCTAGGTGTACTGGATCTCCATAATGGAACCTAGCGAGGCGTTTTTGTGAAAGAGGTTGGCACACACAGCATGTCAGACAAAATCCCTCTGCTAGTATTTTTTCATTTATAAATGGGGTGAGATGAGGAACAATGATAAAACGATGAAAACTAAAGTTGACCGACTGAAACGTAGTAAAGATAAATTGTCATATTTCAAAAGTTCTGTTTTAGAATTTTATATAGTTTACAATGTTTACCTTTCTTCACTACACTTTACAGGGTAGGAATACATGTTACTTATACATGCCCCCCCCCCCCCGCACACACACACACGAACTGAGGTGCCGTGAACTGAACAGAACTGACCTGAACTGAAAGGTCTGCATATTCTGTTTAGAAAGTAAGGAAAGTAAAATGATGTAATCCAGGCAGCCGGTCCAGCAGGTTCTTCAGCAGGTTCTTCGTTCCTGTACATCTTCTATACGTACTTCAAGCATCTTGAAGAAGAAGGTTGTGTTTTGTGTCTAACAAAACTTACAGAAGAGTGTAGGGTCCTCCTCCCATAATGGGTATTATGTCCCCTTTTTTTTTTACGTAAAGTTAATATGTAATCTTTGGTCACAAGTTAAGCACTGGAGATGCCCAGAGGAACATTGCACTTAGATAAGCTGTCAACCTTGACTGGACAGACCAGTTCAGCTAGTATTATAGCTATATAGGGTGAAAAGCCACTGTAGTCACTTTAAAGAGTCATTTTAAAGAATGGAGAGCACCTGTACGAGTGAGACGAAGAGGCTTCTTCACCTGAAGATAACCATTAAGGAGGAGGCTCCCCACAATGGTGTCATGGAGCTGCTGAAGATTCTTAGGCCTCAGTGGAGGACAGAGGACATTAAGATGAAGGCAAGTTGGATGGTTTAATGCCCCCTGCAGATTTGAAGGGCACAGATTTGGGGTTTTCTTCAATGAAAGGCCATGGCCACAATGCATGACAATGGCAAAAGTTTATCGTTCAGTGGCACCCATAACTTATATATAAAAATGGTGAGAGAACGTGTCCATGTATGGTTAAATGCACAGATAAGGTCAGTTTTAGGCAATAGGTCTTTTGATGAGAAAACAGATTTTTTTCCTTTAATGATAAATGTAATTACTTTTGTGCGCAGCTGTTTTTGATATGTGAATACATTAAGTAATGTATTTAGTTATGTATTTAGTTATGTATTTAGGCGATACCTTTAAGGCAAATGGGAGATGTAAGAGACCACAATAAACTTGACTGGTGCTAGACACCCTCCATTCAAGATAAGCTTGAGGGAGCATCTCTTTGAAATCATGAGAAAATAATAAATTGGACCACATAATAGATTGAATTATAGCAGTGAGACCTCTGTATGAACTGGAATATAGGTAATTCACACAGGAGGCTTCAGCTGTTGCATAACCAGGTCAATTTAGGTCAGTGTGATCTGCTCATACTGCTATTAGCACTAAAAGACAAAGACACTTATCAAACCTTTTACACACAACATTGATAATTTTCACACATTTTGGGGACATTCTGGAGATGTGAAGATGTGCAGAGTTTCTGTGTTTTTTCCTATTAATGTCGAAAGAATGAAAAGTGGATATTACTGTAGGGTCAACCGTTTTTTATTATTATTACTTAAAAAAGATCAAAACATGGCTGATTCTGAGCCTTAATGTTTATACATGGGATCAGTGGTGTACAAGGACCTGGGCATGGACCTCTATGAACTCAGGGTTTATCACTCTGTGTGGTGCTGATCAAATAGACTTAGTTAAAAATACATTTTGTGTGAACACAAAGCTTGGGAATCCTCACAGACAAAACCAATAGACATTTTCTGTACATCACTGAAAAGTAATAGGCTCTACTGGCTGCGTGTGCAAGCTTTTTCTTTCCTCATGTTCTGGGCTTGATTTGCTCCAACTCTTGACACTGTTGGTCTGACTCTGATTACAAAGGGTTGTCCAGCTTGATCACAAATTCTTGGGCTGAGTGCAATGTATTTGTTTTCATGAGGCTCAAGAAATTCATTCATAAATACTTAATCAAAGGTCAAATGGCCATGTTTGCAGAAGTGTATGACATTGTTTTTGGTGCTCTCACAACAGGATGGACAGAGCAGGGGTGAAAAATAAGGCAGCAGCCAAATGAATCAGATACCATACACCAATATTGCCAAGAACCTCAGACACACAAATTCAGCACACGCAGCTAAGAAGCTCAGGAAACAGTTTGCCTTGAGCTTAAAATGAGAAATAAAAAAATGTAACACCTCAGATAACATTCTTAGGACTATAATTTACACATGTGTCTAATAAATGTCTCATAAGGTGTTACATTTTATTTCTTTATGTCTGTATATTGTAGTTTGCATATCCAAAAACATCTACACCCGACAGGCTCCAGGCAAAAGTACTGCAAAATAGATTTGCTTCAAATATCAAGTCTTGCTTAATTTTTATTTATTATCAAACATTTCTAATTTGTGGTCTACTCATATTTGTGTAGGTCTTCACAGAAGGCATCACCAACCAGTTAATGGGCTGTTACACGGGGTGCCTGTGGTCCTCGGATGTGGTGCTGGTGCGAGTGTATGGCAACATGACAGACCTTTATCTCGACCGGCGCAAAGAGATGGAGATGTTTCAGATACTTCATGAACATGGCTGTGGCCCCAAATTGTACTGCAGCTTTGAAAATGGTATCTGTTATGAGTTTTTGCAGGGCATGGTGCTGGATGACACACTACTGAGAGAGCCTATCATTTACAGGTACAGTTGAATTGGTTGTGTTATTAAGAGCAGCATTATGCTCACCTGAATTCTCTTAGGTGTTCAGAGTCTTTTCACATATTATGTGTGCATTATGGTTGAATTATGAGGGGGTTCAGTGCTGGTTTGGTCCTAATACTAAGTTTGTAGTTTGTAGGATGTAGCACTGGGGTAATTAAACTCTAACGTCTCGTAAACGTCTCACTGACTAAGAGCAGAGCAGAACTCTGTATCGCATGGTAAATCTGATAATCTTCTGGGCATCCATTTGTGTTGCCAAAGATAAACTCCATAAAAGTGGTGTCATACTCAGAAGTACTAGGCCAACTTTAGGCCGACTATTGGTTCCTACCCAAAAAATGAAGCAGACGTCCAAATGAAGGAGGACTCTGGATCATGGGAACTGCCAGCCATCTCTGTGCAAAGAGTCATGGCTGCACTTTGTGCCTTTTTTTTTGTCTATTTGTAGACACTAAGAACAACAGGGGCCTGATAGAGAACAGAGCCATATCAAGACTTAGTTCTCAGGAAGAACTTGTTCTCAAGCTAAGGTCACATAACAAATGAGAGAGAGGTCACCCTGCAGGCTTTCTTTGGGCCCATGTGAAGAGGAAGTGTTCATGTTAAGAATCAGACACAGGCCTTTTTGCATTTATCACACCAATCTGATCAGAGAGAGAGAGAGAGAGATGTTCACTTTTGAGGTTTCAGCAGAGGTCAGTGATATCCTAAATGAAACTGGCTCTCAAGCTGTACACTTCATTTCTCAGAGGGCAGACATAATGTATGTGGCCTGTGCTCTGTTTAGAATCTCTGGGTTTCTCTGCAGATTTCGTCATTCAGGGCACGAAACAAAGTTTCTTTCAATCTTTGTGTTAATATGCAGGCTTATTGCAGAAGAAATGGCAAAGATCCACACCATCCAGCCATGGACCAGCTCTCCCCCTCAGGCTGTCCTTTGGACTAAAATGTCTCAGTTCCTCCAGCTTGTTCGGGATTCTGAGAATAAGACGCCAATGCTGAGGTGAGTCAAGTCTCATCAAAACTCATTATTCTACAATGACAAAACATTTATTTATTTATTTATCAGAGATTATGTGTGTTCAGCTTCTGCAGAGACACAGTCTAATGCAGATGTGTTCTGTCTTACAATTGTATTGAATGTCATCTGGAAGCAGTGGGCAGTGGATTTGGTGAGGACAATGTCCACTGTCACAAAGAGATGTTACTGTGTCAGAGATGATGGTGTACTATTAGACTCTACAAAGGGGCAGGCATTAACCAACTTCCTGGGTCGCATCGGCTTATCGGTCAAACATTTACAACTGTTTACTTTAGCAGCTTTGAGGCGGAAGTTCAGACAAACTGGAGGAGTAAAGTGCAACATCTGCTTTTGCTCCCTCTCTCGGATGGAGAGGACTCACTTGGTGTTCCTTTCTGGCAAGGGAGTGAACACACAGTCCCTGAAGACAGTGAGTTCATTGACACTGACTGAAGAGGAGAATGATGTTTGTCAGTGACGCAGCAGGTACATCTCATATTTAAACAGCTGGGACAGACAAATACCCGTTCCAAAGGCAGTTGTACATTTCCACACTCTCTAAATATATTGACAGTGTTGACAAGTCCTTGGCCTTTTTAGCATCTACAACTCTGACTGTCATCATACATACTACATCATACTTATCATACTGTCATGATGTAGTGTAGTGTAGTGTAATTTAAACACCTAAAGGATGCACTTTGTTGACACCTGCTGGAATAATTAACTGAATATGATTGACATAGGTTTAAGACTTTGAAAACCGACTGTAAGAAGTCGAAAGCTCAGTTTTACAAATTGCGAACTTGATCTCGTGTGATGAACACACAGACACCCAGCACATCCACCCTGTTTAGCAGCATACAAACACCAAATGACCTCTTCCCTGTAAAGTCAATAACTTGGCCTCACCAGTCAAAGATTTAGAGACAGTTCCTCTCCCTCAGCTCAGTTCTGAGAGGACCAAACGCTTAACCTTCAATGCCTAAATTTTGAGTGTAAATTGTCCACCCTGCCCAAGCCATTGCATGTCTCTGGCAGAGTTACAGGTGCAGTGCATTGGCTTTTCCAATAGATGGCAATGGGCTGCAATGCATCATAATTTGTGCCGAAAACTGTTTGTATGTCGTCATCAGCGACACAAAGCAATATTTATCAATGTCTGAGTTCTTTGATGACTTGAAAAACAACAACTTTGTGATTGGCTGAACTTGTGCATCTGTACAAGGCAGCACCTGCAGAAAGAATATAAAAACGACTCCCTGCTGATCGCCACAGTGTGTAGCACAGCTGCAGAGCTGCACGAGAAATGCTCTCTCCGCTTTCATTTGATCATCTAAAGGCAACGAAACATACATTCATCTCAAGGTTGTCGCCTCAATATGAATGGATTCTTTAGACAGAAGGATGTACTAAGATAAATGGTGTCAGCGCTGAAAACAGTGATGAAAGTATCACTTTTGGAGGATATAAAGAACATTTTTCATTCATTCAATGTTTCAACCAAGGATATGATATGAAAGGGGTTTATATTGTAAAGAATGCCCTGACAATTGCAGTCATGCTCATACAAAACCTTATAATGACCCAGTTGCATGAGATCAGTTTACACAATGGCTGATTCAATATTACACAGACATCAGAAATGACTTCCTTTAGGTTCAGATGGGGTTTATGAAATGACGTACCTACCATTGTCGATTTTAGGTTTGAAATTCATCAAATGACAGACCAAAATCTCATTTGAATTTAACAACTTGTCTGTTTCATTGGCTTAACGCTGTATATTCCTCTGAATGTTCTTTTTAGAGGTTCACTGTTAAATGAAGTAATGTTCAAAACATGATGTGAGGGAGATAAAGTGCAGCGAGATAGAGGGGGCTGTGTTTTCTGCTCTCCAAGCAGTCCGTGGAAAAGTGGTGGTTCACAAGATGGAGAACTTCTGTTTGCATTAGAGAACAAGAACAAGAACAGCATTATTCAGAACCGACTCACTTTGGAAAGGAGGAGGAAGAAATGTATGCTGGGGAGTGTGCTCAGTCGTGAGGGTCGATGTAGACCTGTAGAAAAGAAGTCCATACAGCAGTTACTAAATGTCTCTCTCTCTCTCTCTGTGTGTGTGTGTGTGTGTTTGTGTGTGTGTGTTTTTTTTGCCCGCGCGTGTGTGTGTGTGTGTGTGTGTGTGTGTATGCGTGTCTGTCAGTCTATCTTATAATCCTGTTTCAAGTATGATTGTAGACAAAGAAGTGTCAGACATCTTAAATAAATCTTCATAGTCTTAAAGGGAAAACACATTGCAGGAATGTTTGTCTATACATGTAGAGTATGTGAGAAAGCCGTAGTCTTCTATAAACAGGAAACCTGTTTGGTTTTCATTTTATTGTGCTCTCTTTCACAAAACACTCTAAATTACACAGACAACTGTGTATAAAACTATGACAACTGTTTGTTCAGAAGCATAAATAGGTAGTAGTGTTTAAATGACTGTACTTCCCCCCTTGACTGAAAGAGATGCATAAAAATCATTAAAATGGCCACAATATTTGTGAAGCACTTAAAGGTGTTTTTTTCCTGACGCAAGTAGTTCCTCAGCCTGATCTGGGAATCAGGTGCGGAATCTGTGGCTCCTTTGATAACCCCACCTGGACTTGAATAATATGTACATATAAAACATACACACAAAACAGCAATTAGGACAGTGTTAAGTGCACGTGAGATTGACGGTTGATATAGAATATTCTTCCTTTGGGACAAATAAATGGATACATGAACTGAAGTATGTGTAGGGTTCGTTTTTAATGTTCTTTAACCCTCAGAAAGATTGATGAATGATGATTGTGTGTAATTACTCCATCGACTAGTGTTCTTTAACAGGTATGTTATGTTTTGCTTCTGTATCAATCTCTGAATAATCAATGTTCTGTTATGAATCCTTAACTGGCACAAGACCATTTGGAATATTGGAGTTCAACACACAAGTGCAATAACATGGTTTGAAATCACACACACACACAAGCTAAAGCATATTAACCTCATGACTCTTGTAGCCTGTGACACTGCCTCCTGTGTAAAATGGCACCAGGCACCTGTTCAAACTGACTCTCTACCCACTCCCCCAGTTCTTTGTGTCTGCCAGAGGCTGCCAGTGTGGAAGCTCTGAAAAGTGAAATGAACGAGCTGAAAAGACGACTTGGTCACGTATATTCTCCAACGGTGCTGTGTCACAACGACCTTCTAACAAAGAACATCGTCTATAATGACACAAAAGGTGGGTTGAAGTGTCAGGCCAAAGCAATTGCTATGAGTGAGGATGTATGAGGAAATCTTCCCTGTGAGAGCAGCTAAGGGCGAGCTTTCATCTGTGATGCGATGTACAAAAGGCTGTCGTGTACTCAATCGGCAAAAGCACATTTCTGACAAAATAGAACACTTCCTGTCGGGCACTTGTAAAGTTATTGCCATGATGTACTATTTGAATGATTATGAGATTGAGTTCAATGGAACATGAAGTTCAGATTTCAGTTTGAAACCAAATTTAAGAACATGGGAGTTTTCAATATTTTCATGGGTGTTTCTGTGTTTTCTGTCAAAATGATCTGCCTTCGAAATGAGATTTTCAGGCAGATTTCATTCAGATCAAAATAACAGAAACAAGGAGATGGAGAAACATTTTGTAGATAATAGTCTGCGGTAGGCTTGCCATATGATACTAGGCATGATGTGTTCACTGGTTTCAACCTCTGTTTCTCAGGCTCTGTGAAATTCATTGATTATGAATATGCTGATTTTAACTATCAGGCGTTCGATATTGCCAACCATTTCAATGAATTTGCAGGTAGGCAAATAAATAAATGAATGAATAAATAAACAAACCCTTTATATATTTAAATATGTTGTCCTTTTGGAATTGGTCATTCATTTGGTGTTTAATGAACATTTCAGGTCTGGGCGACATTGATTACAGTCTATACCCCAGTTTGGAGCTTCAGCAGGACTGGCTGACCACTTACCTGGAGCACCATAAGAGCAGGACAGGCACGGCTACCTCAGGCTCAGAACGTGACGTGGAGAACCTGTACACCACAGTCTGCAAGTATTCTCTGGTGAGTCCCCTAGTCCAGAACCAGACCATCCAGACCACACTCAGCTTCACACACAATTCACAAACAAGACCGGGAGTGCTTAGCTTCAAATGCTCCAAAGAAATGTGGAATAAACCGCATGTACAAAAAGCTAATTCAACATTGATATGAACGGTGTGAGGGACTGCTCAAAACCTGCCCACTACTCCTTCATCTTTCCAACCTAGGCTAACCCACTATTCAGTCACAAAATGTGTGAAACTCACATAAAACGGGTCAACACAGATTCGTTGTTCACCTAGAGCCAAAAAAGACTGCCAAGTACACTGTGTGCTACCACTCTGTCCTCGTCTAAGCCATGAGTATGTCACATGAAGCCCTTGTCTGTGTGTCTTTGGCTTGGCCCTCAGATGCAGTCAGCAGTGGAATAAAGAACACTAAAAATGCAGGCAGGGGATTAGTTTATTTGTATTTATTTTCCCAGTATAAATAGTTTACTTCCGTTACTAAACCAAACATCTCATTTCTGAAGCCAAATGAACCTCTTATTAAGATGAACAGTTGTATTCAGTCATTTTAAACAGACACCTATTTCTTGTGCAAACAGTCATGAAATATAAAAAAGATTGTTGCAAAAGATTGAGGCAGTTACTCTTTACATCAGTTTGGACATATACAAGCACATCAAGAAGCAAGCGTCTGAATTGTTACTTTAAGGACATTATTACACCAGCCTGTATGTTCTCCATAGTTGAATATTTCTCTCCTTAAACCTGCAGGATTTATGTGTGATGGTAGCCTCCTATATCTCACATTACTCATTATGTATGGAAGCATGGAAATATCAAACGGTTACTAATAAACAAACATACTTTTAGAGATTTATTGGAGTGAAAACTGTGCAAAGGAAATAACTCCAGGTAGAAGGATCAAAACTGAAATTGTGGAAATAGTAATTCCAGGATATTTTAAGAAAACCTACAAACCAGTCTCTTCAAAAAGACTTTCTGTAAAAGTACTTGTTGTTCTGTTTGGCTTGTCAGTGGAGAACATAAAACATAGTTTACTCCCTTCTTTATGCTTGGCTCACTTCTCCTTTTTAGCCGTAATCTCTGGAATTATCCTAAAGTATAAATAGCATAATGCAATATTCCAAATGATGTTAATATTTCAAGGTAGCCCTCATTCTGAGGGCTGCTGGACTCACCTACAGCTTGCTTCATCAACATAACATCAACATAAAAGATTTCATTGTCTAAACCAATTAAAAAATTGGCATGACATTGTCTTCATACCACATGCGTGCGGACACACACATGCACAACCACACACGCGATATGGTGGGAAAGCATTTGGCTGATAGAATAACTGAGCCTGGCCAAAGCCATAAGATAAAAAAACCACCCACACACATAAAACTAATAAGATGCTGAGAACATCTCTATAATTGAAATCAGATTGTAGTGACACTTAGAATGTTGACTTGAGTAAATTGGGAGAAGTCACATCAGGAATGAATCACCTCATCAGTGTCCCTCCCACTGACACCAAACACAGCCCCTGTTATTTACTAACCTGGCAAGCAGCTCCGTGGCTTTGCCTGTTTATCAAAACAATTGAAACTGATACATGGGGGAGCTGTTTTTCATTTGAGGCTTGTCAGAAAATACAACTTGACCAACTCAAACAGACCCCTCCTCAACACAAGTCACAACTTCCTTGAATTCTTTAAAAAAAAAATTAAAAAAATGTTGGGATGCAAATAGAACTTTTGGGACCATTTAGTTTAGTTTTATTTAGTAGAGTTTTTGGATCATCTGTAATGGACTCGCAGCTTTTGGCTTTTCAGCTTTGAGCAGCATATGGTCATATTCATGATTCCAATGGCAGTGTTTCCTGGGGCTGGTGGTGTGGCTGTCTGGGAGGGGAAGGACCCTGGGCCTGTCCTGTGTGATGTGGACCGCTGCCATAGCTGTGGTGAGGACGAGCGGCAGCTTCCCTCATCCCCAGAGTTTAGCGAGAGTGAGCCAGAGGACACGGGGGCCCACGCGTGGACCCCGGAGCCTCCCGAGGCTGCGCCGGGGCCCTCGGAGCCAGGACTCTGGGGTTGTGTGATGTCACCTCGGGCTCTGTTGACTGTCATATTTTTGTATCGTATGGTTTTTTTTTTTCTTCTTCTTCTTCAGTTATCTCAATGACTCCCAGTGTTGACTGGTTCTGCTTAGCATCAGCCTAATGGCACCACTGATGCTCAAAGCCATTAATCACATAGAAATGCACTCAATGCAATGTTTTAGATTAGTAAAGGAAAAGAAAAAAAGTGTTGGGAGTATTTCATTCCATCGTTTATTTCATTACCTAATTAAAGTAAAATATATCAGTTTGCCAGACTGGAGGTCAGCTTGCATAACAGTGAATAACGGTGATAACCAGACTCCAGCAGAGGCCTCCTTCATAAAACCCAAGAACATGTGTTGAATACAGGACATACAGCTGAATGGTTTGACATCTAGGCCTTGAACTTATAGTGTCTTAAACATTAACTGCTGCGCGTGTCAAAATAAACATTCCCGTATCAAATTTCCTCTTTATAACTGAAAACAGAAAGTGCAACATTACTCTTCTTCCTTACTGTACTGTACTGTACTTTATTCCCTTGTTCATTTTTACGTATTTTTGGCACCACCCAATCGTATCTGTATCCATCAGATGACGTGTCATAAAAGCAGTATCACCTTATGCTTTCACTACAGAGTGTGAAGGATGGACATGTTCTGTGGCACCATCACATTAATGGATTATAATTGAATGAATCTGTGTAGCTGGAGCTTCATTATGAGTCATGGAAATGGCAACATGGCCTTCATGTAGCAGAAAAGTGTTCCTGGTATTTTTTGTAGTAATACAACTAGCTTATTCTGCAAGCCATCAGTTTATCATCTCATCTTGTGATTCCAGGCTTCACACTTCTTCTGGGGTTTATGGGCAATTATTCAGGCCAGATATTCAACTATCGATTTTGACTTCATCAAGTAAGTCATTTATCTATCAATATTATTTCAGCTTATGAATTGCCTTTAACTTGTAGAATCTTTCAGACTCTCTCTGAAACATGAAACCCAAGATGAGGCCAAAGATGAGATTTCGGAGATTCTCCCTCAGCCTGTGCAGCTCACAAGGAGTAATGCGCAGACACTGTTTTCAACCACTGCTACAGTCATTTAACTCTTGTCGTATGCCTCGAATATTTATTTAAAAATTGTAATATATTTCATGCAAGATGCGGTTTACTATCTTGTTAATGTTATGTCTTTAGCTTGGTCTGTTCTCTGTAGTGGTAGTATGAACATTATCACAATGATTATCTATGAGCATGAATGAATGCCTTCATCCATGACCCAATGTACTTTGTCTTGTCTTTTCTTTTCAGATATGCCCGTGCCAGATTTAAGCATTACTTTGAAAAAAAGGAAGAGTACTTTGGAATGTAAAACACCAACGTGCAAACGTGATACTAAAGCCCTCTTCTTACTACTGCATCCCAAGGTTTTACTGAGCCAAGTTAGTAAGCAATCAGCTATCAGAGATAATGGAACACATCCCGTTTATGTGTGTATTATTTGTTCTTCTTTTACCTATGGACTTTGAGTCAGTAAGAGAAAAAAAAGTGGGTGTGCAATAAAATTTCAATCCCACAAGGTCTCACTGCATCATTTCTAATGGAGAATTGGGGGAGGGGGTTATTGCGTTGATTTGGACTGTACTTTAGCAACACTGTACAAACCTTATCACAAGAACTCCTTTGTAAAAAACATAATTATATTTAAATGTTGAATCTTTTGCCCAAGGTGCCTTTAAAACTCCAAACAACTCAGCAGATCACTACTGTACTCATCCTCAGTATCAAAGAGAGCACTACCTTTGATGCTTTTAACGCACAGTATTTCAGAAATGTTTGAAGTATCTAAATTGATGGTAATTATATGTAATTCCCTTCAACTAGAAATTGATTTTTGGTACAAAATAAATTAATTGTGCCCAGAAGGTTAGACATCTGAATTCTGCAGATCAGATTCATCAGTTTCAAAAGGACAGGAGAGTTGTGAGCGAGTGTAAGCAAAAGCTTAAAGAATATCTAGTTGTTATCAGTTTGTTAAAGTGCCATTCTTGCTTATGTTTGTCTGAGCGTGAAACTTGAAAAATAGACACAGAAACTGCGAGGTGAGGCGTCTGCCATGGTCCCACCAGATCTCTGTGTCCCACCAGTGTCTCTGTGTCCCACCAGTGTCTCTGTGTCCCACCAGTGTCTCTGTGTCCCACCAGTGTCTCTGTGTCCCACCAGTGTCTCTGTGTCCCACCAGATCTCTGTGTCCCACCAGTGTCTCTGTGTCCCACCAGTGTCTCTGTGTCCCACCAGATCTCTGTGTCCCACCAGTGTCTCTGTGTCCCACCAGTGTCTCTGTGTCCCACCAGTGTCTCTGTGTCCCACCAGATCTCTGTGTCCCACCAGTGTCTCTGTGTCCCACCAGTGTCTCTGTGTCCCACCAGATCTCTGTGTCCCACCAGTGTCTCTGTGTCCCACCAGTGTCTCTGTGTCCCACCAGTGTCTCTGTGTCCCACCAGTGTCTCTGTGTCCCACCAGATCTCTGTGTCCCACCAGTGTCTCTGTGTCCCACCAGTGTCTCTGTGTCCCACCAGATCTCTGTGTCCCACCAGTGTCTCTGTGTCCCACCAGTGTCTCTGTGTCCCACCAGTGTCTCTGTGTCCCACCAGATCTCTGTGTCCCACCAGTGTCTCTGTGTCCCAGCAGTGTCTCTGTTGTAAGGCTGCTGGGAGAGACTGCAGCTTCTGTTTCCTGTACCTGTAAGCATTTACACACAACACACAATTTATTTTGCTAAACACTAAATGCCACTAATGGTTTGATGCTACAAATATGTGCTTTGTCTGTTATGATTTGCTTTTTAAAATCTGGCTCAAAATTATGGCAATTATTAAGGCAGCGTAAACATTAATATAATTATAAATTAAATTATTATGGCAGCATCTATAAGAGTGAAAACAAAGGCACTCATAGTTATGGAAGTCAGAATCAGTTGCCATCACATAAGCACAATTTTACTATCTTAACTGAATGTCAAATGCAAAACCAGCACCACCAACAACGACAATGTAAGTTCAAATTGCAAAGTCTTTATTTTCCTGATTGTCACTTGATCTCATTGTTTTAGAGCCAGTAGAGGCTAATAAATACAACAAAATTATATTATACACTAAATAGCTTAAAATACAATATTTAACACAAATCTGTGTTCTGTGTGTATGTCTGGGATATGTGTATATGTGTGCGTGTGTGTGTGTGTGTTACAGTTGAGGGAGGCTGACTAGTCACAACCACAGGCAGCACTGTGCAGGAGCGTCAATATTCATTCATTCTCTTTTGAAATGAAAAGTGTCAATGACATAAAATGAGATAAATTGCCAGAAATTGAAAGAAATTCAAACTTGTGTGCATCTTAGTCACAACCTATGTGTTGTTTTGTATAATCTTCACATCAGAATTAGTTAAAAATACACTTTATATCCAGTGCTTATAACACTTAAAATATTCAACAGAATCGCTACAAAGGTTCAGTATATTTCTCGGTTTTATCTGTTTTCCAATACACCAATGACAATACATCATCTTGTGACTTGCCTTTGAGCTTGAATCAGCTTAACATTATTTGGCACAGAAAAATGTACAAATTCCAAACAAAACCAGCCTACAAACATTGCCCTATGAAAAATGTAAAGAATTTCAAATAACTTACCATTATTCAACTTGAAATAAAAAAGAAACTGCAAACTTTAATTTAAAATACCCCCCCCGCCCCCACCTCCAAAAAAAGTAGAAAAAATTAAGACTATGAAAACTATGGCCAGAAATGAATTCTTCCATATCGCTACCTGATGCCATAACAACACTATGACATTTGGCAGCAGACTAGCCTGATTAAAACCCAGTCTTTGTAATCACTATTACTTAATGAATAAGTATGGATGAAATCATATTCAATTCTGCCTAATCACTGATGATACCTTTGGAAAAAATGCAATCACTTTGAAAGTAGAGGTAACACTTGTATATGTCCCACTTTTGTAAACCGTATAGTTTAAGTGTGATGGTGAAATCAACTGTGATTTTACCTGCAATATCAAGGGAGTTCTGGTAATGCACACATCTATATGTTGTATTGATACATTACATACATGAATTCCTCTTAAATGGTGGCATTCAGATTTAAGACTCATTTTTAAAACATTATGGTGTCAGCTCAAGATATTGTAAGACCTCTGCCTATCTGTCTTCAGATCTGTTCCCCTGTGTGGGCGCCTCTAACCCAAAGCTCCAGAGGCTTGAGTGTCTTCTTATGTTCACCATGAAGACCCCATGGATTGTAAGGCATTGGCCTCTACCAACTGGGGGATCACAGACTGGCAACATCCTGAGTAATTAGGTTGGAATTTCATAATGCGATTGTGCTGTTCAATGCCATTATAAATAATGAATGATTTACTACTACTACGACTACTACTACTTTACTGTTTGGCACCAGTAGATCTCAAACATACTGAAAACAATGGGATTGAATGTCAACAATATAGTACCTAATTTCCCCCCCCTCCCCCGGGTCTTTAAATAGTTCATTCAAAACACATTCACAAGCTGGCACAACATTCCTGAGTGAGCAAAGGAACTCCCATTGCAAACATTAATATGAGTATCAATGGGGAGTATGAGTCAAATTTTAGACTGAAAAAGCAATACATTTATTTTAAATACTATCATTTTAAGTTTCAAGTCCTGACAGTACAATGTTTAAACAGGCTACGACTTGACTATAAAAAGTGTCCATGAGGCAAGAAAAAGAAAATATATACATGAAAACGATTAAATAAAAATAAAAACAACCTAACTTCACACATTAAGAAATGTCTTAAGACCAACAAACAGAGTAAGACTAATAGCCTTAGACGCATGCAATCTTTTAAAAAAAAAAACATATTTAGCTGAAAAGTGTCACCGTCTCCTGTCCCTGATTCTGGCTCAATCAATCAAAAAAAGGACAGGCAGAAAGACTACGAGCTTGATCGGTTGGTTTGGTGACAGTCCGAGCCAGAGCATGTGAGCGGAGCAGAGCAGAGTGGGTGGAAGGCTCACCACACACACACACACACACACACACACACACACACACACACACACACACGCACGCACACACACACACACACACACACACATGCAGTGGGAGTTTGTCCTCCAGCTCCAGTGCTTAACATCCTTTTCCCTCAGAACAAAACATGGCGCCAAACAATAAACACCAGGACCAAAATGGATCCGTGTACGGTTTGTGTTCATAAATAATTTGACAACGAGTAAAATGTAGTCAGCCCACACTGTGATTTTCAGTTGGGGAAATGGAAGTGTTATCAGTTTGGGTCGAATAATGTGTTATAGTGACTTCTAATGTTTTCAATGTTAGATATTATTATTGTTTTAATTATTATTGCTGATACCCACCGTGGCACTTTATTTTAGCCCATACATGCAAAACACTGAGTTTCCATGACATCTGACATCTATGCTTATATGGAAGCATACTCCCTCTGCTTGTGGAGGCATGCTCCCTTTCCAGATCAATGTTTTGGTCATCTTTAAATCTCTATTTGGCATTGGTGTGTATTAGCCCACAGTTGTATGAAATACAGCTGAACACCGTGGCTAGGCGACGACTTGATGCCTAGACGGTGACGTATGCACAAAGGGGTTTGGGCGTGGTGCGTGCCACTGACTTGAGGGACATGGAGCGGCCGCTTCATTGCCTGCTCCGGTCGATTGGAAAATCGTGGAGAGTCCAGCGCGCTTCCACTCCACTCCACTCCGCTCCGCTCCGCTCCCATGCTCCGTCCAGAACAGTCAGACCTGTTTGTGGGACTCTTTCCAAACAAGCTCATCGTTGATGCGAGACTTTTACAGAGGGAGGTGTGAGGACGCTCTTTTAGCGCTCGCCCGCTGGCGTGTCTCGGTGTCACTGCTGTAGTCTGATTTGGGCTCGTTCTCAAAATCCTCATACATGTCTATGTCGTCCTCACCGTTGGTGGTTTCACTGGGTGCCAAGGTGCTGGGCTCCATCTTGACGGCGAAGGTACTCTGGATGACAGGAATGGCAGGCTCTGGGCTGCCAGAGACACTGGAGCAGTCTGACGGTATGTGAGGTGGGGGCGGGGTGTTTGGTATGGTGATATTACCTGGATATATCGTACCTGTACTTGAGTTCACAGGTAACTCATGGGTTTGTGGCCTGACAAGAAAGAAAAACAGAGAAAGAGCCAAAATGAACATGCTATTCCAATTAGCATTGTGCTCCCACTGGCCTCTATTCATCACCACAGAGATGTTGTGGACGTGTCGTCTCCTACTGCTCCTTAAATGTGAAAGGATTCTTTATGGGGTAGGACAGCATCTGACCTGTACTTTATGGACTATGGATCATTTACTCTTATGCACAGAGTGGAAGGAAGCAACATCCAGCACGCCCAACAATGCTTTCATAATACTTTGTGACGGCTGGAATAGACCAAATTAATACAAGCAATGTTTTCATGATTCAGTTGTTTCTTCCATTTTTGGGATCAGGGTTTTTATCTAGCATTTAAACAGAGAACTGAATCAAATCAGAACTACTTCTGAAAAACGTATTCATATCATATGTATCATATCAATAACCACAGTGTATACACACAGGAACCTTTACATGCACACAAATCTTAAGACAACTACATGATGTGCGATGTAAGGCTGTACAAGAGGTCAAGATTTTATGATTTAAATGCCTGTTCACTGAAGTTAGCTAGACTAACAAAAACAGCTAGTGCAAAAAAAAGAGTCAAGCGTTCAAAACTCTTTCAAGAACTTCTTTCTTTCTCTCTTCTTACCCCATGTTGAAGAACTGCCTCATCTCCTGCCGTCTTGAGCGCATCATCTGCTTGTACTCGCTGATGCGCAGCTTCTTCCCGTCGATGATACAGGTTCGCTTGGGCCTCGGCTTGTACTTATAATTGGGGTATTTTTCCAGGTGGATCTTACTGAGTCGAGCCTGCTCCTCGTAGAATGGCTGCTTCTCTTGATTGGTCATCCCTTTCCAGCGGGAACCTGAAAATAAGCCAGAGAGGGATAGTAACTATGCCTGCAGCGTTCACACTGTCCTTCATCAGATGGATTGTTCTGGATCATTCAAATGTGATTGGCTATGACACATTGGAGCAGTGCCTATTATCTGATGTAGGCCAGCCATTCACCACTTCTCTCAGTTACGTAAATGTCATCTATCAGTTTTTCTTTCGAGACACTGCTTCAAGCAAAGACTGCTTCTCATTCTTCACTACTTAGCCAAACCAGCTCCAGTTAGCGGAGATTGAACAGGAACGGATTGTTTCTTTGTCAGCGTGTCATTTTGTTTCAATTTTGTGTGCATGATCTGTAACAATGTTTTCATGGTATGGCCAATCATCATGTTCATCAACACCATATTTTCTTTTTTGTTTTCCATTAATATGTAACAATATATTATTATCAAAATAGTTCCTTTCCATTTCCAAATTTCATATGGCAAAATAAAGCCTGTAAAAATCTACAGAATCTTTATAATAAATGAACGCTTGTAATAATGCTGCACACTACAGGCATCACAGTGGATCTGCAGTAACAACCCCAATATGTACAACAATTAACCCAGACTAAGTAAACCCAGGAATGAAATGGCTGTCCGTCTACTGAATTGCACATGGCCACACAGAACACACCGAGGATTCCAGAGCTCCCAGGCGGTGTTTACAAAGGTTTATCTCAAGGCCCTCTTCAGGAAGCAAGACATGATGAGCCCATTTTTCACAGCCTGACACACTAACCTCCTCTCCAGCTGTGTTATTGTAGTGGGCAGTAAGCACTCAAACATACAGACAAGTCAAACGCCCACAGCCTCAGTTTATCTCATTCTTGTTCAGAGCGTCTTCTGTTGATCTCTTCTGTACCGGTGTTGCGGCACATCGTGCGTTGTTCACAAGCGGTCACTGGACCTGACGCAGTTGGTTAGTGTGCGCATTACCGATGCGTGTTGTTGTTTTGTTGGCATAAGTGTTCAAACGCTGTTACATTTATGTTATTTTCCACCTCAGCTCCATGCCTTGCTGACTCTCAGGGCCATACTGCCCGAGCACAGTGGTCTGCCTTTGCAATCGGTGAGACAGTATGGTGATTTAGCCAAGACTGCCACCTAACTCCCTGTTTCATGAATGAAATGCCTGTTTCTGGAACCTATTAACAGAGAGCTTTTAAAACTCCACGCATCCATCACTCCCGCCACAGACCTGCACAGCAGTTGGTCTGTACATGAAGGGAGGCTGGAGGCCTCACGGCTGGACACCAACATCACCAGTCACTTAGGACGGAGCAAACAGTGCCCCAGCTTTCATGTGTTTTCACACACACCCACCCTCCCCCACCCAACACCACCTCCACACACAAATAAAACGCCGGACTCTGAGTGGGCTCCGAAGACCGGGAAGGCTACAGAAAGTGTTCCACACTAGTGTTATATAGTTTAAATTGATGTCCAGAACCATCAAAAAGAGGGAATGGACACAGAAATTACAGAAATGACCACAGCTTTATAGAACAATGTGTAGAGACAATTCTTCAGCCTATTGCCTGCATTCTTAGTTTGATTATATGTATCTTTGCTTGTACTTCCTTCAATACATATGCATTGTATTTACATCTTCAGAACACAAGAGGGTGTAAATAATAGATGTGTTCTCCCATCGCACAACAGAGAGCAGGACAGCGGCTTGTTTGAGAGTTCTATCTTACCCAGGATCTTGCTGATGTTGGAATTGTGCATGTCAGGGAAGGCCTGTAGGATTTTCCGCCGCTCATCCTTGGCCCAGACCATGAAGGCGTTCATGGGCCGCTTGATGTGGGGCTCGTTAGTGTGCCTCCCACGAGCCTCCCGGAACACCCGCGCCTCGACAGTGCCACCGCCCCCTGCTGGACAAAAAAACAACCTCATTGTGGTCACCTGAAGAAAACTCCTGGTTTTAATAATACAGTTTAGATAAGAAACTTTTCATGGGTAGAGGTGGGTAACATGGTGTGACAGGATGGCCATGCATTACATGTCATTTATCACTTAGATCTGCATTTGAAATCTGAGTCATTGAACTAATAACATATATAAGCTTCATCACAAATGGCTTCATAATGTGCGTATGCAACCTTAAAGTGGAGTGGAGGAAGGGTTGAGAGTGGGGCAAGGGATGAGCGCAGAGGAGGAGGGAACAGTTATGGGGCCGGGGGGGGGGGGGGGGGGGGGGGGGGGGGGGAGGACTCCTCAGTGGTGAGGAAACATCCAGTGGACAGTGCAGAGGCAGATACATATCTGTGTCTGAGCCCTCCTTGTTTACGGATACTATTTCAAACTAAGGCATGATGGATTCAGCGGGCCCCTGTAAACATGGGTGTTTATGGGAAGCAGGTGCTTGAGGTGGTGGGGAAGAATGTTAAGTCTGTTTGCCTTGAGCTGCTGATGTATTCTGTTTGGCACAATGTAAATTGACCAAGAAGAAGACCAGAAGATTGTTTAAGCTTGATCAGTTCAAAATGAGACTGCAGGACAACAAATGGAAATATCTGAGATACTTTAAACTGCCTACTTTATAGCAAGTCTTTTATAAAGTTCAGAGAGAGGAAAGTCAAACCGTTTTAGAGGCTCAGGCAAATGCCCATACAATTTCGTGTCATGTATGGGGGATACTTGATAAAATAGTGTAAAAAGAATCTAACGACTCACCCTCCATATCCTCAGGTCTGGTCAGGTCGATGACCCTGTGACCCATCTTCATATCATCACCAAGCTTTCCAAGATGCTGCCCCAGACTCTCAAAGTGGGCGCGCGCCTGAAAGACAATGAGTCAGAGGTTAGCTACAGACTGACCAGTCAGGGTGGATCCATCCTGCTCAGGAGGTATTCATCTTCTAGGGGAATTCTTCGGGATCCATCTTGTCTGTCATAATGTTTTATCGAGGTTGTAACCCTTAAGCGGTTTCGCAAAGTGTAGTTTAATTGTTTGCCTGAGATGCATCATTGACCACAGCACAATGATAGCCCAAATGAGTGCACTGTGACTAAAGCCCATGACACACCAAATCGGAGTTTTCCTTTATCTCCAGCTCTGGACACGGGAAAGCCCCTTGAACCCGTCGCTGTAGGATCCCAATTTAGTGCAGTTTCTTTTCTTCTTCCACAACCAAAAGACCAAGGGCTGACAACGCCAGTGCCGTTTGTAACTTCTTATCAGACATATTCACGATTAGAAGGAGCTATATGACGAAAGCGTCTGTGGTGAGCGAGTGGTGTGAAAATGGTAAGCAAAACGCTGCTTTATTTAAGGTTGGTTTCCTCACAGGCGCAGAGTGTACGTGCTAGTTGGACGTTAGCTGTAGTCTTTGCGGCGTGTTCAAGTACAGCTTCTTGGCCCAGACACGGGTGACGCGACAGTCGGCCTTCGTCAGCGCTAGTTCTTTGATATGGTTCGGGGTGTGGATGATATGTAGAGGGGAACTCTGAGCTTGTCAGAAATGCATCAATAATACTTTTCACAGACACCACACTGAGTATTATTTAAAGGAAACTCCAGTGCAGTTTGCTAAAACAACTGCCACCAGGAAACTGTTTCACATAATGACTAAAATATAATCTCTACCTTCAACTCACAACCTTTCATGAGTGTAATACAAAAATTACAAAAAAATATGTTTTCAACTGCTGAAGGGTTAAAACCTCACTTAAGTGCAAAAAACATAAAATGATTATTAAGGAGAAATTAATGAAAAACAAAAGACATAAAACCTGGACAGTAGGACAGAGGAACCCAAAGGAAAGCTGAAAGAGAGCAGGAAAAAGACTCCTGGAGGACAATGTGCAGGATCTTGTTTAACTCTGAGGCTCTGCTCCCAGTACCAGCCACTGTCTCTGATTAGCTGAAGGCCTGATGCTTCAAACGAGTTCAACATGTACTCCACCAAGCCACAACTAAATGTATAAATGGCACACTCCAGGCAGCAGTGGAAAAAAACAGGGCCCAACAAAAAGGTCCACTCCCTCCTCTCTCTCTCGCGCACGTCCTCTCTCTCTCTCTGTCTCGCTCTCTCTCTATCTCTCTCCCTCTCTTTCTTCCTTTCTCTCTCTCTCTCTCTTTCTCTCTCTCTCTCTCTCTCTGTCTCTCTCTCTCTATGATTTGGTGGCAAGAGGAATTTTGTTTGACAGGGGAATGGTTGCAGTGTGAAGTCATTGGCGTGGTAGCCGCTGGCAGGGCACATGGAACCTGCAGACGTTTTTATTGAGGGCCCATGTCAGCGCCGCAGAGCAGGCTTTAATCAGGCCGACCGCAGAGCAGGGCCCAGCATGCGCCTCAGGGCCCGCAGCGCAGCTCACTGCAGGGCCAGCAGCAAGGCTGCGCTGCGGCTCCGACAACAGAACACACAGGTCAGTGTGAGGAGCCCCAGAAATCCATTATAAAACATACATGTAAGGGATACCTTTCCAGTGCCATTGAAACCAAGTTAAAGGGCACTGGTACTGTTATGACTTTTAATACTGTAAATACGGGTCTTTCTTTCCTATGGTAATGATATTTATGTTTTCAAATGTTTCCAGTATTTCCATTATTCATAAAATTAAAAGTGAGCACCAAATCCTGAGTTCCTTTACTTGGGTGTAAAACAGGAGGGTTTCCATCAGAGACAAGTTGGTCTAGAAGCTACTGACATTACCAATGCCAAAGCTACCAATGCCATTTCTAAGGAATAATAATTGTTCCATCCAGAACATCTAGTTGTTTGACCTGTTATTTCAAACACATACCCACCCAACGAGAGGGAGAGAGAGAGAGAGAGGGAGAGATAGAAAGAGAGAGAGAGAAAGAGAGAGATAGACAGAGAGAGAGAGACAGACAGACAGAGAAAGAGGGTGGGGGTGGCCACTGTGGGCACTATGCCACTTCAGTAGGGTTTTTATTGGCATGGAATAATAGACATCACATGCTGTAAAAAATATGTCAATAAAACAAGTTACTGAGCTTGCCGACAGAGTATTTGGTTACATCTGCAGTATTCCATTTCTGGAAAGCCATGATGATGATCGCCTCCTCTAAAGCAGGGGTTCCTCTTAAGCCTGACTCATCAACTGCCATGGCACATAAACACCACAGCCAGAGCCAGTGCTTTACAGCTTGATCTGCCCTATCCAAGAGCAACTTTACTTCTGTAAGGACAATGAGCAGCGACTTCAATCTCTCTCCTATTTGGTCAAAGGGACGTCTAACACACCTCACACACACACTACACATATAGTCCTGAGTAGTCACAGTCCAGAGCAGACTCCAAAAGGCAAGAGAAAATAGAATAAAAGAAGAATAAAAGAATAAAAAAGAATAAGATAAGAATAAGAATAAAAAAGAAAAGTGTACACTCGACTCAAATGTACCACCATTTACAGACCAAATACACTTCTCACATTACCCTTGACTGGCATATTGAGTTCAATAAAGCACCTGACTAGAAAATCTTTACAGGACTGCCAAAACCTGGCACCATATAGAAATAACCAGCCTACTTAACTAAACTTGATCATAACCTTTTCTGAATGAAACTGACGTGATCAAACATGATTCTCCCCATAGCATTGTCACAAGTAGGGAAGAAATGGTAAGTGCGTAGTCTGAATCACAACGCAACACCACAAAGTGAAAAAAAACAACAACAACAACAACAAAAAACAGGCTCTGGGCCAACAAGAGGCCACCGAAGCCCAAACCCAGAGAGGCACCACACAGATGCTATTCCTGTGCCTTTTGGCAGATGGCAACAGTGGATGTTCTGAAAGGGGAAGTCAGGGTAAAGTGATACTCCACAATACCACTCGCAGGCTCAGTGAGTGCCGGCAGCATCTGTGCTGGGGGGGCTCTGACGACACGAGCGAAGCCAGGCAGCCACAGCCTGCCAGCATCCACACTGCAGCCGGAGAACGGCCCAAGCTGGTAATTTACTAGACAGCGGCGGGAAAAGAAGCAGAAAATTGCTTCCAGGGGCCCCCCAATGTTGCCATCACTCACATGGGAGGGCATTACAGAAGAGCAGAAAGAATAAGATGTGGAAGAATTAGAGAACACCAAGGAAAGGTCACAAACTGAATTTTTTACATCAGATGAACTGGAGAATAGTAAAATGGCCCTCTCTGAAGAAAGAACTCATACACATAAACTTACAGATGAGTCAGACTAAGGATTTCCATTGCTCATCTCAGTAGGATGGGGTATGACTAACTATTTAAGATAATTACAATATTTCAAAAAGGGGTTTCAGCTAAAAGAAATTCCAGTTATATACCACGCTTTCTGAAAGAGTTGCTTACCATTTCCATTTCCTTTGCAATAAAAGATACCAGTGTTATACTAAAACACTGACTATATCTAGTCCTCCTCAACAAGACTAAGATACCAGTGTTATACTAAAACACTGACTATATCTAGTCCTCCTCAACAAGACTAAGATACCAGTGTTATACTAAAACACTGACTATATCTAGTCCTCCTCAACAAGACTAAGATACCAGTGTTATACTAAAACACTGACTATATCTAGTCCTCCTCAACAAGACTAAGATACCAGTGTTATACTAAAACACTGACTATATCTAGTCCTCCTCAACAAGACTAAGATACCAGTGTTATACTAAAACACTGACTATATCTAGTCCTCCTCAACAAGACTAAGATACCAGTGTTATACTAAAACACTGACAATATCTAGTCCTCCTCAACAAGACTAAGATACCAGTGTTATACTAAAACACTGACTATATCTAGTCCTCCTCAACAAGACTAAGATACCAGTGTTATACTAAAACACTGACTATATCTAGTCCTCCTCAACAAGACTAAGATACCAGTGTTATACTAAAACACTGACTATATCTAGTCCTCCTCAACAAGACTAAGATACCAGTGTTATACTAAAACACTGACAATATCTAGTCCTCCTCAACAAGACTAAGATACCAGTGTTATACTAAAACACTGACAATATCTAGTCCTCCTCAACAAGACTAAGATACCAGTGTTATACTAAAACACTGACTATATCTAGTCCTCCTCAACAAGACTTTAGGAAAATGTTCTATTACGTATATGTCCTACAATGTCCTGAATGGGATTTTGTGTGGAAATAAAAGGCCCTTCACTTGCCAGCTCTCCTCGTTGTCTAGAAATTCTCAGACGATCTATGAAATCCTTCACAAGGCAAAGAGCTCTTTTCACGACCCAGTGGTGAAGTTACATTTAACAACCAACAACCAAATACACAGCCTGTCACATTCAGTGGAGAACAATTATTTAAGGAAATGAGGGACCTGGCTCTGTAAGCCATATGAAATCCATAGTTTGTATCATTGTGAAAAGTTTATAACAATGTGGCTTCCTTTCCTAACGTTACATCAAGCTCCTACCTCAACCTGATATTTGGAGGTTATTTATATGCTCTTGTATGTACAGGCTGACCTAGTTAGAAGAACTCTTTAATGGTCTCTATATAGATTTAGTTTCATATCCCAGCTGCCAATTTCATTTCAATTTAAAATAACATATGGATTATGAATGGCATTTTTCTCATTGAGCCAAATCACGGACACAAGTTTTCTTTGGAAATTGTAAGTTTGCTAAGACTAGACCACACAGACCTAGAAAGGTTAACCTGAATATGAGCTAAAATCACTGTGTGAGAAATTGATACAACCCTGCAGACAAAAGACAAAAGCCTAATCATAACTTTCCACCAAATGGTGTTCTTGTGCTAAACAAGGTCCACACACTATATAATCTGGCAATTTTTTTTTTCAATCATAAAAAAATAACTATTGTAACAATGGATTAATTTTCCTTGTGCATAAAATACATATTTAATTTTCATTGCGCATAAAATATGAAATTAAAATAATAAATGTATTGCCTCCATGTTTGTTTGGACACGATGGCTCTTATTAATCCAATCTCAAACCTTAACAAAACATATTACTTTACTTTTCTGTCACATCAGCATCAGTCTCCTGAAATGCTACATTTGTCATTCCATGTAGCACATTTTATGATTATCATGTTTATCACAAGGTGAAAAGACTTCATAAGAAGATTTCATTACCACACCATTACACTGATATAGTACTCTTGCATCTAGGGCTGTGTAAGAAGTTCCATTGTTTATACTTATACTTTCTTATACTTTCAAACCAGAGCCTCTTGTGAATACGTGGGATGCGTCTGCTTCTATAAAAGAGTATGTCCTACCTGGCTGCCATTATGGAGGTTCATGCGTCTGCTTCTATAAAAGAGTATGTCCTACCTGGCTGCCATTATGGAGGTTCATGCGTCTGCTAATATAAAAGAGTATGTCCTACCTGGCTGCCATTATGGAGGTTCATGCTGCTGAGGCTGGAGAACTTTGCATCCAGACCATGTTGCTGCTGCAGCTGCTCCCTCTGCATCCTCTCCCTCATCTTCCTCGCCTCCTGGATGGCTTTCATCACTGCATCCTGGTCCCCAAACAGCGCTGTCGAGTTCAGACTGGACAGGATGTCTGCCAGGATCCAATGCAGTGAAATGAATCAGGTTGAGTTCTAGATTTCTAGATTTCTAAATATACCAGTCTAACTACAGCATCAAGAAGCATTTGATGGAATTGATTGTTGGAAATTCTCTTTATTTGGAATAACCCCTTGAGATGTACCATCTCGTTTTCGAGGGGGTCCACAGTGTAGTGTTGGGGAGTGGTGAACTACACGTAATTAAATTGTTTTCTTAACTACATTTTGCAGTAGCTTGCTAGTAGTTCAACTACATTCATATTTGCATAGTGGTTCAAGTAGTTCAATTACTTTTTGCCATTTTTTGTGTCGTTTTGGGCCATAAAAGGAAAGGAATGATTTAATTTTTTTTTCTTTCCTCCTGACTGCTGTGAAGGCATGCCCAGGCAATGCATTCGTCAGGCAGCCACCACCAGACTTGACCTTTAGTGCATGTGAAAAATGGATTATTGCTATTTATTAACAAATGTTCAGGGAAGTTGTGCCATGCTATTTGAGAAGTTACCTGGCTAACTGAGTAATCCTGCTTGGTGCAATACCCCCACCTAATTACCTGGCTAACTGAGTAGTCCTGCTTGGTGCAATACCCCCAGCTGGACTCTAGTTCCTGTAAGGCAAGTGTCTGACTGATGGCCAGTGTACACAAAACCAAAGCTGAGATTCCTTGCATTCTCCCATAAATATGGTATTTATGTTTTTGGGTTTATGTATGACCTGTCACCAAGTAGGCACTTTTTGCAATAATCTCAATTGAGTGGCATTTTTTGCTGGCATATGACTTTTTTTGGTGTTATATTTTGTTATAATTTTGTATTTTGAGCTACTTTTTCTAAAGAGGTTAGTTGACCAAACTAGATTTCTCCCAAGAGCACCTTCGCTGTAGTTAAACTTCCTCCGGTGTGGAGTAATTGGTAGCTTGCAAAGCTATGCTTTCAAAGTAGCTTCCCCAGCACT